>NC_047116.1:52568639-52884736 GCF_902500255.1 Thalassophryne amazonica
AGATGGCTTCTATGATACACAAACAGCATAAATGTGACATTACTATTTATATAAATCTTGCTCCAATATTTGGAATGTAGTTTTTTCCGCATTAGGTTAAGGTTTAAACATTTGGTGTATATATGTCTACAAAGCAATATTTTCTTTGTATTTGAATGAAACAAGTACCCACATCAACTATAACATTGCGTCTAGTCCATATATTACCCAACATAGTAGAGTCTTCATCTAACAAGAAATCAAAAACTGTGGATTATAGATTTTGCTTTATTTGTCAGCTGAGCAGCAAACAATCAATCTACTAGCATGTTGCCCATGGGGATCCACGGGTAGTGTTTATAAAATAGGTAGCTGTCATTATTGAGTTTCTATAATGGATTGGAATAGCCCAGGGGTGGCCAGATTCAGTCCTCGAGAGCCACCTTCCTGACACTCTTAGTTGTCTCCCTGCTCCAACACACCTGAATCCAATGAAAGACTCGTTAGCAGACTTTTAACGAACTTTTCATTGGATTCAGAGTGTCAGGAAGGTGGCTCTCAAGGACTGAACTTGGCCACCCCTGGAATAGCCTGTGAGTCCAGAATGTTTTCGAAACTTAGACCTCAACAATTTTTAGAAGAACTCAGCCCTTTTATATCCTGTTAATTATGTAATGTAATTATGTAATTTGATGATTCTGTTGGTTTCCTTGTCAGAAAACCTACATTTAGATACTTTGTTTGCAATTATATCATGTGTATTAGCAAAGATATTGCATTTTTGCTGAACAGAGGCCATATTAGATCTTAGATCATATTAGGCCATCTTGGATTTCAGACCCTTAAAATGTGAAGAAAAAATGGCACCCTAATTTTTTTAAGCTTATGATATCTTCATTCAAAATCAAGTGAGTTTTTGCTTTTACAAAAAAAAAAAAAAAAATGCACAAAATGATCCTATATGAAATGATCCTACACTATCTAAGGACTGACAGCCACAGCTTGTTAAGGTGACTGCAACTATGTGGAATGTAGAAATACAGGTAGTTCCGTCTTGAGCTCCTTCACTTTGCACAGTCAGTGGGGGAGTAGACTGGTTGGATGGAGATGGAAGAAGAAGAAAGAGGAGGAGGTGTTGCAGGAAGACACTCAACTGCTCCAGTTGCTGTGTACTTACATTAAATGGTTCACATTCTAATCACATCCCTTTCTTTGCCAGAAAACATCTCACTTGAGTCCACCACCTAAATAGCACTGCACAACATTCAAGTGCATGAATCTCTTTAAGGCATTGTTAGATGACACAACCCCTTTGTGCTCTGCACTTCATTTTGTGCTCAGATTATGTGCTGTGTAAATAGCAAAGCTTTGCACACCTTTTGTGCTATGCAGATGGTCAAGCTGGGATCCTCATTATCAAGGGTGAGCTTGAATTTGAGCAACACAACCTCAGGTAAAGTTCTTGATAGAACTGGACATACATGACTGCTTCATCTATTTCCACCTTTCTCCATGTTAGACTGTTCTGCAAACATCAATTCAGATGTAAGACAATCCCCTCTGCTATGGTCTTTCTATACTTGTTTGACAGCAGGCATAAAATACACCTATTTGCCAAAATCGAAATTGAAATGTTTTCTTTTGTTGACTCTCACTTATGATTGATAGCTGTTTGCTAGTGAATGACAAAACATCAAAAATGCATTGGTGTGTTGGGATCAGATCTGATGTTAAAAAGAAAACAAAGGAAAAACACAACTTTTTTCTTCCTTGTCTATCCCAGTCAGTGAGAAGTGTTTTTTTTTTTTTTGTCTTTTTTCTTTTTTGTCTTATTTAGTTCGGTTTGCCATCTGTCTGCAAATACAGAACCTTGCATTTACAAAAAGTGGACAATTTAGTCCTGTGGCATTCAGTAACTGGAAATGTGTCATTGGTATAACAGCAGCTGCCTATAATTAGTGTTTCCTGAAGGAGAGTAAGTGGCAAGCAATGGAAGTATGTGGTCTGTCCCTAGATATAGCCTTTAGTGGGGACCTTTGGTGTCTGTTCGTCAAAACAAAATCAAATTAATTTTAAAACCAACCAAGAATGCTTGAACATTTCGAAATGTGAGCTTTTCATTCCGTTTCATTCAAAATCAACCAGTTACTCAGAGTTTATCCCAGGATACTGTAGGTAGACTAGGACAATGCAGATGAGTTGTTTTCTCCAAAAGACACAGACAGCTAGCCCAAAGAGCACGCACCTGGAATTAAACCCAGATCAGTATACTCGTAGTTCATTTCCACCCACCACAGCCACATGCCCTGAACTTGGTTTCCTTCTGGAGGTAACCAAGTTCAGTTGTTTTTGTTAAACATTGTTGTTTTCAGAGAGGTGATGGAGTGGTTAACCACAAGTGGTTACCGCAGTCTAGCATTAGGGGTCTCCAATTGGTTCAAAATGCTGCAGCCAGACTTTTGACACAAAGCAGAAAGTTCGACCACATTACACCCATTTTGGCATCCCTTCACTGGCTTCCTGTCCCAGTGAGATCAGCTTTTAAGGTTCTGCTAATAACCTATAAAATTATTCATGGACTGGCACCTCCCTACCTAGCTGACCTAATTAAACCTTACGTACCGGCCCGGGCTTTACGTTCTCAGGGTGCAGGACTACTCTGTGTCCCTAAGGTGAATAAGAAGTCTGCGGGACACAGAGCTTTCTCTTATCGTGCCCCTGTTCTGTGGAATGATCTCCCTGCGTCAATAAAACAGTCAGATTCTGTGGAGATTTTCAAGTCCAGACTTAAGACGCACTTATTTTCCCTTTCATATGGCTAGCATACTGGTACAGTTTTGTTTTACGCTTTTTACTCTTTTAATTCATTTATTAGTAATTGGAGCGGGCTGCGGCCTCAACTTTACCTAAATTCTGGGTCTTTTAGTGAAGTTTAGGGCTAGTGGCCGGCGATCACCTTAGTATTTCTCTGTTTTTCTTGTTGTTTAATGCTGGCAAATTATACAGTATTTTTTGTCTTTCTGATGCCTGATTCTGTTTTTTCTCTCTGTTTAAGGTGCAGCTCCATCCAGAGATGGGAGTTGTATTCATGTTGACGATCCTCCTGTCCTGTGTGCCAATAGCATTTCTTGTATATTTGTCCAAGAATTGTTCTGTAAATTATGTTTGTAGCATGGCCCAAGCAGAGGGTCACCTCTTGGAGTCTGGTCTGCTTAAGGTTTCTTCCTCAGAGGGAGTTTTTCCTTACCACTGTTGCTCTGGGGGTTGGTAAGGTTAGACCTTGCCTGTGTGAAGCACTTTGAGGCAACTCTGTTGTGATTTGGCTCTATATAAATGAAAATAAATTGAATTGAAAATTGAAATTGAAAAAAGTTAAAGCAGTGGGCTTGTGACCAAAGGATCTTCTGTGTGCATCTAAAGACCATGTAAAGTAAATAATGTACATTTTTCTGTATTTTTTCCACTTATTTGTATTTATTTGTAAAACATTTTGATATTTAGCACCGTGTGTAAAAATTGGCCAATTTGGCTGAGGATAGGGATGTGTGGGTTGACCTGCATGGTCTACTGCCACCTTGAACAGACCAGGATAAGCAGGAGCTACTTTATATACCCCCCCCCCCCCCACCACCACCACCACCACCACCCACAAAAAAAAACCTTTAAGCCTGATAATAAATGTCTCAACAGCGTCAGATTACCTCAAACCTTTCCACAAAGTTGGTGCGCAATGGTAGAAAGCCCTTCCACCCACAGTCGTCATATATAGAACTCTGCACAGTCTGAGCCATAGATAATAAATCTGAAAGCAAATATGCTGTAAAACTAATATAAAGTTTCTCAATATCAAATATTTTCAACAAAGCCTGCTCAAGAGTAAGACCTTAACAAAATTCTTATGCTTATCCTTTACCTTTAATAGTGTTTTGGGGTTTTACACAAAACTGACAAGTCATTATTCATTATCTCCTGTTTGTTGTTTTTGTGGCAATAAGTGGTATAGGACTGCATGCCCAGAAAATAACAAAATGTATGTTTGTTGTTTAAATATGTTCATTTTTAATTGGAATGGATTAAATTCTCTACCATTTAATTTATATACATATATAGATAGATAGATAGATAGATATATTAAGGGTGTAACGGTACATGTATTTGTATTGAACCATTTCGGTACTGGATGTCTGGTTCGGTACAGGGCTGTGCACGGGTGAGTTTGCATTGCTTGTGTTTACATTCAGTGTTGCCAACTTGGTGACTTTCTCGCTAAATCTGGCGAATTTCCAAACCCACTTAACAACTTAACAACCTCTAAAAAGCAACTAGCGACAAATCTAGCTACTTTTCCTGGTGTTACCGGAGACTTTTCTAATGTTTGGCGACTGGAAGTGAAAGACTCTGTTTCGGAGCGGCAGCAGGTCTTCCCCTCCTTCGTTGCCTGCAGCAGCCTGTAAAGCACTGAGCGGAGGGATATCTGCAATCCTCCTCACTCAGACTCGCTCAGCCTACTGACCTTATTTGTTGTGCTGTGATTATATAGTAACCAGACTTTTACAAGTCCAGGCCTTGAGAATTTATTTTATTTTAATAAGTGATGGCCAGTTTTAATGGCAAAAAAAAAATAAAAATACAAGAATCAAGTTTATTTGTGGTTCTAATTATTTTTAAGGTGGTTTTACTCACTTTTTTGCCTCTCCCACAATGTTTTTGTTTTCAAAACTTTATTTAAAAAGATATATTAGTAGCCGGTCTGCTCTGTGTAAGCCTGATCCCGTCAGATCTCAGAAGCTAAGCAGAGCAGGATATATATATCATATCATCATCATGTCATATATATCATCAAATGTGTTTTTTTTTAACAACATTGAGACATTACATCCAAAACCACAGGTATACATAAGGAGTTTGGTGCACTTCTGGGCAATAGTGTTTATATATATATATATATATACACACACACACACACACACACATCCCTTGAGGCATTGTGCCACTGTCCAGATTCAATATGTCAACACAAATTATAGCACCCATCGTAATGTCCTGGTGATGCTTGCGTCCCCACACACCTCACTCTGCTCTTCCACCTCACTCTGCTTCTCCTTACTCCCAAGGAACAGTAGATTTTTGCAAGCGTGACAATAACACACACAACAAACTAAACTCTGATGCCTCATTCACTTCACTATCATAACAAAATATTCTGCCTGTGTAACAGTTTTTGACTTGATAGCAAGATTTAAGGATGTTGGGAGCACATTTACTCTTCAGCATGCTCCCTGCCAGTTGTTTGATGTGATTACTATTCGCAGTAATGCCTGACCTCATATTGCTCTCCCGCCTTTCACTGCCGGAAGCCGCCTAAGCTCCTGGCACTTCAAAGGCAGATGAGAGCTAATGTGAGTACATATGATGCTGACTGGAGGGTGCGGAAGGGCAATATGTCCTTCATGTTGTACAAAACAGGTTCCCACAAAAGTGCTTTATGGCACCACCCCTCCAAAATCTACACTCTCCATTGAACTGTCAATTTGCATTTTAAATTTAAATGTATATACATGCAAATGAAGAAATGTATTCATATACAGATTGTCAGGGTTTTCCCCTACCATTTTATAGGCCTGGCAGCACACTGGGCCCAAGGGCACATTTATAAAGTTCAACATCAACATTTTTATTTACTGCTAAAGGTATGGTTGACTACTAAAGGTATCACTGATGATTTATTCTGGTTTTGGCATTGATGGATCCATTCTTGACTGGTATGAAAATACTATGAAGTAATTGAATTATAATGCATTTTTACCTTTTTTAAATGGAGGCAGGGCTGTAAGCAATTTCAGGCAGACAACCCAAGCTGCTTACTCTGTATACAGTGTCATGCCACATAGTTACAACATAACCACATACTTTATACTAAAACACACTGTCTCCATGATCCACTAAACATTCCCTTCAAATTCTCCCACCGTATATAGGTATTTACGAACTATTATAGGGGGTGCACTGTTTGTTCTTGCATCAATTTTCTGAGGTTCGCTGACCAATGTATTTCTGGCTCTGGCTCCTTAGTAACCCACAGTATATTTAGAAAAAAAGAAAAAAAAAACATTAAATACGTGTGAATGAGACTGGATAATCACACATAAAGTAGTAATAAATACACACCCTGAAACATAACTGCATCCCACTGATTTTACTTCTCCCGTGTTCTCACCCAGCGGCCATGTAGAATATCATTCTGCTGTCTGGCACTGCTCCAGTTGTTCTCCCTTTTCAATACTTCAAAATTCTATGAATTCCACATGAAGATCAGTAAACATCTAATAGCCATCATCACGTTTGTGTTGGTTGACTCTTTAATTTGTCTGTTAGCAGTCAATAAGCAGGTAAGCATCTATATCGCTAGCATGAATGACTCTTATCCCTTTCAAGTACCGTGTCCACGTCACAGCTCTCCCATTGAGATTGTGAACACAGCCGTCACCTGCCTTCACTTTCCGACCCTTTCTGGTCACATTTCTACAAAATCGGCTAAACATTAACATAGTTTTCCACTGCAGGGAACACCCCCGACAGCATGAAATGTTTTCAGCTGTGGGATGTCATATTCCACAATTTTTCACATACTGTACCTTCATGACAACAGACTTGGAGATTTAACACACGTAACGGTAAACAAACACTAAAAATAATACAAAATAAGCCAAGCAAAAATGGTTACTACTATTAGAAGTGCATTGATCTCTGACAAAACAAGAACAAAAAAATATGCAATGGATTCTGGGTCAAGTTTTCCTGTATGGAGTCAGGACAATTGGATAGGCTATTTAAAATGCAAATTTCCCAGCTCTTCCTCTGCCTGCCAAATGCTGCCACTGCTGCATCCATGTCACTGTTGTTGCTCAAGTGTTCATCTAATCCTCGCTCCCCATTATCACAAGCAAGAATCTACGGGGAGTGATGATTTTGGCGCCGAGAGGCTAAACTCAAACTATGTTCTTCTGATGCTGCCATAAACGTGCTTCAACATGAGTTATCTTACTGAAGTGAGTGAGTGCGGAGTGATTGTTGGCCACTTAAAATCACCATGTTGATTAGTTTTTTGGAGCCAGAACTAGTAGTTCGGGCAGGTCACGTCACACTGACACCATGGCTGTATGGGCCTGTTTGATTTATTGTAACAGGAACTGAAAGAGACCTGTATCCACAGAAGTGAACATGTCTCACCATAGCATAGTGAACAAACTGAACATCATGTTATGTCTACAGTTTGTATGTGACAATGGCAGAATGTCTCAAGGATTGAACATATGATGTACAGGTGTAAAAAGTAGAAAGGCCTATAAACATCAGCTACGAAATGATTAGCATGAATGTCACACTATTTACATGTCAAACATGCTGCATTCTTCTCTTCAAGATAAAATGAAAATGTTTTTGACTTTGTCAACATGTGTTTGGAGAGTCCTTCAGGGCTACAATGGCTCAGTCACTAAGTATGCCTCAGATTGCACCATTTCAATGCCAAACTGTCAAATACTTCCTGGCTGATCTTTGGTTGGGGTGAAAGTTGGACATCATGAGTCTGACGTCAAGGCTGACAAGGCAGTTCTAGTGGACACTCTGTGCCTGTATAAGATGAAATACAAGACAGCTGTCCTGAAGAACCAGTAGCTGCTGCCAAATTGGTGCTTCAGAGAAGAGGGACAGGCATTTGTGTATTTAATGACATTTGAAGCCTCCCTGATTTGTAGGTCAATGTTGGTGCCCTCTTTGCTCATGTAAGGAGATTGTGATGAACTCATATTCCAAATATTTTGGGTCTGTGACAATATGGGCTCAAGTAATACTCCAGTAATAACTTTATTCCATGTTGACCTGGGCCCAGTTTCATAAAGCAATCTAATCTTTCAGTCTAAGAAATGTCTAATCACCATCTCACTTCAACATCTAAACTTGTATATTGCCGTCTTACATTAGTCAATGGTTTTCACAGGCATAACGGCCTCACGCATGCCGTTGCCAAGAGATGGCCCCAATGCATGACAGGGTTGGTCGTTGTCATGAACTATCCAGCCTTTGTTTCATTAACTGGCTTTAATAACATTTACGAACTGCAGACCAATGTGCTTAGCTCTTAGCCTAGCAGTTTCACTCTTCATTTTCCTCTTCTACACTGCCATCAAGCCCTTTTTGTGCACACAGCGCTGCTCAGCATAACAGTGACGCCCGGTGGCTAATGTGAGAACTGTCACAAACACATCGTGACAGTCGTCTGCTGCAGTCACGGCCAAAAGCAGAGGAAGCTCTCCTTTTGGAGGAATAAGAGCGACATAGGGGTGCTCTTGAGTGTTCCATCAAGTGGTGCTACATGATAGCTGCCATTTTTTGAGGTAAGACACTAAAGTTTTGTAGACTAAAATAAGATTAGCCTTCTCTGCATCAGGCTAAAAACTTTAGTTGGGCAACATGAAACTTTAGCCGACTTAAAGAGCTTTGTACAACGACTAACGTCAAAAAATTAGTTAACTAAGTTAGTTTACTCAACTAAACAAGATTAGATGACTTTATGAAACCGGACCCTTGTTCTCACCAAGAAAATATAGGTCAAGGTTGTGCTGTCTGAACTCATGAAAAGGGTACCAAGTTCAAGTTATATGCCAAGTATCTTCAGGCTGTGACAATTTAGTGTTGAGTAATTGCACAGCAAAGACCACGGACACACGGCCAGCCGGATGGCCGCGCATGTGCACGCATACACACATGCACACATATGGATAGAGCATGTTGGTAAAGCTCCTGCACTACAGTGGTGGGAGCTATAAAAAAGTGTAGAGGCACAGCCTCACATACACAGATTCAGGTGGGAAGGACACCAGCTTGTAATGCAGACCCCATTCCATATATTTGCATTTATTTATCATGCTTTTATCCAGGGCCATGTGAACAGACTGGGACTGAGTTTTTGAATTTTAGGGCATGCATTGCCTCATGCATGCCCATGGAAAGACCACAGTGGGACAGTGTAACTGCAGGGATTTCCTACCTCCTTTTTTCTGTATATATTTATAATACACATTCAGAGCTGGCAGAGATGATAATTATGTACATTATACAAAATTCAATGGTGTAATAGACACACAGGTAGACAGACAGGTAGGGGTCAATTGAGGAACTACACAGGGGTCAAAAATTAAAAAAGCTCCATTCATATTGAAAACTATACCACATTATTTTTCTGATCATAAAGATTCCAAAAAGGTATCATTTGGACTATCTACGACTGAATGTTCTGAAGTTATGGGGTAAAAACAGCAAGAATAGTGACAAAGGTCAATTTCAGTTTGTACAGGGGTCAAAAGTGATTCCACTGTCAATATTCTGTTATCTCATGCCCTACTAGAAGGTGCCAGGTTGTTGAGCTCGAATGAGCGAACAACGAAACATCGGGAGGGACACGGTCAGGCAAGCGTGAATGATCCCGCTGCCACAGTGCAAGCAGCTGGAGCGTGTGGAACCACATTGTGCTGCTGGTGTGGAGATAAAAAAAAAAAAAAAAAACTACACACCATAAAAAAACAACACAATGTCCAATATTTAATCCCTCTTGTCGAGCAGGCAATACAAGTATGACTCCTCTCTATATCAATCAATCAATTTTTTTTATATAGCGCCAAATCACAACAAACAGTTGCCCCAAGGCGCTTTATATTGTAAGGCAAGGCCATACAATAATTATGTAAAACCCCAACGGTCAAAACGACCCCCTGTGAGCAAGCACTTGGCTACAGTGGGAAGGAAAAACTCCCTTTTAACAGGAAGAAACCTCCAGCAGAACCAGGCTCAGGGAGGGGCAGTCTTCTGCTGGGACTGGTTGGGGCTGAGGGAGAGAACCAGGAAAATGACATGCTGTGGAGGGGAGCAGAGATCGATCACTAATGATTAAATGCAGAGTGGTGCATACAGAGCAAAAAGAGAAAGAAACAGTGCATCATGGGAACCCCCCAGCAGTCTACGTCTATAGCAGCATAACTAAGGGATGGTTCAGGGTCACCTGATCCAGCCCTAACTATAAGCTTTAGCAAAAAGGAAAGTTTTAAGCCTAATCATAAAAGTAGAGAGGGTGTCTGTCTCCCTGATCTGAATTGGGAGCTAGTTCCACAGGAGAGGAGCCTGAAAGCTGAAGGCTCTGCCTCCCATTCTACTCTTTCTTACAAACCCTAGGAACTACAAGTAAGCCTGCAGTCTGAGAGCGAAGCGCTCTATTGGGGTGATATGGTACTACGAGGTCCCTAAGATAAGATGGGACCTGATTATTCAAAACCTTATAAGTAAGAAGAAGAATTTTAAATTCTATTCTAGAATTAACAGGAAGCCAATGAAGAGAGGCCAATATGGGTGAGATATGCTCTCTCCTTCTAGTCCCCGTCAGTATTCTAGCTGCAGCATTTTGAATTAACTGAAGGCTTTTTAGGGAACTTTTAGGACAACCTGATAATAATGAATTACAATAGTCCAGCCTAGAGGAAACAAATGCATGAATCAGTTTTTCAGCATCACTCTGAGACAAGACCTTTCTGATTTTAGAGATATTGCGTAAATGCAAAAAAGCAGTCCTACATATTTGTTTAATATGCGCTTTGAATGACATATCCTGATCAAAAATGACTCCAAGATTTCTCACAGTATTACTAGAGGTCAGGGTAATGCCATCCAGAGTAAGGATCTGGTTAGACACCATGTTTCTAAGATTTGTGGGGCCAAGTACAATAACTTCAGTTTTATCTGAGTTTAAAAGCAGGAAATTAGAGGTCATCCATGTCTTTATGTCTGTAAGACAATCCTGCAGTTTAGCTAATTGGTGTGTGTCCTCTGGCTTCATGGATAGATAAAGCTGGGTATCATCTGCGTAACAATGAAAATTTAAGCAATACTGTCTAATAATACTGCCTAAGGGAAGCATGTATAAAGTGAATAAAATTGGTCCTAGCACAGAACCTTGTGGAACTCCATAATTAACTTTAGTCTGTGAAGAAGATTCCCCATTTACATGAACAAATTGTAATCTATTAGACAAATATGATTCAAACCACCGCAGCGCAGTGCCTTTAATACCTATGGCATGCTCTAATCTCTGTAATAAAATTTTATGGTCAACAGTATCAAAAGCAGCACTGAGGTCCAACAGAACAAGCACAGAGACGAGTCCACTGTCCGAGGCCATAAGAAGATCATTTGTAACCTTCACTAATGCTGTTTCTGTACTATGATGAATTCTAAAACCTGACTGAAACTCTTCAAATAGACCATTCCTCTGCAGATGATCAGTTAGCTGTTTTACAACTACCCTTTCAAGAATTTTTGAGAGAAAAGGAAGGTTGGAGATTGGCCTATAATTAGCTAAGATAGCTGGGTCAAGTGATGGCTTTTTAAGTAATGGTTTAATTACTGCCACCTTAAAAGCCTGTGGTACATAGCCAACTAACAAAGATAGATTGATCATATTTAAGATCGAAGCATTAAATAATGGTAGGGCTTCCTTGAGCAGCCTGGTAGGAATGGGGTCTAATAAACATGTTGATGGTTTGGATGAAGTAACTAATGAAAATAACTCAGACAGAACAATCGGAGAGAAAGAGTCTAACCAAATACCGGCATCACTGAAAGCAGCCAAAGATAACGATACGTCTTTGGGATAGTTATGAGTAATTTTTTCTCTAATAGTTAAAATTTTGTTAGCAAAGAAAGTCATGTAGTCATTACTAGTTAAAGTTAATGGAATACTCAGCTCAATAGAGCTCTGACTCTTTGTCAGCCTGGCTACAGTGCTGAAAAAAACCTGGGGTTGTTCTTATTTTCTTCAATTAGTGATGAGTAGAAAGATGTCCTAGCTTTACGGAGGGCTTTTTTATAGAGCAACAGACTCTTTTTCCAGGCTAAGTGAAGATCTTCTAAATTAGTGAGACGCCATTTCCTCTCCAACTTACAGGTTATCTGCTTTAAGCTGCGAGTTTGTGAGTTATACCACGGAGTCAGGCACTTCTGATTTAAAGCTCTCTTTTTCAGAGGCGCTACAGCATCCAAAGTTGTCTTCAATGAGGATGTAAAACTATTGACGAGATACTCTATCTCCCTTACAGAGTTTAGGTAGCTACTCTGCACTGTGTTGGTATATGGCATTAGAGAACATAAAGAAGGAATCATATCCTTAAACCTAGTTACAGCGCTTTCTGAAAGACTTCTAGTGTAATGAAACTTATTCCCCACTGTTGGGTAGTCCATCAGAGTAAATGTAAATGTTATTAAGAAATGATCAGACAGAAGGGAGTTTTCAGGGAATACTGTTAAGTCTTCTATTTCCATACCATAAGTCAGAACAAGATCTAAGATATGATTAAAGTGGTGGGTGGACTCATTTACTTTTTGAGCAAAGCCAATAGAGTCTAATAATAGATTAAATGCTGTTATGTGTCGGACGCAGCTCGGAGAACCGACCAGCGTTTGAAGGACCCAGTATGAAATAAGCAGAGCACGGTACAAAGGCTAACTGAATTTAATACATAACAGTGATAATACAAAAAGATGCGGCCTGGCGTGGTGTGCTCCCAGCAGCGCTAACGGTCCGGAGCCAGAAGCTGTTTCGGACCCAAGGACCCCGCCGACACCCCCCAGGTGGCCGCAACAACCGAGTCTGTGAAAGAAGGAACCATTATGTGAGTCCACACTCTACACACAGAACACTTAAAGGTGTACAAACAGCAAACACTTCCTGGCTTGATTACTGATCAGCTTCCCAACCTGCAGGCATGGAACATCCCGTTCACAAAACTCCACCGCAGTGGAAGCTGATACATGACTAACATACAGCTCAATACAATAAGGTGTGAGGGACACCACATTTACTGACTGTATAACTGTTAGTCACAAAATCCAACGTACCTCAGGAAGTGTGCTGACGAGCGTGAGACCTCACCCCCTCCTCTTTCACAGACCGTGCATCAAACCTGGACATTCTCAGCGTCCGCTGCTGATGAGATGGCTCCCAAGACGACGATCTCACCCGTCTGGTCACAAGGTCGAGTCTCTGGCAAATACACACTGTGCACTCCAGTCTTAAATGCCAACATGCTCCAATCCATCCAGATGCACCTCAGCTGTGAGTCCTGACGAGTCGCAGGTGATCAGGGTGAGGTCCTGACAGCCTCAGCAACACAGCCACTCAGTCCCAAATGCACGCCACCTGGGAGGAAAACAAAAAGACAAACAAACCGGCAGCCAGGCCCCCCCAGCCATATAACAGTACCCCACCCTCACGGGAAGCCTCCCGGCGACCACACACACCTGGCCCAGGAGAAACACCCCCCTCCAGGGACCATGGCTGGAAACCGCGTCTGCGTTCGTCCTCCAACAGACTGGTTGAACTGGCTGCATCTTTGCCCTTGTTTGACAGTCTCAGCACAGGTGTGGCCAGGAGTTCCTACACCTGTGCGGTCAGCCTTTAACCAAACATGTGTGATTAGTCATAACACAAAACAACCAAAACACCCCCCCCGCCCCAGGGGACCGTCCCATCAAACCCCAGGGAAGGGGAGAAAAGAAAAACAACCCACATGTAAACTCACAAACAAAAATGCCAAAATACCCCCCCTCCTCCCCCCCAAACGACACGCAGGGACCAACACCCCCCAGAGGGCCACCCGCCAGCTCCAGGAGTAATAACCACGGCCGAGGTCCCTCTGGGATCCACCGTCACCCACGGGGACTACCAGCGCCCCCCAGAGGACCACTCGTCAACCCCAGGAGACGCCTCCCCTCACGACCAATGGACCCAGCCCCGGCCGTCCACGGCTAGATGGACCCAACGCCTTTTCCCCCCCAGAGGACACCACAGTCAAACCCTGAGGGCGGAAACTGGGGGAGGGAAAACAAAAAAAACCCCAAACCCCCCCCCCTCCCCTCCTGGGTGCAGAGGCCACCTGGGAAACGCCCAGCACAACCTAACTGCACCCCTCCAGCAATGCCGACACTACGGCACACCCGGCTGGAGTCAGAGGAGAAGAGAGGGCACAACAAAAAACAAAGAGAAAAAACAACCCAAATACCACCCCATCACCCCCCAGGGGACCGCTCCATCTAACCCTGGGGATGTGAAACAAAAAGAAACAAAAAAAAGAAAAAAAAAAAACAGACCAACACACAGTTGTTTGGGTCCCCGTTTTTCTTTTTTTTTTTTTTTTTTTTTTGTTCTTGGTTAGCAAAGGCTACAGGGTCACACCCCCAGACAAATAGTGGACAACAAAAAAGAAAAGCCCACACAAAAACCAACTCAAAAAACACCCACACAAAATGAACTAACACAAAACAAATCAGTGAGTTATACCGTCAAGTTCAACCAAATGGAACACACCTGTTCCTACTCCAGAGCTTGACGGTACCGTGATTCAGTCACCACAAGGGGGAACCAGAGTGCTAAAAATGAAAAAAACCCCTTGGGCGACAGAAAAAAAACAAACAAGCTGCTTTTGTGTGCGCAGCTGAGTGCAACACACAACCAAAATGTGCTCAACTAAATAACGCCGGAGCTGATACAACAGACGCAGTAGTTACCTTTATCCGGGGAAACGGGGCTATGACTGTAACACAGGAAGCCCAGCGACCCGTGCTAACAGAGCTCCGCCGTGCGCGTGAACCCATTACAAACGCACTCTTGCAGCTCCCGTTTACACCTCCCATCCGGTCGGAGTGTGACGCGAAGCCGTCGCCAGTCACACTCCACCACGATCCACGGATGAGGCACAACACAGGAACACGGCTGCAAGAGAGCACAAATTAGTATCCAGTAATGGGTCTCAAACACGCACCTTCCGGGCGGAGAGCCCCGCAACTGATCCGGATAACCACTGAACGTCTGCTGCCGCCTTCCCGGCGCGTTACCGTCTCTGCTAACGCTGGGTCCGTGATGTTTGGCCAGAGACTACTGTTATGTGTCGGACGCAGCTCGGAGAACCGACCAGCGTTTGAAGGACCCAGTATGAAATAAGCAGAGCATGGTACAAAGGCTAACTGAATTTAATACATAACAGTGATAATACAAAAAGATGCGGCCTGGCGTGGTGCGCTTCCAGCAGCGCTAACGGTCCGGAGCCAGAAGCTGTTTCGGACCCAAGGACCCCGCCGACACCCCCCAGGTGGCCGCAACAACCGAGTCTGTGAAAGAAGGAACCATTATGTGAGTCCACACTCTACACACAGAACACTTAAAGGTGTACAAACAGCAAACACTTCCTGGCTTGATTACTGATCAGCTTCCCAACCTGCAGGCATGGAACATCCCGTTCACAAAACTCCACCGCAGTGGAAGCTGATACATGACTAACATACAGCTCAATACAATAAGGTGTGAGGGACACCACATTTACTGACTGTATAACTGTTAGTCACAAAATCCAACGTACCTCAGGAAGTGTGCTGACGAGCGTGAGACCTCACCCCCTCCTCTTTCACAGACCGTGCATCAAACCTGGACATTCTCAGCGTCCGCTGCTGATGAGATGGCTCCCAAGACGACGATCTCACCCGTCTGGTCACAAGGTCGAGTCTCTGGCAAATACACACTGTGCACTCCAGTCTTAAATGCCAACATGCTCCAATCCATCCAGATGCACCTCAGCTGTGAGTCCTGACGAGTCGCAGGTGATCAGGGTGAGGTCCTGACAGCCTCAGCAACACAGCCACTCAGTCCCAAATGCACGCCACCTGGGAGGAAAACAAAAAGACAAACAAACCGGCAGCCAGGCCCCCCCAGCCATATAACAAAATGCAGTGTTGAGGCTGTCATTCTCAGCATCTGTGTGGATGTTAAAATCGCCCACTATAATTATCTGCAGTCATGAAATGACATGAATGAAGCAGTGCACTCTCATTATGTCTTATTATGTCCAGCTGGTATATAAATAATTACTTCAGTCACTGGATACTGAAAGATTAGATATTGGTGTATAATTAGTGAAATTCACTGGGTTGATATAAATAATAAATAAAAGAGAAGCCAATACAGAACCCTGCAGATAAATAACCCTGGTTAAATAAAAAAATAAAATAAATGCCACTCATGGGATTCGAACCTGCAATTTACAAAAGCTCTGATTAACAGACAGAAACTTTACCACTGCACTATAATCGCTGTCTTATAACAGGAGCATAAAATGCTTAAAATCAACAAGGAGATAAATGTATTTTTTTTAAAAAAGGAGGAATTAGACAACAAAGAAGAGGAAGTTTTCATCATCTTTAATTACGGCAAAAAAAGAGCCATAATAACTGACAAAATGGCGTTTGTTACAGCATATTTTTTGGTGATATGTGACTGAAAGTGGCGTATTTGTCGCACTGTTGGCTTGTTATAGTCCTGCCACTCACAAGACACACGTGTTGGGCCAGACACACGTGACATTCAGATCGTCTGCTGCGTGATCACATGACCTGACAGTCCATTTCACATGGAGCAGCCTGCTGAAGTGCGCTGTATGTGGCCACTGCAGCCCGGCGCAAAGGGAAAAGATGTTTTATGTTTTTTCACATGAGGACAGCAGGCAGAGACATGCACCTCATGGAGGACAGTTGTAAGGTCATGTCCTTCAAAACACAGTACGTGTTCCCCAGCTGTGATGTCCAGGAGCAGAGATTTCAACAGCTGCTGCTGTTGGCAGCCATGCCCCCTTATCCACTCAGCACCCAGACCAGAGCGTCTGTTTCTGTGTTATGTAGTAATTAATTTTAGTTATTTGTTATGTAATTGTGTATGTAGTTATTGTCATAATTATTTATGTACCTGTCCTGTTGGTGGTCTCTGTTTTTGTAATGTTACATGTTGTGTGCACTGAGCCATCATTTCCAGCTGTCAGTGTGCTGCGATCAGCTGAGAGGAGACCTCGCCGTACTGTGTGCACTCAGACGTGGCTGTCCAGCCCCCATATGATTATGTCTGTACATACATATCAGCATTTCATGCAAGTGTGCCTCCCCGCATGCCACATGTTGGGGGGGAGCGGAGGGAGGGAGTGGCGTGTGAAACACACGCATGCCACATGTGTGTTGCTTTTTGCAACCCTACACTCATGGGAGCATTTGGACAATTTTCACTGCCAGCTTGAAAGTGATCACCTTCTCACTATTTTCATGCTGATAGCACGAATGGCACTACCTTTTCTAAGTGTCCAGCAAGCTGTATTGTCACATGGAATTTGGCTGACACCTGCTGTGAGAGGGATCAAATGGGCTCTCACAGGGCACACTCTGTCTTTCCGTCACTGGTGTGGGCGATTATTTGCAGCAACAGGTGTACAAGGCGTTAGAGGCGGCTCCGATTTTTCACGAATAGCAATCGTGTTTTGTGTGAAGGGGCCTGTAACTATGGTTTAGGGTTTGTCCATTATGGATACAGTCTATGGGCCTGGTGTGCCCATTTTGGAGAAATGAATAATAATATTAATGATGATGATAACAATAATAATTTGAATTTTTTTTTCAGGATCCTGCATACACACACAGAGTAGCAGTCACAAGGCTGCTGGGCCTATCTTGGAGCCCTCACACATCACAGTCATACCATTAAGTCCTGTGTTCACACTTTTTTGTTGTTGTTGTTGTTTGTGTGTTTGTTTGCTTATCTGTCATAAACACGCTGAAAAAACAGTGAGAAGTGTCTCATCTCAGAATTTTCAGTATTTTTAAGGGGGAAAGGTGCTTCTCATGGGATTTGTTTCTGTGGCAACAGTAAAAAAGTATGACAAGCTTATAATGTGCACAGTGATAAAAGCACTCACCCTCATTAGGGACAACTGAGAAGTAATGCTTTTATCTCACTGACTCTCAGCTGACTGTAGACAAAAATGGCCAAATCAAGCTGATTCTTCCATTTTCTTGGTTGTTAGGCTGACAGTTTTGCTCCATTTGATTGGTTGCCTGAAAAGGCACTGCAGTGGTAACACCAACCCCTTACTAAAAAGGTAATTATTGGTAAACATATCGTCAATGCTTCTGTTTCACAAGGTGGCCCGCCTGCGGCACACTCCACTCTCATTTAGAACAATTTTTAAAGGACAGTGGCACTAGCATTAAAAAAAGCAATAATAGTAATAATAATAATACAAACATATACTCCACAAAGAAAGAAAAAGCATCACAAGTGAAACACAGAAATAAAGTAAGAACAGCATTAACTAAACAATTCATCACAAAAGGAAAGACCAGGCAGTTCAGTGCACTAAAAAAATGGCATTGGATGAACTCAGTTATGTGCAGGATTTCCATCTAATAAATAAATGTGCCCCCAACTAAAAAAAATCACATCCATGCAAGACCATTTAATTTAATTTAGTTTATTTGGGACTACATATATTTATTAGATGAACTCTAATCCAATGAATCATTTTTTTTTTAGTGTTGGGCTAACAACTGCCATGTTAAGCAGCCTGCCTATGTCCTTGGACAAGAAACTTCATCTGCATTGTCCAAGTCTACTCAGCTGTAAAATGGATACTGGCCTTTGCTGGAAAAGCAAGTGTCATGAATTGGCATCTGTCCAGGGGGAGATACAGACAAGTTTCTTCATGCTATGGTCTTCGGAGATTAAACACCTTAGGGTCCCTATTGTATTTAGAAAAAGTAAACCCAAAAAAAGAAAGCAGGAGCAGAAAAAAGTAATGATATAAAATAATAGCAGAAAAATTCTTTGTAAATTGGAAGCTGTTTACTGACCCATGCTATACTGAATCCTTATATTTATAATTGGTGTTGAGCAGTAGAATCCAAACAGTGAGTAGAGAAAGTCATGTCAAAAATGTGGGCTAACAAGGTTAAAAGCTTGACATAATAGCTAAAGAAGATGAATGAATTTGTTCTACCTTTTTTGCAAATTACTTCCTTGTGATTACTGTCATCCACAGAACCTTTGCTTTATATAGGAGAATAATGCTGATGAGGGATTTTCGTAACGCTTGTTTACCTCCTCGTTTACCTCGGTGTCACCTGGCCATATAATATCTGTAAACTAATAGTTTATTGCTTAATTAGTATCTGACAGGATGTGAAGGTCTTAGTTTTGGTTCACATGACATATATATTTTGCATTCCTCTCATACTTGCAAATGGTATTAATTTAGAGGTAAATTAAGTCAATTCAATGCTTTGTACTGGTTTGGGAATATATTATTTTTCTTTTGTAATAAGACGGGTAAACGGAATGTTTTCATTTCCTAGTGTTTGCACATCCTAATCCTCTTTACGACTATTGTTACCCCCCTCAAATTTCCACCGTCACCACACACTTTTGTTCCATGCTCCTCTATTAATAGTCACTTACTGTACCTCAGGTTTGGTAATGTTCCTCTTAGAGTTGTGAGCCATGAATTCCATTTTAATGTACCAGACATCACAACAATGACAATATTTTCATGATTTATGCTAAGATTTTAAGTGTGATACCAATTAATCATTCCTTAATGGCATCCCCACTTGCCTAACCCAGAAAAATTAGGGGGTGGTTCTCCATCTTTTGCATTATGAAAAACCAGTATTTCCCAAGAATGTGTGAAGTTTGACTCACTGGGTGCGATGTAGAGAAATATTGGTTTTTCGGAAAGCAAAACATGGATAACCACACTCTACTTTTTTGGGTCTAACTCAAAACTTATCTATCGCTCCATGTAGCCCAAACCAAAATGGTGACTTCACATCAACATTAAAAACTAAAAACTAAAATAAAATTCAATCTTGGATAAATTAATCAAACACTCAACATAAAGGGAACTGACTAAATATATAACTGAATACATAGGGAATTTAAAATAAAGTAAACAGAATACAAAGCTACAATAAGCTAACTGAATGAAAAACCGAACAGAGCGCTGACATGAAGTTACCTGAACATGAAGTAAACATAAAATAATGCTAATTGAATCTGAATGTAACTGAATAAAATGCTGACTGAAAATCAATTCAATATACTAAAGCTAACAGAATATGAACTCAACTGAATTTAAAGTGAACAGAATAGGTATGGTCGGGCCTACGTCACTTCTGCTTAGTTACGGCTGGCATTTTGGATTGCCGTTGAAAACAAATTGTATGTGCTCTCACAACCATTGTTGATATAGTCGTCTCTACCGCTGTTTTTTTGCAAAGGCCTGCCAATTTGTTCATGCCAAATGAAGTATGACTATGTGGAGAGGCTTGATAGGTGTGCAAAAGTTGCTGCAGTTAAAGTTAAAGTTGCTGCAGTTAAAAAGCTTGTAGTTAGAACTCTGGATTGACCTGACAGTCAGCTGCGAGGTGAGTCTGTCCCAGCACCTGCCTCTTGGCACACCCTCGATGCTCTTAGCTGAGTGTCCCACGGGGTCTGAAGCGTTTACTTTGAAAAAAGTAGTGTTCAAAGCAGGCCCGGTCACCTGAATACCCCAGCTTGGAATAATGGAATAGGATGCCAGTTCTATTTTGTGGGTTTTCTTTCTCTGAACTGGGGCCATGATTAAGATGGACGGCCGGGGGCATTCGTATTATGCCGCTAGAGGCGAAATTGATGGACTGGCAAGACGGACGAAAGCGAAAGCATTTGCCAAGAATGTTTTCATTAATCAAGAACGAAAGACGATCAGATACCATCGTAGTTCCAACCATAAATGATGCCAACTAGCGATCCGGCGGTGTTATTCTCATGACCATCCTCATTTACTCGGCTGTTAGCAGCCAGCCATTTATCCCTTCTGTCTGGACTTTTGTGGTGCTTTGGGAACTCAAAAAAAAAAAACACACTTTTCGATCTTTTAACTTATCGTGGTTGGTACAGCCAACTGCAGCACATGATTGTGGCATTCTCTGTGAAAACTGGTGTATATTAAGTAGAAGAAACATGGCAGAACGATGCGATCAAGTAGGAAATGAGCGTGACAGCGGTTTGTTTTCAGCGGCTCGCTGGTTACTATGTGTGTTGCTACATGTGCGCACATATCAGGGACCCGGATGCCCGACCATACCTATACAAAGCTATAATAGGCTAACTGAATCAAAAACAGAATGTAAAGCTAAATGAATATGAAGCTAATAGAACACAAAGATACAGTAAGCTAACTAAATCAAAAACTGAATATTAAGCTAACTGAACCACTATAAATCTAAAAGAGCTGTAACACTGAACATAAAACTGCTGGACTTGCTCACAATAAACAAACTAAAACAGAAGTGGTTTCATAATGATAGAAGCAAACGAATACGACTATCGCAGCTGTATTTGAGCTTGGTCATATTTTTAAAAGGCAAGAAAAATGAGCAGGTTTTAGTGGAAAAGGCAAAGTTCAATATCACATTTTATCCACTCTCAATATATGAGTGCAATTGAAATAAAGCCAATAATAATTAAAAATTTAATATTTGTCATATTCTTCTGAAGTCAATTGAAAATAATGAAGCCATGCTCTCTCATGTTTGAGCTAAAAGTAGCCAGAAGGGTTTTCATATTCAGCATATTCAGTTTTTATATTCAGCTGCAGCACAAGGAAATGCCACATAATATGTACATTTGTTGAGAATAAAATAGTTTATTGCACGTTTTGGCTTTGGTTGCTTTTCACTTTTATGTTAGGGAGACACAGAACACGCTGGGAGGAATAGTGTAGGGCGTCTCTCCTGAAAAGCGGAGCATCTGTGTCAGCTCCTCTGTGGTTCTGGCTGGCCTGTCAGACACCATTACAGAGGAGCCTGTCTCCTGTGACTCAGCTAGGGAGACTCCACAGGGACCGGCGGGCTCAGCGCGAATCAAGAGAGAACTGCTGAGCGGTTAAAGAGCAGCAGCACAAGCCAGTCACCTCCCAGTCTCCCTCTATCTTTCTCTATCTTCCAGTTGTCACAGTAACTCCCATCTCTTCTGTCTCTTTTTCACCATCCCTTGTCTAAATAGCTCCCTTCCCCATTTGCTTCTGTCCTCCTGTCTGTGTTTGCCATTACGTTGTAAGAACTTGACCAGTGTTGGCAAACACGGCAATGCATCATGAGATAACAGTTTGTCACTTACTTACTTAACATTCTGTCCGGGACATCTGTGGCATACAGGCAAGAAACAGATTTGTCACTCTGACGGGACTCCTCAGGGAACTGTTGTTGGTTGGTTTATTTTCCCATTCACCCTCTCTGACATCCACTGCTTCAAATCAGTGTGGGCAGGGCGGGGCTTTTGTGAAGTTTAATGAGAACAAAAACTGAAACTTTGTTGAACCTTCTTACCATAACCCATATTTGTTTGTTTGTTTCTTAGTGAGACTTTATAAAAAAGTCTAAAAAACATATTTTTTGCCATAACTCATGTTTTGTTTTTCCTAAGACTTTATAGCAACCTAATTTCCATATATAATTAGCATTATAAGTTAGATTACCAGTATCTTCAGTTATTTATCCAAAGCACACAGATCAATCTGTGGATTAAGAAATATAAATATGTGTGAAATAAAACAAAAGTTTAAAAAAGAAAAATCACCTATTTTCTCCTTTAAATATTTGCTTTTTCTTCAATTTCACTGTATGTTTACAATTCTGCTGAAAGTGAACCTTTTTTCTTTTTATTTCTCCTCACTCAAAGACTGCCCACAGGCGAATGACGTAACCGACAGGCGTGAAAAAACTCTTGCATGCCCACGAGGGTTCAAGCATGTCTGATGTAATCACACGTGATTCAAATCCATATGGTTTTTAAAAAAAATAATAAGGTCGGATACTTTTCTAATAGACCTCGTATATAAGTCGCAGTGGAGTATGAGTTGCATTTATCACTTCATGCAAGAAGCAGCAAAATGGATTAAATCACTTTATTACTCATTTATAAAGGCAGACCTGTAAAAGAGCAAAGCTAACGAGCTAATTAATGTCGCAATAAGGGCACAAAATGCGAGCAAACTGCATCTTTTAACTACTGAACAGACGATCATATGTGAGGTGAACATACCACGCAATAAAACATTTGAAAACCGAGTGTTGCATTAATTTTTTTTTACAACAAAACCACTGCTTTAGCCACCAGGAGCTAAGAGCTAATTAATGTTTTTGTTTGAAGTGCAAACTGCTTCTTTAAGCCACTGAAAAGACAATCGTGTGAGGTGAATGTATAACATAATTTAAATGGAATTTAAACTACTTTTTTAGTACATTTAGAAAATGCACCATCCATTTTCTTCTTGTTAAAAGAGCTGTTCTTTGTGTCATTAAACACTCTTTGCTGTATGATAAAGACATTTATTCATATACAGTATATATTTGCTTGAAGTGAGCATGTCTACTAATTGTATTTTAACCGGAGCCAACATGAGGAAAAGAACGCTTTAAGTGTGACACGACTCTGTTAGGAAGTATCCACCTCTGTTGTTTTTTTTTAAATGAAAAAGCAGTTTAATGGTGTGTTTCTCATTTCAAGTGTAAAGAAAATTTGTGGTTATAAATCGTGATTTTTTTTTTTTCTTTATATCAGTCGCATCGGACTATAAGTCACAGGACCTCTCAAGATAGTAAAATAATGCAACTTATACTCCAGAAAATATAGTATTATGCGATTGTAGTGCAGGGAAATTTGTTGGTAATTACTGACGTTTTTATGCACAGTTCCTTTATCTTCACAGGCCATAACCAATTGGACAAATGGAATATAAGGATTGTGTACTATCATCACCTTTACAGCCAGTTTTCCTTAGATTAGGGGTGGGGCAATTTGTCCACATAATCGATGTAATCCATTCCGAAAATACGTTGACGCGTAAAATGTGCATCAATGCGTGGCAGTTGCATGGTAGCAGAAGTATATGTGGAAGTAAGATGGCTGCTCGGAGTAAAAACAACACGGATAGAGGAGAAGCTGCAGCGAGAAAAACTCAGCCACACTTACCGAAAGTGTGGGAATTTCAACCAAAGACCTAACCAGGTTGTGATATTTAAAGCTAGAATGCCGGCAATCTTCAATAGATAAAATATAGTCTGAAGTTTAATATATATAAACTACATCATATTTAGAACCCATTAAAATTTTTTGGGGAATTTTTAATTCGTGGGAACATGCATAATTTGAGGGAAATCCATAGCGTATTTCGCCCCAGCGAACGTCAAAACCTGCAGACGAATTCAAGCCGGAAGTGCGTCTGCGCTTGCGCAGATGCACTTAGTAACTCAGATAATCAGATAACAGACTCAGATAATAACCATAACTGTACACTGTAAGCAGCGCTGCAAAATCCCAGTGAGTTCGATCGCCAGTCTTCTGTCGCAGTTGCTCCCAATGATCTCTCACCGTCGTTGATCTTCTCTTTTTCTCTCGCTCCAAATGACGTCTTTTCTTCACACTTTCTGTGTATATCGCCAGTCTTCCTCGCTTTCTTCCACTTCTACTGTCTCTCTCCTCCATCTTGCCTTCTTCATGCATCGCAGCTAGCGGTGAAACCCCCCACGTGACCTGTGACGTCACCCCGATGGCGTCCTGGCTTTCGAATTTTTGGCACGTGCCAATAATTTAGAATTTGTTTCGATCCGGACAAATTTTAATCACGTTCAGACTAATAGTTTGGGAATCCTTTATATTCACATTAACGAACAAAATTACTTTGGTCCCCATCAAAATTCTAACAATCGTCTCAATTTCAATATGCTTCTGGCACTCCACTTTTAAGCTCTGCAAGACAGAAATGGCCTATCAGAGCAGTACGACTGCAATGAAGGAACACTTGAAGCGGAAGCATCGTGGTGCGCCGTGCCAAGATGGCAGCAAAACAGCAACATAAGTCCTGTTTACTTTATTCCCACCCGAAGCATGTTAGGATTATCAGCACACGAAATGTGTTTCTGTTAGCGGTAATGTTAGTCTGAATGTTTGTTAATTGCCCTGATATTAAAAGTACTTTCTTCACGGCGGCTGTTTGGTAACATAATGTTACACCATGCCTCATCTAGCGCTGTTATTTGGCCATTTTCTATTTTCTGTTTACTTTAACCGCTATTAGTGACAAAATGGCTTAAACTAACCTAACAAACGTACAGCCTGTAAATCATTTCAATTATTTTCCATGACCTCACACTGATTCAAAAATGCATTTGCTAGTTATTATTGCAGTGATGAAATAATTCCACATCATAATCATTTAAGTTAACTTGTTGTGAAATACAGGGAGTAAATTAATCTGTAAATTAATCCTTTTGAATTGTAGGTCCAGTATTTTTCTAAACCAGTGTCTGACAAATACGGTCTATTATTATGAATACCATAACAGCAGTGATGTGGAATTTAGACCAGACTTTTAAAATGTGTCACTATTATCTTATTCTAATGTGCACCCCAGATGGCTGTTCAGCTTACATACTGACAGCATCTTACAGATGATTACCAAGGACACAAGACCTCTTGCTACTGTTGAAGGCCAAGGTTTTCATGAGATGATCAGCGCATTTGACTTCCCTCCAGGCATCACTTTACAGATTTAATGGAGAAAAAAATATGAGGCTACTCTTGAAAAGGTGGAAGCTGAACTCAAAAATGCTCAATCAATAATCACACTAATGACAGATGCTTGGACAAGTACTGCCACTGAAGCATACTTGGGAGTCACCTGCCATTTCAGGGAGAAGAGCAGGAGAGGAGGGGAAGAGGAGAGAGTTTGTATGTGTCTTGGTATGTTTCCAGTTGCACTACGTTTTGTTATTCCTGTTCAAAAAAGATAACTGTTACTTAAATTTCACTACTGTAAGATGACAAGGGGAGGGAGAGAAGGAAGGAGTCCGAGATTGTATGTGCTTTGGTGTGTGTGTTAGGGCCCCTTCACACATAGTAGGAATAACAACTCAGGGCGAATCACGGAGGAACAGCTCGTATGAGTTAACCACGAAAACATTGATCCAACGGGCAGGCATACACAATGCCGCTACGACGGTTTGTGCACGCGGGAACACAGTGAGAAAATAAATAAATAGATAAAATACATGCCACCCATGGGATTCGGCACTTTTCAAAAGCTCTGATTGCCAGTCAGAAACTTTACCACTGAGCTACCATCACTGTCCTGTAAAAGGTGTGGGAAAATGGCTGATATCAAGAAGGACATTGATGTATTTAAAAAAAAAATAAAACCACACACCATATCAAAACACTGCATTTTATTGAATCCCTCTTATTAAGTGGGCAATACAGATATGATCCATCTGTTCCTCTGTAGATGACCCATGGTCACAGACGTACAGTCATGAAATGACATGAATGAAAAGCAGGGCACTCTCATCATGTCCACATATGCTGGTGGCGTGTCCAGTCAGCTCCATGCGCGTGTCCTGCCCGACACGCATGTCTTGTGGACGGCGCATCGCAAGATAGACACCGCGTCATATGGAACAAAGCTCACATGGGTGGTGTGACATTCAGATCGCCCGCTGCATGTTATGATCTTGACGGTCCAGATCACCTGGGGTAGCCTGTCAATGTGCATGACATGCACGTGCTTGCTGCAGCCTATTGCAACAGTGATATATGTTTTTATGTATCTCCACGTAATGACAGCAAGCAGACACACGGGTCACAGTGGACAGTTGTTACGTGTACGAGGTCTGTTAGAAAACTATCCGACCTAATTATTTTTTTAAAAACTATATGGATTTGAATCATATGCGCTTGCATCAGCCAAGCTTGAACTTTCGTGCGCATGCGTGAGTTTTTTCACGCCTGTCGAATGGCCACACATTTTCTAAATGCCAAGTGAGTGGTGTTAGATGTTTGTCCGTGTCACCTGGAATTTGGCCGACACCTGCCGCGACAGGGTTCGATGGGCTCACATAGCGCACACTCTGTCTTTCAGCCGCTGGTGCGTACAAATAGTTCTAGCAACAGGTGTACGAGGCATTAGAGGCAGTTATAATTTTACATGTATTGCACACGATTCCTGCTTCATGCGCAATTTGACCAAATTCGCACTGGGCCTCATTTATCAAACGAACGTATGGCAGAAAATGTGCGTTTGACCATTTTTACGCAAACTTCGGTATTTATCAATTTGGACGTGATCGGAGGCTAAGACGAATCTCACGACAGAGCTCACGTCTGGTCTGAGCTCGTGTACACAAATCTGAGTCTGTGGATTTGCGGCGCAGCACTACAAAATCTGTCTGAGTCTGAAAATAATTATGAAACAAACCTCAGCTGTCATCCAAGCATAAGCAGCCACATATTGAGAACAGATCAAAACGGATTCTTAAAATGGATTAAACAAAATTAATTTAAAAAAGCCCATGTTTTTAATGATACTGCTTCCTTTGTAAAATAAAAAATACATATGCTAAATAGCCTAAACATGACAACTAATCATTGCACATTAAAATGTGAAATAATCATAAATAAGCTGAAATCTGACGCGAGTGCGTCGGTATCTCCTCCACCACTTATGCCAGAGATTGACTCGGACCCAATTAATGCAGCTATTTTTTCCTCCGTCTCTGTCAGGGTCAGGCTGGGGTCTCGTTGGCCTCCCCCATTCTGCCTAATGCTGGGTTTAAGTGCCACACGTTTTTTGGTGGCCAGCTTTAAATCGGACCACTTTTTCTTGACCTAAATGCAAAGAATTCTTAATCAATTAGCAGGCATAAGCTTTTAACTGTGGGTGCATAAAAGATTGATTCAAAATCATTAGGCATAGGTTAAGTCAAAGAATTCTTCAAACCTCAGCCAGAGTCCGTTCCTCTGCAGCAACGCTGTTGACCGCCTCCGTTACACTCTTCCACACAACATTTGTATGAGCGCCTTTGACTCCACTTTTCAGACTGCCAAAAAGTACAAGTTTGTTTTTCTCCACCTCCGATGTTAGGATGCCGATTTCCATCTCCGAAAACTTTTTCTTCTTCCCAGTGCTTCTTCTCTCCATGTTGAGCTCAGTAGGCGAGGCTTCCGAACCATGAATATTTAAGGGCGTAACATGCTAATGACGATTAAATTCAGCCGCCACATTTATCAAGAGCCGATCATTCATACGCTGGGATTGGTCAGATACAAATGTTTCATAAATCACACGTGTGTCTTGTCGTAAGACCAATTATGTGCTCAGATCTGCACCTGTTTTTACGCAATGTTGATAAATGAGGCCCACTGTGTGTGAAGGGGCGCTTACTTAAAAATAAGAATGCACGGTTAGAAAAAAAAAAATTGTCACTTAAATTACAAGCTCTTGCTGTAACTTTATTTTGAAGAGTTCACACTTAAGCTCCCGTCACACATATAGTGGTGCAGCTTAGCTAAAATTCCCATAAAAATTGTTCATTTTGTGATAAAAGCATGGAATTTGGCACACATATTCCAAATTAACTAATGTGTATTTTCAGATATGGAGCCATCCTGGAGCTGACCTCTAATGAGCTACAGGGGTCAGTAAAGAATTACACAGGTGTCAAAATTTAAAAATGCTCCATTCATGTTGAAAACTATACCACATTATTTGTCTGATCATAACAATTCCAAAAAGGTATAGTTTGGATTCCATGGAGTTATGGGGTAAAAACAACAAAAATGGTGACAAAGGTCAGTTTCAGTTTGTGCAGGGGTCAAAAGTTAAAGCTGTTCCAATTTTGGTAATAATTTAGCAAAATATTGGTTGAGTTTTAATAGGATTTTTAAAAGGAATACTTTGCACCATCAGTCATGCTTAGTTATCATGTTACGGGGTAACATATGTCATACATCATAGAAGCTAATGGATGTCGACCTTGTTTGACCTTTACTTCGGAGACCAAACATACAGCACAGTCAAAAGATTCCATTTATTAATCCTTATATTTCCTCCAATAAACTTGCATCACTTTTTACAAAATTGGAGCAACTTTAACTTTTGACCCCTGTACAACCTGAAACTGACCTTTGTCACCATTTTTGCCATTTTTACCCCATAACTCCAGAACATTCTGTCATAGATAGTCTAAACTATAACTTTTTGGAATCATTATCAGACAAATAATGTGGTATAGTTTTCAACATGATTGGAGCATTTTTAAATTTTGACCCCTTGTAATTATTTATTAAACCCTGTAGCTCATTAGAGTTCAGTTCCAGGATGGATCCATATCTGAAAATAAACATTAGTTAATTTAGAATATGTGTGCCAAATTTCATGCACAGTAAAATCACCAGTGTTAATTTAACACTGCCGGTGTTAGTTTTATACTGGTGATTTTACTGTGTGCTTTTATCACAAAATGAACAATTGTTTTGCTGTGCCACCCCACTAATAGCAAGAATGTGCAGGAACCAGGCCGACAGATGCCCATAATCAGGGAAAGAGGCGTGTAGACTGTGGGCAGATCCCGTCCAGACTACCTCGTCCACACCTGCACGATCGCATCCACAGAGTATTTAGACATTAGATGAGATGACACAGACTGCCAGACTGTCAGATGGACATAAAAGGCTCTGAAGACTGCCCGATGTTCAAATGTCTGGATGGCAAACACGGGACTGGAGGGGGAGGCAGCGCTATGTCCTCCTTTGTGTGTGTATGTGTGTTCATAACAGCTGAATGAGCCACGACACTCACTCAGCCATTCAGATAATCAGATGATGCATAAACTGCACGTAAACCGCCGTCAGATGTCCGTCCCATCTTAACAGTGCCAAGAGTTTTTTGAACTGTGCTGCTCACTGAGGACAATTGTTAGGTTCAGCCATACTTTAGGTAACTCAGGGAATGGATACATAGACATTAATAAGATACTAAATGTGTCTTGAATATGTCACAGCTACAGAAGTCTTTTGCTCCTTCAGGGTTTTCTGGGTGTTTTGGTGGATTTCCTCACTAATGTCCTTCTTGCACATTGAATACCATATTGTTTGTACTACGTAATGACTGATGTCATTGAAATCCAAGATATATTCAGTGACTTAAAAATATTCATGTATCCACCCCTTGATTTGTCTGAAGAAAACTGGCTACAAAAGCATTGATTTGTATCTATATATTAACCCTCTGGGGTCGACGCCGTCGTATATGACGGCTAAGACCAAGCTTTACTAAATCATAAATAATTTTTGAATGATATGAATGATATGATAGAAGCTGATTTATTTATTTTTGCTGAAAAGTTAACTCCGCGGACTTTCGAGCCAGCCATCGGCCATCTTTGTACTCCTTATAGAAGCTGTGTGATGACATGCGCAATGTGAGTGTCCAATCGGAATTGGTTCACTGTCACATGGTTTTCCAAAATCCAATCGTAGGGCAGATTTACCTCACATGAAAAGCCAAAGATTGTTTTCAGGAGTGATGTTACTAGTTGGCCAGTTTGAATAGCCCCCTGGGTGCTCCAATGAGTACATACTATTAGTACATACTCATTGTGCCCTGCGCCATTACGCACAGCGATCAGTGAAAGCAGGAGCACACGGAAAGCCTCTGATGACAATCTCACGTGCTCAAACAAAGAGCGTGTAACTATCACGACTGCTCCACTAGTTTGCATGTGAATGTTACTGGATAACGCTGTTGCTTTCTCGGCATCAAGCACTGTTTCCCATATCAATGGACAACAAAACGCATTGACCATTTTGTATATATTGTTCAAAATATGCATTTGTGTTTATTGTTTGAACCTTTTTGTTGTACAGTCTTTCACACAAGACCTCAAATTACCTTTATAAGTGTCAAAACAATTGTTTATTACAGTTTGCTGTGTGTTTTGAATAAATGTGTGTGTAAAATTATTTTTTGCTTTATTTTTTTCCTTGCCTATTTTTGATTGTAAACCTTTATTACAATTATAAAACACAACAACATATATATTCTGAAAGCACAGGTTGTCCTGAAAAAAAGAGACATAAAACTTGATTGTGGGATGCAGGGAGAGATGTTAACAGCAATAATAAATCATTTATGCCAGGCGAGTGAACTGTCCAAAAAATGCCCTCAGACTCCAGAGGGTTAAAAGACAAATGGCCTCTGTGTACGTGTATGTGTGCGTGCATGCGTGTATATGGCTTTGATCACAGAGAAACTGGGGAATTCTGACATTTGCCATTATGTATTTTGGGTCAAGGATGAACACCACAAAAACAGAAAGTTGATAGGGCTAATATTTTTGGAGAAATTGGGGATATTAGGTAACAACAGTGAACAATGGATGTTGATAATTAAATTCTGGACTCACACAGCATTCCAGCAGGGGGCAGTAAATCATCTATATATTAAAAGCCAAGTAGCCTCTGTGCACATGTATGCATGTATGCGTGTGTATAACTTTGATCACGGACAAACTGGGGAAAGCTGGCTTTTGCCGTTTGGTATGTTTATGTATTTTGGGTCAAGGATGAACACTGCCAAAACAGAACATTGATAGGACTAATATTTTTGGAGAAACTATGGATATTAGTTAATGACAGTGAACAATGGAGGACATTGATAATTACTTTCTGGGCTCACATGCCATTCCCAGCAAGGGCCAATAAATCACCTACACGTATATATGAAAACCGAAGTGGCTTCTGTGTGTGTGTGTGTGTGTGTGTGTGTGTGTGTGTGTGTGTGTGTGTGTGTGTGTGTGTGTGTGTGTGTGTGTGTGTGTGTGTGTGTGTGTGTGTGTGTGTGTGTATACCTTTGATCACAGAGAAACTGGGGAGAGCTGACATTTGCCATTTGGTATTTTATGTATTTTGGGTCAAGGATGAATGCCGCTGAAATGGAACGTTGATAGGACTAATATTTTTGGAGAAACTGTGGATATTAGTGAGCAACAGTGAACAATGGCTGTTGATAATTACATTCTGGACTCACATGCCATTCCAGGAGGGAGCAGCAAATCATCTATATATTAAAAGCAAACTGGCCTCTGTATGTGTATGCGCATGTGGACATTGATAATTACATTCTGGACTCACGCCATTCCAAATCATGATAGAAACTTTGCATCATGTATTACCGCCCTTGAAAAAGGTCAGCTGACTATTTTATAAACACCACCCAATCTAGAGTATGTGGATCCCGACGGGCAACGCGCTAGTTAACAATAATTCTCATATTCAGTTTACCCATTTTTTTTTTTTATTTCTTAATTTTTTTGGCTTCTGAAAATATTAGTTGTTAATTGTGAATTGTTTCATTTCAGTACCATTGTGGTGATGTACAGAGGCAAAATGACAAAAGTTGGATTCCACTCACTCACTGACTCACTCCATTATGCCAATGCAGAGAAGAAACAAAAGGCCAAAGTACGTAGTAAGAAAAACAAAAAATTTGCAAGAGGATGTGGCAGTCTTCCAATGTGACATAAAATCTGCTTGATGTCTGAGAAATGTTGTCATTGTACTGAAATGGCAAATGCAACAGAAACAAAGCAGGAGACTTCATAGCGTCATTTATGCATTTGGTATGTTAAAGATTTGTATGAATAAATGTGAGGTACTCAGTTTCATGACAGGAAGCAAATGCTTCAAAACAAGGCAGAACACTATTGTGCAACTGAGAAACTTCTCAAAAAATAACCACACCCAAATCTTAAGCTCCCTTACTGGCCTACCCCAGTACCAAGTCATGATGCAATGCAGCGCCAGGCATCAATCAAATGTCAAGAGGGGTGGGTGTCTGATGAAAATAAAGAGGGTTACACAGAAATCTTGTGTGAGAACATCTGTCTCATCATGAGCCACAGGTGCTTTCTGCCACCACTGGAGGCACTGAGATGTCTCTGTCACACTTTGTAAAGCAGCGGCTTTGATAAGCGTGAGAAGGAATAGTAAAGATTGGACCTGGGGGTCTTGGCAGCTGAAGACAAGTCGTGTGGAAAGCAAATGTGGCGAATGGAGCAGACCAAACAGATAGAGGGTTTCATCAGAAGTAGAACGTGCTGGGTGGTGCTGTCTCCATCCTCTGAGGCTAGCCCTAGTTTTGTGGAGATGTTTATTATTGATAGAGGTGGATGATAGCCTTGGGATGAATTGCATAATCTTGAGCCGCCTCTAATGGATGCAGGAAATGGATCAGGCTATCAGTCACGTCTCTGAGGATGAGGGATGTTTTCATGTGTGTGTGCGTCTCTTTTTTAATGCCCGTGTGTCCGTGGCATCGATTGGATGTGATTACTCTAACTAAAACAGTGTCACTAGGCAAGAAGGGGCCATTTTTATATTTACAATGAAGTCAATATGTTTTTATAGGCAGAAAAATAAAGGAAACAGGTAAACAAACAGCAGGTTGTGGAGGTGCGGAAGATCAAAATGGAGCGTGGCATTTGGGGACATCCCTGTAGCCCCCAAGGAATACTCTCTGAAATGTTATGCCTGTTTTCCCTACTTTGTTTGTGGGTGCAAAATAAACTTATAATCAGCATGCAGTTTTGGTTGTACTTTCTGAGTACAAATATTCCTAATTTGATGAAAAGAAATGAAAGTCAGCAATAATCTGAGCTGTATTTATTATACTTTATGTTCTGATGGTGTTTAATGCAAGGAACACATGAATGACAGTTAAGTTATATTTTGTATATAAGGTGATAGTTAAAGACATAAAAAATGGCATGAAAGCTGGAATTTAGCAGAATTTATTCTTTGTTAATGTGACTTAGCAGACTTCTCAATACAGATGACAACTGAAGGCCAGTTAAATACAGAAGGAATGGTACAATGTGTATAGAATGTGTTGTTTAGGGCAGTTGCAGATGAAAGATTAATAGCATAGTTAAAAATGTGGCAATATCTTTGGTCATCACTTAGAGGTGGGCGATACCGGGAATTTTGGTATTGATCCGATACCAAGTAAATACAGGCCCAGTATCACTGATATTGATACAGATACCAATACTTTTTCATATTTAAGCATCATAGAGCCAAAGGATCCAAAAGACCTAGGATAGAATTTCGCCAAACATTGTACGTGACAACAAAGTACTTTATTATCACAATCAACATTTTGGTTAAAAAAATATCACTCAACACAACTTAAAACAAAATCTCCTGAGGTAGAAGGCTGACAAACCACAATACAAGGGTGTGCTGCTCCGTGTTGTGTGACACAGCGCAGCACTGCTTTTACAGACAGAGAGTAGACTTTGATGAATCTGCATGCACAGCAGTCAGTGTGTGCGGAACAGAAAAAAAGCTTGAGTATCGATCTTTTTACACGAGGATCATTCAATATCAATACCAGCGTTGGTATCGATATTAGCAATATTAGGATCGATCCGCCCACCTCTACTCATCACACTATGACTACGTTTACATGCGTTAATATTCGGGTTAAGGTCAATATTGCGGTTTCTGAATCATTAGGAATAACCCGTTTACATGCTTAAGCAGACAGAGTTACTCCTGTATACATGGTCACTGGTATCATTTGGAATATCCCCATCTAAACAACGACGCATGGGCAATGTCCAGACGCAGGGAGAACATCATCATGCAAATATGCGTCATTTACGTTTCTTCTTCCTCTTTCTACCGTCAATAAAAGACATGATATTCATGTCTTTCACGATACTAATGAAGTATTTGGTTTCCTCCTTGCTCCATTAGTGTGGTGCTGTGCTGCCGCATCTAGATTTCATCATAGTTATTTACTTCTGCTTCTGTGGTGTCCGGTGGGTTGCACGCGCCGCATACAAGTAGTTGCCGTACTCAAAAACACCAAGATTCCTTGCGGATAGGACATGCGCAGAACACAAAATAATGATCCTTTTTATGGGGCTATTCCGATGCGCATTTATATGACCTGATATTCGGGTTAGAAAAGGAGTAACCCAGGGGTCATATTCAGGTTTTTAAAAACTGGAATATGAGCATATTCGGGGTTTTGCGTGTGTTTATATGGCCGTGCGCAACCGGGTTATTGCTAATATTCCGGTTATGAAAGGGTTATTGGCTGCATGTAAACGTAGTCTATGTGAGAGGCTCACGGCTGGCCATTGTCACTCTCTTGTGATCAAAGATAGCCAGTCTGATATTTTGCATGACCATCTGACAGTGTGGCTAATGCTACAACCTACTGCACTCAGGAATCTACTCAGGAATAAAAAGAAATGAAGCATTAGGAATGGTGCAGTGTGATAGTATGCCACAATATGTATTGCAGCATACTGCTAACACCATAATAACTCAACAGTCTACAGTACACAACAGCATATTTATAAACAATAAAGCATTGGATTTTCTATAAAGGCTTAGTTATGCATGAATACCCATCCTTATAAAATAATACATATGAAATAATAAAAAATAATGACAATTATATAACAGCTGAGTGGATCCTTGTCATTTGATTGGTAGCTTGTATGTCACGTGACATGGATTATTCATGCCATTTGCCATTGTGTTTCATTGACTGTGCAATAGTTCTTTTTAGCGTGCAGTATGATATTGCACACCCCATCTACTGCGCATGCTCACGATACCTGGGGCAGGTTTTACCTAAACCTCACCCTAAAGATTACCCTAAATCTTATCTTAGGGACCTCATAGTACCATATCACCCCAATAGAGCGCTTCGCTCTCAGACTGCAGGCTTACTTGTAGTTCCTAGGGTTTGTAAGAGTAGAATGGGAGGCAGAGCCTTCAGCTTTCAGGCTCCTCTCCTGTGGAACCAGCTCCCAATTCAGATCAGGGAGACAGACACCCTCTCTACTTTTAAGATTAGGCTTAAAACTTTCCTTTTTGCTAAAGCTTATAGTTAGGGCTGGATCAGGTGACCCTGAACCATCCCTTAGTTATGCTGCTATAGACTTAGACTGCTGGGGGGTTCCCATGATGCACTGAGTGTTTCTTTCTCTTTTTGCTCTGTATGCACCACTCTGCATTTAATCATTAGTGATTGATCTCTGCTCCCCTCCACAGCATGTCTTTTTCCTGGTTCTCTCCCTCAGCCCCAACCAGTCCCAGCAGAAGACTGCCCCTCCCTGAGCTTGGTTCTGCTGGAGGTTTCTTCCTGTTAAAAGGGAGTTTTTCCTTCCCACTGCTGCCAAGTGCTTGCTCACAGGGGGTCGTTTGACCGTTGGGGTTTTTACATAATTATTGTATGGCCTTGCCTTACAATATAAAGCGCCTTGGGGCAACTGTTTGTTGTGATTTGGTGCTATATAAATAAAATTGATTTGATTTGATTTAAACATGGCGAAGTTTGTCTTGCTGGTGGATGATGATTTGAAGGAGCTAATTCTTCTAACGCACACATACACACACACACACACACACACACACACACACACACACACACACACACACACACACACACACACACACACACACACACACACACACACACACAAAAAACAAATCCACTACACTGTAAGCTGTCTGCAGGCATGAAGAGCCACTAGGATGAAGAGGATGAAGTTAGGATGAAAAGCTGGAAAAATTTCTGATGCAATTTTTCACTGGAGTGAGGAAAACAGACAGCATTCTATACTTAATTAGGCATAACAACAGCATCATGGACTATATTGTCAGAATTGCTTTTTTGCAAGTTGACTGGGAACAATTTTGTACTCCTATTTAAAGTTCACATTGGACTGCTGAAGTCAAAGCATCAGTGACGAACACCAAAATGTAAGTCACTTTTTCTGTTGTTTATAAATTAATAAAATATCAAATGACAAGGATCTATTTTTGCCATTATATAAAACGTCTTTATAGTAGAGAAGCTTGAATCTTCGACTGGACTGGGTTGCTTGACGCGAGGACATTTCGCTTCAAATCGCAGAAGCTTCCTCAGCTAAAATTCTTGCTCTGGTAGTCTGACTTCTGTCTTGACTCTTGTAGAGAAGAATAATCAAGAAGTCACAAAAGCTGGACTTTTAAACCTAACCAGACCCCTCCTACTGAGAGGCAGACTGCTATAGGCTAGTGACTAAATAATAGCTCTAATTAGCACCTATTGTGCTCTAGTTAGCACCCTCCTAATGACAGGGCAGCTGTCCCTCCTAATGATGGGACGGAAGCCTTTCCTGCCGGCTCCCTTGACGACTCTCCTGATGACGTGAATGACTCATTACCATGAACAAAAGACTGAAACTGCTTTGACCTGAGTACCCCTGGGATTTTGTGCTGTCTGAAGATCCTCTGTAGTTTTTCCCCTGCTCCTGCTAAATAAGGGAGAGACACTCCTCTTCTTCTGGTCTCTTTGTTCTCTGGGACTTCTGCACTTTGTCCAGGGACCATCGTGGGTACCCACATACTGTGAGGGCTTTCCGGACAAGTTGTTGTTCTTTAGCCCTTCGCTCTGCAGTTGTGGGCACCTGTAGGGCTCTGTGTTGAAGAGTCCTGATCACCCCAAGCTTGTGTTCAAGGGGGTGGTTTGAGCCAAAGAGCAGATATTGGTCAGTGTGAGTGGGTTTTCTGTAAACTCCTGTCTGGAGCTGCCTGTTCTCTCCAATGGTATCATCACAGTCCAAGAAGGCTAAATGGTTGTTTCTGGCATCCTCATGTGTGAACTTGATATTGGAGTCCACCGAGTTGATGTGTTCTGTAAAGTCCTCAACCTCAGAGATCTCAATCTAACCTGGTTAAATGAAGGTTAAATTATTAAAAAAAAGAAAAAAATACATAGACAATATCACTTACGTTTGTTACGTTTCAAAAGTTGAATCCACGATCAGCTCCACCAAACAACTGCTCCATGGTTTGCACGACCAATGTGCCCACCCTCTGAAGTCCTGTGTGAGTCAATGGACCTCGAGCTCCACCAGTACAACAGCGCCCTCTCCTGGGCTACGTTGACCCCTGTTGAAGACAGGAAGTTTGAATCCCTAGAGTGCGCCGCCTTCTGAGTTTCATAGACATTTATGAGAGTCTGCTCTGTTGGCTAGCGTCAGTCACTTCACGTCATAGTGTGAACTGACCCTAAACTGTGATTGTATTGTGTGACCCAGCGGACATTTGCACTACAAACAACTTTTTTGATGGTGTAGACTTTGCATATGTAATCTTGTTCAACTCTGGAAAATATCAGAGAGGGAGATTTATTGCCAAGTTTACACATACAAGGAATTTGATCTGGGATTATAGGAGCAATAAGAAAATAAAAGAAAAACACTTCTGTAAATAGTAAAAGAGTCAAATAGACAAAACTGTGTTGTTTATTCGGCTGCTCCCGGTTTTGTTCGGGGTCGCCACAGGGGATACAGCCAGATCCGCATTGGTAATTGGCACAAGTTTTACGCCGGATGCCCTTCCTGATGTTCATTCAAAGTGGTCTCCCATCCAAGTACTAACCAGATGCCGCACTGTTTAGCTTCTGAGATCTGACGGGATCAGGCTCAGACAGAGCAGACCGGCTGCTAAATAGACAAAACTATATTCACTGTTAAATAAATAAAATAGAATGGAATGGTATAGTAGAGTACAGGTGCAGCTAAGAGGAGCGCATGCAGTGTCAACTTTGTTGTAGCTGTTTAATGATCATTGATTAAAGGCAGCCATTCATTCACTCATTCATTTTCTATACCTGTTTACTCCACTCAGTGGTCATGAGGAACTGCATAACTCTAACCCCAACCCCAACAGCATGTGTATTACTTGTCCTCATAATACACCCTTTTCATTTGAAGACATACATACTTGTAGCATTTATTGTTTCAGAGTTAGTAAACGGTAGGAGATGGGTTCATTTGTCATTTGATTCAGTCACTGCATTTTAAAGGCTGCATGCCTAGGTTTGTTCACAGCCTAGGAAAGTACATTACACATTTGGTTATTTTCAAATCAGAATGACTTCAGCTGGTTATATTTAGTCTTTGCTTGGGAATTTAAAATTATACATTTAATTACATTAATCTCAGGTTTTTTTTTAATCATATTAAAGAATTTGACATTATTTTTCACTGAGGTTAACCAAAAATTTAATAAACCCTTCATGATGGTGGACAAGAAAATTAAAAGATCAAGTATGCTGATGAAATAGAAAAGAAAATTAAACTATTCCCGAAGACATCATACTTGCTGTATAAAATATTCATGGCTGAAAGAAAATTTTATTTAAGTGAGTTGGGGGGAAAAAACAAACACGTTTTGATAAAACCCAGATTAACCCAGCTGTAGACAAGACAGTTAAACAGGCAATTATTGTGGTCGATGTGATAACATTCAGCAACAGCACGGCCAGTAATGCACTGCTAGACCTTAAAATATCTCAATTTTCATGTATTTTCAGCCAATTAACTGGAGTTGTTTACTGCTGTTTCAAGATATACAGTAATATACAACACTGTGCAACAGTTTTAGGCACATTAGAATTTTGACAACAGTGATGCACTTGACATTGAATGAATGAATTTTATTTATTCGGCACACAGAATAACAAAACAGACAATGACAAAACTCGTAAAAAGAACAACGTACAATGACCCCATGTGGCCGAAAATACCCCCCCCCCCCCCCATATCATAAAAAATAAAGAATGTATATATATATATATATACTCATAATAACAATACAAAAGAAATGTGCACAAACAAAACTCAGTCAGTGCACCAGAATTTCAAAACACAACCAAATGAACAACAGTGCACAAACCAAGCACAAGAAGAAGAATGGTAAACCTAATTCTTCAAACTATAACTATTATTTTTGTAAAGCCTTTTAAAGCCAACTAAGGCACCAAGTAATTTAACATTATCAGGACAATTATTCCAAATATTAACAGCTTTAATGGAAACACAATGACTTTTTACAGTAGTTTGGATCTTTAGTTTCTCAAATAATAATGTCCCTCTCAAATTGTAGCTGGAGTCCCTCATTTTAAACAGATCCTGGACATGTTGATGCAAAAGTTTATTTGGACTTTATACATAATTTGTATTGTGATGTAATCAACCAAGTCCCAGAATTTTAAAATTTGTAAACAAGCAAATAAGGGATTTGTTGGCTCACAATATGGCTTATTACTGATAATTCTTATAGCTTTCTTTTGCAACAGAAATATTGGGTTGTATTGTTTCTGTATGTATTTCCCCAAACCTCAACACAATATACGTCATATATGGAACAGATAATGTATGATACAAAATGGCCAAAGAATATTGGGAGAGGAAGTCTTGTGCTTTATACAGAATTGCAATGACTTTTGACATTTTAGATTTAACATAGGGTAACAAGCGTGAAGACAAGGTCTGCGGGACAGAGAGCCTTTTTATACCGTGCTCCTGTTTTGTGGAATGCTCTCCTGGCCTCAGTGAGACTTTCAGATTCTGTGGAGATTTTTAAGAAAAGAATAAAGACACATCTATTTACCCAGTCTTATGGCTAACATCCATTTTTAATTATTTTAAGTTCTTTTACTTTTTATTGTGTTTTTTGTGAACTTTTAATTGTGTTTTTGATGTTTTAATTTTATTTGACATTGTTTTTATTATTTTATATTGTTTTTGAGCTGTTTTTATGTGTGGTGCCTTGAGGCGACGTTGTGATTTGGTGCGATATAAATTGAATGAATTGAAATTGAACATAATTAATATGTGTTTTCCAGCTTAATTTATCATCAATATAAACACAAAGAAATTTTGTATCTGTTGCAATTTCAGTTTCAATATCATGTAATAATAAATTTCTGCTTATGTTCCTGGACTTATTACCAAATATGATACACCAAAATGGAGCGATAATTTGTTTGACTCAAACCAATGTTTACATTTCTGTAATTCATTCTCCATCGTGTCCAGGAGCTGTCCCAAATGCTCCCCACTACAAAACACAGTCATATCATCAGCAAATAAAATACAACTTGCGGACATGGAAACCAAACATATATCATTAATGTACAAAAGAAACAGCAATGGCCCAAGGACTGAACCCTTGGGCACCCCACGTGTAATCTTCAAGAACTCAGAACATTATTATTATTATTATTATTATTATTGTTATTATTGTTGGACCATCTGTCTGCCTGGGTGGATGCCATCCAGGACGCAAGGCAGTTCTGTGGTGTAGTGGATGTGGCAAAGCGCAGCACCAGTGCATGCTCCCAGACTTGACTTAACGATTATTATTGTTATTATGTTGAGAAAAAAGTTGAGAGAAAAAAGCAGAGAGAGAAAAAAAAAGAGCACTCACAGGGACCAGGAGTGGAGGTGCACGGCTCAAAAACTAAGTCAATATAAAAATATAGCCAGCAACACTCAAGTGTCCTTCTTAATAAAGTTTTAATGACTCACAGCAAGAAGACAGGATCAGGAGCAGTTCACACACTGATGAAGACCTAGTCGAAACGCGTCTGTGCTCCTGATCCTGTCTTCTTGCCGTGAGTCATTAAAACTTTATTAAGAAGGACACTTGAGTGTTGCTGGCTATATTCTTTTATATTGAATTATTGTTGAAGTTCTCATTGTCACAATAATAAAAACTACAATAAGTTGGAGTGTGTTCTAACTCAAGTCAAGTCTGGTAGCATGTGCTCATACTTCGGCAATTCCCTTGTTTTCACTCGGGTTTGCCACAGCAGATCCGTTGTGGAGCTCCATGTTGATTTGCAGGCTTGGGGAGTAATGGAATACATGTAACGGCATTATGTAATTAGGATACAAAAAACAGGTAACTGTATTCCGCTACAGTTACAGAAAAAAAGATGTATTCAGATTACAGGTATATTTAGTAAAAATGGGGATTAGTTCGCAGGATTACAATTTTAATGCATTTTATGATATTATCTGTATATAATATATTTTTTTTTCTTTGAAACAAAAACATCCCTTCATGAACAGCAACATGTCATCTCCTAACCGAGCAAAATATTGATGAAGTACCCGGATGTTAATGCATTTTCAATGGAGATTCGTGACTGAACACACTCAGAAAAATGCTCACAAAATACTTTAAAAAAAAAAATGCCATTTTGACCTGGATATCGAGCCTGTAAAATTAAATGATATTAAATTATGTCAGGAAAGTATTAAACTTACTCTGACACACACACATTTCCAAATATTAGTGTTGAAAGTTACACAGATCTGCGCTGTTCAAGCTGCTGAGCTGAGGCGTCCTGCAGCAGCTGTGTTCAACGCAGCTCCTAAAACCATTACATTTATATATATATTATATTTTTACACAATTATCCCTTATTGACCGAGTTTCATTCATGATGTCAGTGGTGTGTGTACACATCTCTATGTGTGGGTGTGACTGTGAGCGGCACAGTGCGGGTCATTATAATCTCATTATTTTAAGGTGGAAATTAAAAAAAATCCCCAGTCTTGTCGAACAATTTTAATCACTAACGACAATTATTTTAACAAGACATTGGTCTAGCAGTGGAAAATATCAACTAGACATAAGTGAAGAGTTAATGGTCCGTGTCATCGAGCGACACGGCAGGAAACATACAGGTGTTTATCATCCAAATATCACGGACAAAGTGACAAGAAGAACCAAAACTACTTACTTATGGAAGGAACTATTGTCTCCCTTGTTCCTCCGTTTGTGACTTTGCCAACATGCGTAGCTTTCCAGCATATTCCACCTGTTTCTTGAACTTCTATGCACGCAAATCACTAACTTGCCCGGAATTAAAATGTCGATCACGCCTCCTTACTGACAGTATTTACTTAATGGTTTTCATTATGCTGTTGTTCTTATTTTGAAAGTTCAGTAAGTGGATTGATATGTCAAACATGGTGCGAATGCCATGGGAAAGACTAAAGTAAGATAATTTTACTGAACAAGTAGCAGAATTTTTTGTTTGTTTGTTTTGTATATTGTTCTGCAAGCCACTTTTAATTACAAATTCATCCGCACACGCCTTGAGTTTTCATTATCCTTCATTTGTTGGACATTTTTTGCTGAAAATTTAGCAGGTGAACACTGGGTGTGTTTAAAACAATATTGTGGTGTTCTTAATTCATAATGTGAAGTAAAACAGAGCATGCCATGTAAAAGAAACAGTTTTATTTTTGCTTAATAAACTGTACTATGTAGTCAAGACTATTTCTATTTAGTTTATTTTATCTGTATTAGCATATTTGATATTGGAGTAATCCAGAAGTAATTGAAAGTAATCAAATTACATTACTTTAATATTATGGTACTTGGATTACATTACTGACTACATTTTTCAACAGGTAACTAGTAACTGTATCGGAATACATTTTTAAAGTAACCCTCCCAACCCTGTTGATTTGGCACAAGTTCCTTCCTGACACAACTCCATATTAAAGTAAAGGCACTGCATTTATGCATTTATGCATTTGTGCTTTTCCATCTGCATCAGAAGCTCAAAACACTTCACAATTATGCCTCGCATTCACCCATTCACACAGTCATACTCACCAATGTCAGAGTGCTTCCATGCAAGGCACTCACTACACACTGGGAGAAACTAGGGGATTAAGGACCTTGCCCAAGCGCTCTTAGTGATTTTCCAGTCTGGCTGTGTTTTGAACGGAGGATCCTCTGGTCTGAAGCCCAAAGCTTAACCACTAGACCATCACCTCCCCGAATATGGGAAGTAGTTGGGAAACTTTTTTAGTGGAATGCAAATGATATTTCTCTCCAAATAATCAGTCCTTTGACAAAGATATTCCAGCAGTACCCCCATGGCCCTTCTAAGAGACCTCGTACCAAAGACATCCATTTGTCATCTTAGGTCACAAGTTAATGTCAAGTCTGACAACCACACAGCAAGACAGGTCACAACAGGACCTGAAAGACTTGGAGTTTCGTTTTCCAGCAAAGATACCTCTGTCCAGCAACCTTATGAAAGCTCTTCCCAGACACTGCTCAGTCTCAAAGAACCCATGGACATGAATGTCACTGCCTTTTGTATGTCTCTGTGAGATCAATCATTTGACCTTGACTTTGAGAGCCAACTCTGATGGCTGAATCCAGGCATTTATTAAAACCTGTGTCTTAGTCTTGATCCAGAACATTCACAAATCCAGACAATGTAATTTCTCATTCAGCTTCTCAGGTGCCACAATAAGAATATCCAGAGTCAGCAAAGATCATAGCATTGTCTGCAAAGTCAGGCTTGGTAAACCTTTACTCACTAACAAAAGCACCTAAATCACCGGAATCACTGGTTTCCACAACCTAGTCCGTGCAAGCATTGAACAGTGTAGGAACAAGAACACATCTCTGAGGAACACCAGCTTCCAGTGGAAAAAGCTCTGTACAGCACTCACAGTATTTGTGTATAGGTTGGTTATGATGTCCAGTAACTTCTTGGGGATGGCACAAATTCTCAGGATGTCCCAGAGAGCAGGCCGATTAAATGAATCAGTTGCTTTGCGAAGATCAACACACTGCCAATATACATGCTTCCATACTTGCAGTGCTAGAATGCGGTCAATGGTTGACTTGCTGGGTGTAAAGCCAGATTGTTCTCTCTCTGAGCAGCAAGTAGCTGGATCCTGTAAAGAATTTAAGAAACATAATATAATAAGAACAGTGTGATGCTATTATAGTTTTTAAAATCTATGCAATCCAGACTGGGACAACAAGTGCCTTTTTCCAATATGTAGGGTTATAATAATGCTTTAAGCATTATTATTACACCCCAATTCCATTGAAGTTGGGGATGCTCCTTTTATACCCAATCATGACACTCACAAGCAAATATTTGCACAAAAACAATAAAGATTATCAGTTTGAACATTAAATGTCTTTGTGGTGTATTCAATTGAATATAGGTTGAAGCAGATTTGCAAATCGTTGTATTCAGTTTTTATTTACATTTTACACAATGTCCCAACTTCATTGGAATTGGGGTTGTATTATTATTATTATTATTATTATTATTATTATTATTATTATTATTGCTGCTGCTGCTGTGGTTGTTATAGTGAGGTCCATAAGTTTTTGGACAATGACACAGCTTGCTATTTTTTGGCATCTGTACAATACCACAATGGAGTTTAAATGAAACAATCAAGAATTATAATACGCTCCAGCTTTAAAGGATCAATTCATATAAATAACATAAATCTGACAATTTTCTCATTTGCCTATAGTGCAATCACAGCAGAGATCCAAATCTATCAACCCTGATAATTTCTGCTTGCACGCTCTCTGAGGAGCCCATGCAGGATTTCTTCCAGATGGAAGGTGGCACATGGGCTGCTCTGCAGCTGTATGGAAGGAGCACCAACGCAGCATCAGCTTCACTCTCCCTGTTCCTCTGTGTCCATTCCCAGGGTGTTTGGGAGCCACTCATTTAAAAGAAAGGACATTGAAGGCTAAGTAATAAGTTGTTACATATCATCTTCACTTCAACAAGGAATCAATGGATTCCATCTACTTGAAAAAAATTCTGAAGTCCTGCAAAATGTCAAGTTGTCATTGAAATTCTTTGTATATGCCACACATGCTGATGAAGGGAGGGCAGCATGGTGAAGTAATTCATCCCTGTTTTATGTCATGCCAGCAACGATGATGCTTCACAAAGGCCATTTCCCAGAGGGTGTTCTTCAGATGAATGAAACCCAATTTCAGCAGTTGTGGACTACTCGCTCTGTTTGGCAACAGTCAAATACAGTAAAATGTAAATGGCAGTAAATCATTGCCTTGATTAATAAGTATTAAAAAGAAATCATGAGGTGCTTTTAAGTGCTTTTTCGTACTACTATGTCATTGATTGGAAATGTGTTGAGAATCTGTTGGTACTTAGCAGCTGACCAGTGATGTTGAAATAATGGGCTTAGCATCAGCTGATTAGTGTGTCAGTAGTTATTTCTGATTGCAGAGCGCATGATTGTTGACATGGTATGCAATAGGGTCAGCATACGGAGATGTGAGTGTTGATGATGTTTGGTTTTCCATCAGTGTTTCTAATGGAGAGAAGAAACACCCTGACTGGATGTGTATCAAATGATAAAAGTCTTTTAGTCTAATTTATGCAGCTAAGCCTTTGTTATTGCTATTTATTTTTAAAGCTTTTCCAAATTACCCTACACATCAAAAATTCAGTGTTAAAATCTAAAGATCAAATATTTCAGAAAAGATCTTAACTAATGCAATTTTAACACTTTCAGTATTAACCTGTTTATGCTCAGATTTTTTTTAGAAGTGGAAAAAAGTTGCATTAGTATGTTTAAGATTTTTTATTTTTATTTATTTTTTATTGTGAGTAGAAAATTACAGTGATACACTTTGGCAACAATTGTTGCCAGTGGGGAAAAAAACGGGTTAATCCTTGCATAGTATTGCAGTTGTTTCTTAGAGAAGACCTTGGCAATGTTGATTCGACTTCCTACAAGTGTAATTTAACTCTAAGAGTATATTTTTAACATTGTCCATGAGTTCAGTGAGCAATGCGATTTCTTGTGACAGAAGCTGTGAGGGTTCATTGGTGATGCTTCTTCACCACAAGGCTGTGAGTACAAAAACAGTCTGAGTGTGTTGGTGGCATTCCTATAGGCAATCAAGTCAGGCATGGCAGCATGTGATGGTGCCAACGTCAGCGCATCTAGCATGCTGCAGAATGAATTATTACAGTGTCTACAATAACTACAGGACATTGTCTACAGTAGTAGACAGTATAGATGTTACCAAAACAATTGTACTTTCAAATCCAAACAGTGCTGACATGAACTGGAGTTGAGATGTATAGACCATCCTCCACAGTTCAGCACACATATGTTAGAAGTATGTCTTATATAGGCTCTGAAGCCCACTGGTGCAGATGAAAGTCTTAGACTCCCTCTGGATTGGATGCCAGTCCGATGCAGGTTACTTCCCTTTCTGATTACAGTACCCATTTACAGCTGGGTGGACTGAGACAATGTAGATTAAGTGACTTAAAGGATCTTACTGCTTGGGCTCAGGAACACGTCACAAAACCATTGTCAGTTAACACAGTTCGCCGCTACATCTACAACTGCAAGTTAAAACTCTACCATGCAAAGCAAAAGCCATACATCAACAACATCCAGAAATGCTGCCACCTTCTCTGGGCCTAAGCTCATTTGAAATGGACAGACGCAAAGTGGAAAAGTGTGCTGTGGTCTGATGAGTCCACATTTCACATTGTTTTTAGAAATTATGGATGTCGTGTCCTTCGGACAAAAGAGGAAAAACAGCATCCAGATTGTTACCTGCGCAAAGTTCAAAAGCCAGCATCTGTGATGGTATGGGGGTGTGTTAGTGCCCATGGCATGGGGAAGTTACACATCTGTGATGGCACCATCAATGCTGAAAGGTACATCCAGGTTTTGGAGCAACACATGCTGCCATCCAAGCAACGTCTTTTTCAGGGACGTCCCTGCTTATTTCAGCAAGACAATGCCAAGCCACATTCTGCATGTGTTACAACAACGTGGCTTCATAGTAAAAGAGTACAGCTACTAGACTGGCCTGCCTGCAGTAACAGACCTGTTGCCCATTGAAAATGTGTGGCGCATTATGAAGTGCAAAATACGACATCAGAGAACCTGGACTGTTGAACAACTGAAGTCGTACATCAAGCAATGTAACACAGTGGTAAACATACCACTGTCCCAACTTTTTTGAAATGTGTTGCAGGCATCCCTTTCAAAATGAGCAAATCTTGTCTTTGTGGTGTGTTCAGTTGAATATAGGTTGAAGAGGATTTGCAAATCATTGTATTCTGTTTTTATTTACATTTTACACAACGCCCCAACTTCATTGGAATTGGGGTTGTGTGTGTGTGTGTGTGTGTGTGTGTGTGTGTGTGTGTGTGTGTGTGTGTGTGTGTGTGTGTGTGTGTGTGTGTGTGTGTGTGTGTGTGTGTGTGTGTGTGTGTGTGTGTATGTGTAAATTAGCCTTGATAAGTCATGTTGCATGTGGAAACTATAGCTCGACTGATATGGCTGTTTTTTGGACGGTCGATACAATACCCACATTCAGGAGTAAAAATGTATGACATGGATATATCTGTCAGCATATCAAACTGTTTGTTTCTTACAAACATTTATCAAATATGAGAGGAAAAGTGCACAACATATTGGATATGTACAGAAATCCAGCTGTCTGGGAGCATATTCTGCTACCTTGGATTATTTTCTTCAAGCACCCAACCAATATACCTCACACTGTCTGCTATCACTCATTGCATTTGCCATGTAGCATTGCTCAGCTTTTGCATAAAATAGACTACTTGTCTATTTTGGCCCCACCTAGCTGGCAACATAGCAACCACTTGTCTCTTATCACTATAAAACATACACTCTTATAAAAATAAATGGCAGCTAATCACTTTGCCTCTGTCTCTTGTAGCTAATATGACCAAGGGGTGATGGGATTCAACCATGCTCAACAGCATTGTAAAATATGCCATTGAAGTGCTCTCTGTTGGGTAAACTACATCATGACACAATTTCCAACAGCAAGAATGTTTTTTCTACATTATTTATTTTGAAAAATTCACTTTTCATATCAGGAAAAATAACACCAGTACTAATATGTTTGTGAAAGGTCCATGTTGTGTGATATTATGAACCAACCAATATATCAGTCAGGCTGTTGCGCAGACCTCACCTATTTGCATGATCAACACAAGCAATATTGCACACTCAGGTGGGCACACCCCAAAGTGCATACGAGGTCTGTCCATAAAGTATCGTACCTTTTTATTTTTTTCAAAAACTATATGGATTTCATTCATATGTTTTTACGTCAGACATGCTTGAACCCTCGTGCGCATGCGTGAGTTTTTCCACGCCTGTCGGTGACGTCATTCGCCTGTGAGCACGCCTTGTGGAAGGAGTGGTCCCGCCCCCTAGTCGGATTTTCATTGTCTGGAAATGGCGGAATGAAAAGGACTTTTTTCCCATCAGAATTTTTTCAGAAGCTGTTAGAGACTGGCACCTAGAAACCATTCAAAAAATTTATCTGGCTTTCAGTGAAAATTTTACGGGCTTCACAGAGAATAAGGACTTTAACTACAGGTTTAAGGACCCCTTTAAGGACGGTCGGTGCGCCGCGCTGCGAGCTGCGATGATGCGGCACAAACCACTGGATCATTTCTAAGCTGATGGCTCTGTGGATACGAGACTGTTGTGTGCTCTTTCTCTGGTTATCACAAGACCTGGACATCAGCCATTTTATGGCAGATTTCACTTTTAACAAGAGATTTTGTCATGGAAAGCTGCGCGGAGGCTTCACGCGTCACGACCGATTCACTGATGAAGCGAGACAAAGGAACACCTCCGTTTCAGAGTGTTAGAGGACAAGTTGGGACATGTCCAGCTCTCCACAAGTTCTTTTATACTCACTCGACTGGTAAGCCGAGATAGACATGTCCCAACTTGTCCTCTAACACTCTGAAACGGAGGTGTTCCTTTGTCTCGCTTCATCAGCGAATCGGTCGTGACGCGCGAAGCCTCCGCGCGGCTTTCCATGACAAAATCTCTTGTCTCTTGTTAAAAGTGAAATCTGCCGGAAAATGGCTGATGTCCAGGTCTTGTGATAACCAGAGAAAGAGCACACGACGGTCTCGTATCCACAGAGCCATCAGCTCAGCAGTGGTTTGTGCCGCATCGTCGCAGCTCCTTAAAGGGGTCCTTAAACCTGTAGTTAAAGTCCTTATTCTCTGTGAAGCCCGTAAAATTTTCACTGAAAGCCAGATACATTTTTTGAATGGTTTCCAGGTGCCAGTCTCTAACAGCTTCTGAAAAAATTCTGATGGAAAAAAGTCCTTTTCATTCCGCCATTTCCAGACAATGAAAATCCGACGAGGGGGCGGGACCACTCCTTCCACAAGGAGTGCTCACAGGCGAATGACGTCACCGACAGGCGTGGAAAAACTCACGCATGCGCACGAGGGTTCAAGCATGTCTGACGTAAAAACATATGAATGAAATCCATATAGTTTTTGAAAAAAATAAAAAGGTACGATACTTTATGGACAGACCTCGTATGCATGAAGGCAAGTGATAAATAGATAATACACATGATTTTGGGTGTTGGAAAGTCTCAGAAAAATTTTTCTGAGTGCTACGATGTTAATGCACGTTTTCACACCACACCTTTAGTATCAAGGTCCTTAATATTTTGACCCCATACAATTTCTAGCTGATTTTGAGCTGTTAGGACTAAGAGAAACTTGTTAATCCTGCTTATTTCAACACAGTATGAGTTGAATAGACACTATTTTGCCGTGCATACTGCATGTATCAAATGTTCTTGAAATAAGTTTTTAGTGCATTGTGAACTCAATTTTAAATGCTACATGATTTCTAGGTGAAAGCTAAGACTTGGAGCATTCTCTGCAGCCCTTATTGTTTGCTGTGTTTGTACTCTGCAATGATCTGTGTTGTGTTCAATTTTCACTGAGCTGCATGGATTGTAAACCAACACTCTAAAATGACCTTTATGCAATGTAAGTTCAATGATCGGCACTCTTGAGCATGCCTTTGTTACAGCTGGAGTTGCGTGTAAAAGACAAATCACTTGTGGAAGTGTTTTTTCTTTGAATTTCTTTACCCTCTAATGAGCTGTCTTCTATGAAGCCAACAGCAGTCACACTTGAGACCACAATGGTATCTGCTCACTGATTGGTAATGTGCTACAAGGAAAATGCCACTGCAATCCTGTGGTCCATGACCATTTGTCCCTTGCAACTGAATGGTGACAGCAGGCAGTGAACATACAGTAAATGTGTTTTATTGCCACAATGCAGCACTGTTGGAGATGGCCAAGGTTAAAAGGTCCACTGCTCTGGACAATTACACCTCAGTAAGAGCAAATTGGTGTCAGTGGGCAAAACACAGTGATGAAGATCAAATGTAGTGACCAGTAACAGGCACAAACAGATGCAGAATTTTTTTTTTCTTTTTTTAACCTTCCTTCCCCTGATGTAGGACGCGCGTTTGTGTGCAGGTGCTAATTTAGAAGGCAGAATAACACACCGTTCATACGCTCTGAGAAGCATCTTCGTTTGGTGTTGCGAATCAAACTTCCAGCTCTTTAAAAATGCAAAAGTAACCAGAGACAGACATAAAGCAGTCTACCGCTTTTTGGCTGTTGATGCTGGAAGTTCCTCTTTTCTTTCCTCTCAGATTATAAACAGGGGTAAAAAGTTGCTCTTCAACAGGCGCACCAGCTGCGTTCCAGCTGCAAAGGACCGAATATCTCTCACCAATGTTGCAGACCAAACGGTCCACACCGCTCCCTGCCTCCACTGCACATGCGTCATTTCAGAGCTCGGCAGTTCATCTGAGACAGAGTTCACCTGTACCACTTTCTTTGTGACTGCAATCCTCCAAAACTCAATTAACTTCAGACATATAAGATATCACTCAATAGATTGAGTTCCCCCCAAAAGCAATCAAAAGGTTTAATGCGATTATTAACCATCAGATGACAAGGTAAAACCTCTTAAATCATTCTAAAGTCAGTTTTAAGCAGAAACAAGGCCGTTTTAAGCAGAAACAAGGTGATAATCAGTGGCGCTTTGAAATGACCAACGCGCAGTGAAAGCATCAGCTAGCAGCTCGTGTAGCTGCGGCACTCTGATCGCTTCCTCTGTCTTTTATGATGAAATAATGCTGAATTTATGTGGAAATGATTGTTGTACAAAAGTTCCAGACATCTGTCACTGAGAAAGCAACGGAGTGCAGTTTGCAGGCCCGGATCCAGACTAGTTTGGACCGCTGCAGTTGCATCGGTCAGATTTTTTTACACATTGTTCGTCATCGGTTAAAAAAAAAACAATCTCGAATAATCCCGCATAGTGCTGAACGTGTCCGTGCGGTGAACACAGCTTTTAATTTGCTCCCACAATGCAGCGCGCAGGTGTACACAGGAAAATTCAAACCGGATCAAACAAACATAGCGTCAGTCCAGCTGAGTCGATGATCATGGCATCCAGGAAAAAAGCTGTTCAAGGAAAATTGGGCGCTTATTTCAGCAAGAAACGGTGAGTGGTTTATAAATAGTGTTCAGACAGTGTGTTTGAAAGGCATTCTATGATGACTGAAATTACATTTTCGGTGGTTTTCCGACCATACATGTCAACCTATATGGATTGTCCGTAAATTATACAGATTTTCCGAGGTTCAGAGTCATACGGACGTACAAATAAGGTCAGATATTCAGGGTTTGGTCTGCAGCGGTTCTGTAATCAACAGTTTCTGCAGCGTGACTCCACTTTGAAGTATGAACCATTGAGTCACGTTTGTGTGGATTAAAGTCACTAACTGGGACTCTTGTCTTGTTGCAGTCAAGAAACAAGAATCGTCCTCTGTTCCATTGTCACAGCTTCAAACGCTGCGTGGCTCTCTGTTGAGACAGAGTCTGGTTGAAATTAATAACTTCAAAATGAATTTCCACTTTAAATAAAATGACACCTCTTACCAACACTGTAATGCAGACAAGAAACTACAATCGACTAAAACGTTTTTTTCCTCCCAAAATGAGATGTACTGTATTTCTTTACAGATTACATCCTGACGTGCAGCACAGCAGCTGCAAGAGCTCAGCTCAGATATATGGAAAGACATTCATGCCAATAATGTCTGAAAGGAAATGCTTTAGACAAAACTACAGATTTTGTTTATTCCTATTTATGTCCAGAGATCAAGGATCCACCATGTCAATTTTTGTCATAGTGTTGTTTTTTAGGACATCATATTTATACAAATAAGAAGTGTTCACTATGGTCCATGAAGTATAATAAATATATTAAAAGAAGTGTGACAGTGTATGTTGCACATGAATAAAGAATGAAGATTATTGAATAACAAGACGCGTACGATTTTTATTTTATCATTGGGCAAAAATGCATCTGTCAGATTTTCACTCTGGATCCAGCCCTGGTTTGAAGCAGAAACAACATGACAATGGGTGAACCGCGGCTAATGACGTATGTGCAGTGAAGGCAGGGCAGACCGAGTTTTAGGACCGTTCGGTCTGCGACACCGGTACGGAGTCCTGCTGCGTTCTGGCTTATTTTCACCCCTCCCTTAAATAAAGTGACATGAAATATACAATGACATGGCTAAAATTCATCTTTATTACCAGTGTGTAGAACATGTAACTCGGCTAGTTGTTTTAGAAGTGTCAGAGTTCTCCTTTAAAATTAGAGAAAGTCTGGGCCTTCAATAAAAGTTACCTTTTGACCTCCCCTTGTCTGTATGTATATATTGTGCCAGGATGAGACAGCTGGCTCATACCATTAGGCTGAAAAATGTCAGAGTCTCTGTTAACACTGCAAGATAAAGGTTTTCTTTTTATCTCCTTTGAGCCTGCCAAATGACATCACAAATATCTACAGCTATGGATCCACAAACAAACAGCTACTTTCTGCATTATTGGATGCGGTAGGACACTGATGGGTTGAACGGAAAGACATTTGTCTTTTTTCTGATTGATGCAGATTCGCTGTCATGTTTCCTTTGCTGCATTTTGCAGCTCTCTACCGCTCAAATTGCCGTGCTCTTTTCCTTTGCTACGCCGTCAGGCAGAGCTGAGTGTAGTTTGTATGCCTCCTTCCTCTCCTGCATTCATACTTTGTACTCTCCTATGGATTCTTTATGTCTACTGTCTCCCTTACATTACCGGTACATTTGGCACCTCATCCCTTACTCTTTTTTTATACCATTCTATCATCCTTCTGCCCCCATCACTTATACTTTTTCCACTTTTCAACCTCTTCATGCTCTCTCATTCCTCTGCCCACTCACTGTGCCAGCCTCCTGCATCTCCTTTCTTCCGTTTATATACCTTTATACCTTCCTTTTTTTTCCTGCTTTTTTGCCAAATCCTCCTCCTTATACTTGTTATTTCTTTGGGCTTCCAGCAAACCGCCTCGGCCTGCCTTCCCGCTCGCCCCACCTCGTCTTTGTTCCACTTCTGTCAGACAGCGGTTATGTGTGTCGAATAGTCGGTGAAGTCAGCTTTTAAGCTGGGAGAAGTGAAAAATCACCGTACTACATGTTTTGCAGGGTTGTTTTGCATTGTGACCCGGTACGGCACAGATGCCTTTTTTGTACAAAGTGCTCCGGTGGTGGATGTGTCACTTATGTGTCTGTTGTGCGTGTGAGAGACACTCCCAATTTCAGCCAGAAAACAGGTGCTGGCTGCAGTCCCAAAGCTGTGCTTTTGGAACTCAAAATAAATAGCATTCAGGCTATGAAGAACCACAGCAGCCCCTGCAGGAGGTTTGTGGAAATGATTTTAGTTGTGATAGGAGTGAGCAGGTGGGATGTGATATGAAAAAGTACAGATGACAAATGGAACTCCTTTAAGAATTCAGTTCGGTTTACTTTATATAGCCTAAAATCAAAGGCGGCATCAGTAGGCTTTGTCCTGTCCATGACGTCCTCTGTCCTTGGAATGTCCTCAGCATGCCGTGGACAGGTGGTGCTGTAGTTATGCAGAAACATACTATCAGTACTGGACATACAGCAGACAGACGTGTTTCTTGTCAGAGAAGACCAGCTTTAAATGTTAAGCACTGGAGCGACCTGTACTGGAAGAGCACAGATGTGTCCATTGCCTGAGGATGAGGACCTGAGTCACACTCTGTAACCCCAAATAGAAGTCTGTGACCTCACACTGGACACATCTGATGGTCAGCAGAGGATCATCATAGATGGGTATGAAGTGAAAGTGGAGTAGGAGAGATATAGGAAAAGACCTATAATATATATATATATATATATGTGTGTGTGTGTGTGTGTGTGTGTGTGTGTGTGTGTGTGTGTGTGTGTGTGTGTGTGTGTGTGTGTGTGTGTGTGTGTGTGTGTGTGTGTGTGTGTGTGTGTGTACATTTTACTTTTGTGGTAAAAGGGGTGGACGTTAAGCCTTTGCTTCTGCCTACACCCTTTCGGTCACACAGGCTCACTGTTAAATTGTCCTATTTATGAGATTTTTGTTATTGTTGCATCTGTGTGCCGAATAAATTAATGAATTAATTAATTCATTCATTCATTTAATTTCATTCATTATTCATTCCAGCTGATCTGCTCTGTGTAAGCCTGATCCCATCAGATCTCAGAAGCTAAGCAGTATATATATATATATATACACACAGAGAGTTTCAAAAACATGCCAGCTAATAGGGTATTTCACTATTCAGTAACTCATATTTTATTTAAAGCAAAAGTTTGATCTCATTTGCACGGAGAATTCACTATAGTTTTGCAATGTGCCAGAAGTATAATAATATGTGACCAGGTGCACTTATGACTGCTCACATTAATAGCTATATAGTCTTCTTTAAAGTATTCTGCTGTCAACCTTTTGTCAGCAGCAGAGGTGTGGAGCTTTGTCTATGACTTTTGCAAAGCTCAGCCAGCAGGCACATAAGGCCCTGCCATATGGCCCTGGTCACTGGCTGCCACCTCTCTGTCTGCAGAGAGCTGTGACAGATCAAATATTTTTCACCTTCTGTCCATTCCCCCATCTCATTCACCCCCTCCCATTAACCTACTGTCTTCATCACTTGCTTTCTCCCGCCTCTTTCTCTAACCCTGTCTTTGCAAGACAAATGCACCTTTATCTAGACATTTTTAAAACATCTATGTCAGATTTTTATCAGCTTTATTTTTAAATTTACCTTCATCTGACTGCTATCTGGACTTATTTGTTTGCCTGTACAACAGCTGGCTGTGCTTAAATTTGCACTATGACTACAAAAGAATGCAAAGATCAAAGCTGTGGTGCCCCGACACAGGCTCCAACAAGAATCCATTTGTCTCTATTATGGACATGTAATGTAAAGATGTTTAATCTTAGCTTTTTGAAGACTGTCATATCTTGTGAAATCCCAGAAGGATAAAACAGAACAAATTCAGAAAAAAAGTGCCAATATTTTTTTGAAGCAAGACAACCTGAATTTCAATTTCAAACATGAGCAACAACAACACCAATCCTTTAGAGTATATAAGATGCACCTTATGTGTGTGCCCATATGTGGTTAAAGAAGTGGAGTGTGGGTGAGACTGTCTATGACCTGGGTGGGATAAATGAAACCCAAACACTTCCCCCTTCTAAGAATTACTGACAAGCTAACCTCCATTCAGTAGAGGTGGGCGATACCGGGAATTTTGGTATTGATCCAATACCAAGTAAATACAGGCCCAGTATCGCTGATACCGATACTTTTTCATATTTAAGCTTCATAGTTCCAAAGGATCCAAAAGACCTAGGATAGAATTTCACCAAACATTGTACGTAACAACAATATACTTATTATCACAATCAACATTTTTGTTTAAAAAAAAAAATCACTCAACACAATTTAAAACAAAATCTCCTGAGGTAGAGGCCTGACAAACCACAATACAAGGGTGCGCTGCTCCGTGTTGTGTGACACAGCGCAGCGCTGCTCTTACAGACAGAGAGTAGACTTTGATGAATCTGCGTGCGCAGCAGTCAGTGCGTGCGGGAGAGAAAAAAGCTTGAGTATCGATCTTTTTACATGAGGATCATTCAATATCAATACCAGTGTTTGTATCGATATTATTGATATTAGGACTGATCCGCCCACCTCTACCGTTCAGGTATTTTCCATATAATATTTTTGGGCTCTAAGTGGTGCTTCTCATAGTTGTTTTGCTTTGGTGTGGGTGTTACAAATTATGACCCACTTATTTTTGGCTGTCAGCTCATCTTATTTTCAACAAAAATTAACTTCTTAAATGAATGAACAGTTGAGAAGTTGCCGCAGATTTGAGCAGCTTTTGTCGCCATCTAGCGGGAGACATGAGCATTTCAGGACATCTGGTATATTTCCTCCTCAAAACAAAAAATTCAGTAAAAAAAGGCATTTATAAATGCCAGAAATACATTATTTTTATTTATTTATTTATTTGGCATGCAGAGTTTTGACCTCCCAGTATTAATGTATAAAAAAATTCAATTAGAGAGTTTTAAGGTTCTTGAATATTAAAATAAAAAAAATGCTAGAAGAACGGTTTTCTCCTGACAAGCACAATTTACAGTTGTGAATAACAAGAAGAATAAACCTCATTTTTAAAGCATCGCAGGAATATAAGAATGGTTTACAAATTTAACACTATAAATGAGATAAACCAAAAACAAAATAAATGGTTGAATGAAATTATTTAAGCATCAGAATGCTACATTGGCATTTTTCAAGAATTTTCAAGGAGTCTGGCTTCAGTCTCACTGAATTGCTGCACCTCTATGCGAGGATGTTGATCAATCCATGTGGGGTCAATGGTTTTGATTGGTTTACATCATGCATTTTTCACCAATGATAAAGGAACATCATCCCCCGCCCTCAGCCAAAGAAGAGACGAGAGGAAGACACGAGTGCTGAACAAACCAAATACATGGTTCCATGATCATTTTTGATCGATTTAGGTCATCCATATTCCACCAAAGGATAAAGGGGAAAATCATGCTTTTTTTCCCCTTGTAATTGTTCCGACCAGAGAGAAGAAAAGAATGCGAGAACTCCTGTTCGTGCGCGTGCTGGATGAAGTGCAGCATGAAGCACCGCTCCACACATTACCATAATATTCAAGAAAAAGCCTGGCAAAAATTATTAATCATTATTCAAGTTTTACTCTGCCTATCACAAAATTTAAAAACTGGTATATAGATTGAAGTCCGCACTTTCAACACACATTCAAACGGAAACTTGGGAGTGTGTGTGGGCGATTTGATGGTATGACTGCTTAATTCGGTCACGTGACTTTGACGTGTCTTTGACGGTTAAAAAGCACTGCTGACCTCCTTACAGACAGCTTCCAAATTTGATTCAAAGTTTAATGTGATGGTAATAATTGTGCCCCAAAAGTATTTATATTCTCCTGCAGTCTTAGCAACCTCACTATAAATGTCAGGACTAGAGCAAGGTTGCAACTTTCTAAAGTCTATAATCATATCTGTAGTCTTTGACATATTTATAGACAAACAGAATTATCACACCACGAAATAAAGCCATCCACCGCAAGAACATAAACCACCTCATCATAATTCACAAGACTCACAATGAGGGAATCATCAGGAAACTTTAAAATATGTCTGCTGTCACCAGTACTTCATTCCTATATAACATATAAAGTAACCATGAAGGAATACACTCCTGAGGGGAATCTGTGCATGAGAATAATTTGGAAAAAGTCAGGCTTTGAGGGGGTGATGCATCCGCACATAATAAATGTGGTTTTCAGACTACAGTGATGTCATGGATGACACTTATACCATGTAATTACAAGTTATTAACTGATTAATATAAGCTTTGAATCATCTCTCAGGCTCACTGGTTTTGGGGATAACCTGTAAAATATCATTTATTGCCCTGACGACGATGACATCATTGCATGAAGGTCTTGTGATGTTACATTAATGTCACTGTCTCATTACAAATTATTTACTGATTCGTACAATCTTTGCATTCTCTCCCTTGCTTGGCGTGTTTGTCTGATGGCATTTGACACTTACCCAAAGAATATTCCTACCAAGACTGTTGCAAATCTGCTTATCCGTTTCCCAGGTATTTTGTACATATTCAGACACACCTGAGGGATTATGATACCTTGTGCTACCGCAGGCATGCAGAGTAATGAGACACCATTAGCTTTTACACATTAAGACCTTCCAGTTAAAAAGCCCTCTATTGAGCCAATAAGATTAAAATTCATATTACCATATTGTTCTGAATATAAGATGGTGTTTTTTTTTTTCTTGGAAATATATCTAGAAAAATTGGATCATCTTAATTTCAGAGTCTGAACTTTTGTGTATCAATCTGCAAATCGTAGGTGGTACCAGATAACCATGAAGTGAATGTGCAACTGAAGTGACTATACTCTATAACACCCCAATTCCTAGGGCGCTGTTCTACTACGATCACCCACGTGCAAAAATTGGTGGAAATGGTTTAATCTGGCTGGTTTATAAAGTGCAAACGTGGCTTACAAAATGCAACCACCTGAAAATGAAAGAAAAGGAGCTGTACCATCAGCCAGAATTGGAACAAACTCTGCTTCAGCTTCAAATTTTTACCCCGATACAAGTTTCAAACCGTGGTTAGTGCGAATACCCCATTTAAAGAAGTTCAAACATGATTGAAGCTGTTAAGACTACGAATACCCGGAAGTTACTACGTGATATCATCGATTTCGAGAATCAGGATTAAATTTTTGAACAGTTTAAAAATGGGATCCTGATTTCAAATGTAGTGCTGATGATGGTCACAACTACAATGTATACCCGGTTTATTCAAGATTGACAAAGATGGATCAAGAAGTTACTTGCAAGCTTCAAAATGTGCCTCGATTTCCTATTCGGGATTATATGGGAACGAACGTCATTCTATGGAATAGCCCTGCAACATTCCATGGAAGCACCTGGATGAAGTCAAAATGTTGCTGTGAATGTTGTTTTTTTGTTTTGTTTTGTTTTATCACACACATTATGAGATTGTTGTCAGCTGTTTATATTTGTGATAGAAACTAAATCTATGTACATAGGTGGGGTGGGGGGGTGGAGGTTTAATGAAAATGTTATGATGAAATACTCCATACTGCCATAATAGCACTTTTATGGCAGGACATAGGCCCTATAAACAGGGGGTGTTATGATGAAAACTATTATGATGAAAACTTTAAAGGCATACATTAGAATCATCAAACATCTCTCAAGTAGCCATAAAATAACAATGTGACAGAGTATAATGTTACAAGATAGTGAGCACAAAAAAGGCTTATTTTAGAAATGCAAGCAGAAAAGCTTACTGTGGTTCTGAAAGTGCTACTTACAATAGATTGACAGGCAAGTGTGAAAGAATGTGGTTGAAATAAGAAATGGGGCGCTGCCTATAAAATGTGCTGTTCTTGATGTAAAAAACAAACAAACAAATGGTCTTCAGAAAGTCCCTTTCTGAAAAGGTCTTGAAAAAGGAAGGTCATCTTATATTCAGAACAATATAGTAAAATGTTGAACTTTCTGTGCAAGTAAGCAGCTGAAAAGTCAATGAATAGAAGCCTGACATTAGTCTGTGGAACATCCAGACGTTGAATTATAAAATATAGTAGCGCAAGTGCAGTCCTCAGCACCTTTGTGTCATCTGTATGCAACTGAAGAGGCTTCAACTGATATATATATATATATATATATATATATATATATATATATATATATATATATATATATATATATATATATATATATATATATATACAACCCCAATTCCAATGAAGTTGGGACATGGTGTAAAATGTAAATAAAAACAGAATACAATGATTTGCAAATCCTCTTTTACCTATATTCAATTGAATACACCACAAAGACAAGATATTTAATGTTCAAACTGATAAACTTTATTGTTTTTGTGCAACTATGTGCTCATTTTGAAATGGATGCCTGCAACACAATCCTTTACACCAGGGGTGGGCAATCATGTGCCATGAAGGGCCAAAGCACTGCAGGTTTTCCTTGCTACCAGTCACCTCAGCAGGTGATTTCATTAATGATCAGGTGTTTCAGCAGGTAATTTCAAGACGACCAGGTGTTTATGTTCAAGGTAGAAGCTCATCAGCAACCCACCTGCTGAGGTGATTGGTTGCAAGGAAAACCTGCAGTGTCTCGGCCCTCGTTGCCCACCCCTGCTTTACACAATGATGTTGGTTTTTAATGCAGTGCCGCCTGAGGGATCGAAGGTCACGGGCATTCAGTGTTGGTTTTCAGTCTTGCCGCTTACATGTAGAAAGTTCTCAGGATCTGAATTTTCTGATTAAATTATGGACTGTAGATGATGGAATCCCTAAATTCCTTGCAACTGAACATTGAGAAACATTGTTCTTAAACTGTTGGACTATGTTTTTTTTTTTTTAAGTGGTGATCCTTGCCCCATATTTGCTTGTGAATGGTTGAGACTTTTGGGGATGCTCCTTTAATACGCAGTCACGAGTGTCCTCAGTTCCACTTATCACTTATTGAATGTTGTTAGAAGGAACGGTGATGTAACACAGTGGTAAACATACCACTGTCCCAACTTTGTGAAATGTGTTGCAAGCATCCATTTCAAAATGCGCAAATATTTGCACAAAAACAATAAAGTTTATCACTTTGAACATGAAATATCTTGCCTTTGTGGTGTATTTAAATGAATATAGGTTGAAAAGGATTTGCAAATCATTGTATTCTGTTTTTATTTACACCACGTGCCAACTTAATTGGAATTGGGGTTGTACATGCTCCTGTCTGACCTTAAGTTCCATCTAGTATTTGTGTGACATATTTCTTTATAATCTTCTGGGCTGGACATCTAGCAACTGCTAGAGGCGTGTGAGGCAGCAGGATCTTTCCTTAAACCTTTGGATCACTACTTCTAGAGGAGCAAGTGATTTGCACACAGTTGCAGTTTTTTCATCTTACACCTCCTCTTCAGAAGATGGAGGACCTAAATCCTCTTCTTCTCATCACTTGTCTCCTTTCTGCGGGGTTAGAGCCAAATCCTTTGGAAGATCAAGAGATGGGACCAGAGGAAGGGGGGGTGGTGGTGTTCACAGAAAAAGAAGAAACTCTTAAAATACACCCGCAGGGTTCTGTTGGGCAGCTTTCCATTGCGTTGCATCACGTCAGGCATAAAGCGAGAGTCCCCAGGTTAAGAACAGCCAGAGCCAGATGGGAGCGAGCGCAAGGCACAGAGGGATGGAGAACGGCAGAAAGCTATTCCAAGCGCCTTTGTGAGGTTGCCTTTTTTTATTCGCTCCTGCTCTCCTTTGAGGGGATTTTCTCTCCTCTCTATGCCCTTGTTTTCTTCCCCTTCCGGTTTTCTGTGTATTTTATGATGCTCTTTTTTGATACGCCTCAATTTCTTCAGGCACCGTGGTTCTTTTTTATCGTGCCAAGTTTGTTGAGCCAAGGCTCTTTTTCTTGCTCTCCCCGATTTCCTTTCATTACCCCTCACACTTTTGCACATTTCCTCTGACTCTTCCTCCTTGCCCCAGTTTCAATATAATTTTTGCTTCTTGTCTTCTTTGCAGATTTTCCTTCCTGCATCTCAATCCTTTTGATCAAGAGCCAGTCTGCAGTTTCTCTCCAGCTGCTTTTTTCCACTCCCACTCATTTCCTTTGCTCTCTTTTGTGTGCATTCTGCCGTCGTTTTTCCCGTTGGCTAGTTAAACGCAGTGGTCACACTTGATGCTGTGCTGATGCTGAATCGGCGTTGTGGGTATTTTTGTGCGGTTTTTGGCTGCTTGTGTAGGACAAGCGGAAGCAACCTGCAGTGCTGAAAAAAGAAAGGAACCATATCTGCAGTTCTTTGAATGGCCACATGAGGCTGGCTCCAAAAGTGAGCCAACTCCTATAGAACCCCCATGTTAAAAAGTCCAACTTCACAGCAGAGTAATCATGCTTACATGTTGGGTCAAGTCTAAAAGCATGTGGTGCTGCTACACATCGCCACATCATCACACAACAGAATTTCCTTGGATGACAACCACCCAGGCAGACAATCAGTCCACCTCACCACTTGGAAGTAACCATCTATCTGCCACAGCCAGGTCAAATATGGGTGACTCCTCAGCCTTCTTCAGGCACCAGGATCCTCACCACGGAGGCATCTGCTTATTGAACATGGCCAGAACAGTATGCTACATTCAGTACTTAACATTTCCCATAATCCCCCTGGCGGCCCACCACGCTTCCCAGAATGCACCGCGGTGCCAGCAAAGGTCCGGCATCTCACAGCGCACGTAAAAAATGGCTAGCAAGGATGTGGATGGCGTTGATCCAGCGAGTTCATGGGTGATTATGATGATGACACATTTTCCCAAGTTGAGAGGTTTATCTAGAGGAAGTGTAGCACCTGTGATGGACTTCTGCTGTGCCCCGATGTTGTCTTGCTGTCCATATTTCACGAGCTTTGTTTACACTGTGCCCTGAACCAGATTCCCGATGAGATGTCATTCCTATCGAGAGGCCACCCCCTCACAACTGCACATGTGCAGTTCTTTCTTCTCAGACTTTCACACCTCCCCCTGTCGGGTTGACGTGCCTCTTTTTTCCGCGTTGAACTCCCTGACCGAGCGACCAAGAAATGAAAATACAACAGCAGTACGTGTCTTTTCAATTTTAAAAACTTAAAATATACATGTGCACGCTGTATTTACAGTGGAATATTGTCGGGACGCACAATGCGACGGCTCAACTTGACAGAACATTCATGCGTGGAGTTGAGCTCCCCCACTGAAGGAAACGCACATAAGTTTTGTCTTTACATGAAAATACAACAGCAATAAGTGACTTTTCAATTTTAAAAAGTTAAAATTTGCATGTGCACGCTGTATTTACAGCACAGTATTGTCGGGGTGCAGAACTGTCAATTTATGCCACAAGACGCACAATTTGATAAGACCCCACATCTCGACAGAACACCGGCACTCTGCTGAAACTGAGGTCTCGCGTGAGTCACGGACCGCGAGATGACGCAAAATTCACAACTGCAAAACAGCAAATGGCCAAAATGTCATAGCTGCATTCATTTGATATTCTGCCAAAGGATCCTCCAAAGACCTCTTCCCAAAGATATCCAGTCATCAACTTAGGTCACTGGTTAACATCCAAGTTTCACAACCATATAGTAAGATAGGAAGCACCAGAACTTCAAAGACTTGGACCTGTGTACTACTGTAAATGTATTGGTATTTCCAAACACATCTGTCCAGGGAACTCATGACTCCATAAGAAATTCCTTATATGCTTATAGCCTGCTTCAGAAAATGGTTTTGGTCTCTATACATGGTGTCTCCATTCATGACAGCTATACTGAGGGTTATGCAAGTCATCAGTTTAAATACAGCATGATCAAGCCATAAAGGCATGCATAATTAGGGGTGTGGTTGATTTTAGTGACAGCTACTGTCCAGGCTGATGAGCTCCTTTCTGTGCATTTTAATACAATTATCTGAGATATGCTTTCTGTGCAGGTAATTACAGTACTAGTGTTTTCATTGGGTGAAATTTTATTAGCAGGTATTGATAGCTAGGTAACATTAGCAACCCTGATAGTGCCACTGCTCTGGAGGTGATACTATGCTGGTTATAGTTTTTAATGCTCAAACCCAAGTTACCCTTTACTCGAGCCACCATCTTGTCTGAAAAATGAGCATTGCTCAACCAGATGATGCCAAGATACCTAGCTTGTTAGCCTTCGTTAGCTAGCATTTAAGCTTCATAAAATCTTTGCATGATGTCACAGAGGGCTTGTCCATTATTTTCATAGTATGTGGTACTTGTAGAGCAGGTAGCTGAGTGGATAGGAAGTTATCCTTGGCTGGTGAAATAACCTGTGACAGACTGCCGTCCAGTCCACTGGGTGTCGTAGACACTCATCCGCTTCACGCTACGGAATCTGGAGGTCAGCACTGCCACAACGGGCTCAAGGCCTATATAGAACTTAAGGTGCCATGACATTTGCACGACTTGATTCGCACAGTGGCACTCATTTCGGCGTGATGATGCCACCCACTGTGCTCCCATCTGGACATCGCGCTTTGTTCCGCTGGATGCCCTGTGTTGTGTGCTGGATGCTGCATATAAAATAATTATTTTGTCGCAAATTAATCATTTTCTCTCCAAGGTGGCTGTTGAAAATGCTTCTAATCGCTTCTGTAATCACAAAGGACTGTTCCAGCTGCTGCTTTTCCCTCTGTCTCTCTCTTGCACAATTAAGGAGGTGGAGAACACATTTGGAACAAAAAGATTTGTAATGTTGTAATAGCTTGGTAAAACATGTTCATTGCATATTGCATGTTCATTCTTTTTTGTGTGCAGCTGTAAAGTACATTTATGATAGATTTAACATCTCATTATAATCATTCAGATGAGCTGTGCTCTGATGCGGTGCACTGATACAATCACTCACACGCAGTGTTTTTAAATTATTTGCGCAATGTTCACTTGAAGTTCACGTAATTAATGAGTGATGGAGATTTTGAACAATTCAAAATTTTCTTTGCGCACATGCACGAAGCTGCGCACAGTTTACAACAGTTTACAACGAGTTTACTCTCCTACACAGCAGAGTGCGTGCAAGTGCGCAGATCAAAGTTATGCAAGTGTCGGGGCAACTTTATTATGGTACTGCATGCATATTGTGCTTGCTGACGTACACCCACATATGCGCTCATGTGTTTGTGAAAGAAAACTGATGATTCAGAGTCTCGTGCACATTTCTTGGCCCAGAGAGAACCGATTCCTGCTCAATCCATTAGAGACTGAAATGAGAGCAGAAGAGGAGCTGAGCCTTAAGCTCTTTAGCCTCGTTCCTGTGTGTACCAACAAGCGAGCTCTTTGGCAGTATGATGTCACATGACACACATGAGACACGTTTTGGCTTTGCTTATTTTTCTGCACTTTTAAATCCAGTCAAGTTTTGGACTATGATCGCAGACTGACTTTTTTTCTTGAAGTTTGGCAGTGATTTATTTCTTTTTATAGAGGAATATTTCTTTTTTTCATCATCTCAGCTATTCACGTGTTAAACCACCCAAAATCAGGAAACTAACAATCGCTCCTCTTGAGACATCATTCAAGTGAAAAATGTGGAGCGGCTCATGGTCTGCAAACCATGTGAGGAAAGGAATGACTAATGCTCTCCACTATCTTAACTATTTTTGAAAGTGCCCTTGAGCAAGTCACTTAACCTTGTACTGCTCCAGTAGAGCAGCAACAGAAGTATGTGAGATGATGGATGTTAGCCATTTTCATGAAGATGTAGGCATTTGTTTGAATATTAAAGAGTAAGTGTTGCGCATTTCATAGTTATACGTCTGACTAAATTTTGAATAATTCTAAGAACTTAAGTGGGTTATAATTCTGTTAAACAGTGCATTTGTTGTTGAACAGAAACTAAGTGAAGCTATCTCAAAAATTCATACGGTTCTTACATTTGCACGGAAACTCCACACAGATAAATGTACAATGCCGATGATGCACATTGGTGCTGTGTTTTTCTTCTGCATTTGACTGCAACATCATACATCAAACTAAAATCTTAACGGCGTAGTCCTATTGAAATTGTTACTATGAAGTATTTTTTATTTCTGTGATGTATCACATAATTATTGCTAATTTACTTTCCATTGCAAATAACAGGAAAGAGGAAATTCAAGATTTGAAGTTCATCTTGCATTAATTGGAAAATTGGAACTTGGAATTTCTGACTACAAATGCATCTAAGAATAGGAGGAGGTGATAAAATCACAAGTCAGAATTTCAATACATCCACTTGGGAAATGATTCACAATATTAATACCAGCATTTTGGCATCAAAATTAATCCTATATCTTGAAAATAACCCCCCACCCCTTGAATGTAACAAAGTATGGCCAATTTTCAATTATCTGGCTATTCCGGTATGTGTAAAGTTTGTCCATGCTCTTCAAAAACTTTATAAACACAATTCTTTCACAAAGGTTTTATTTCAGTAACACTGTGTGAATAACAGAACTTAGGAGGAGGCCATGCTCTTCAAAAACTTTAAAAACATAAACCATTGTCAAAGGTTTTATTTCAGTAACACTGTGTGAATAACAGAACTTAGGAGGAGGCCATGCTCTTCAAAAACTTTAAAAACATAAACCATTGTCAAAGGTTTTATTTCAGTAACACTGTGTGACTAACAGAATTTAGGAGGAGGCCATGCTCTTCAAAAACTTTAAAAACATAAACCATTGTCAAAGGTTTTATCAAATTCTTTAGCCTGAGATCTTGTTTTTGGCTTGGCCATGACACTTGATTTACTACAACTTGCCATGCTGTGACTTGAAATTACATGTGTAATTGCATGATCACTGTAATAATATCAGTACTTATGTAGCTTTTGTGACTTCTGTAAAACAAGTACTACCAAGTCAGGAGCATTATATATCATAAACTTGAATGTTGTGTTCAACGCAGGGTTCATCAAAACTAATCATGAAGTCAAAACAATTACATTCTAATATTTCGAAAGATGTTAAAATTACAGTACATATTGCAGTTTTCTTTTTTGCATGGGGTGAGGGGTTTTGTCATGGTAGACACCCACTTCCTATATGAAATATCTCCCAAATTACACAATGCACAATCTCTGAAGTGGATGTAAGCATATTTGAAAAAAAATATATATTTCTACCATTACCACCTCCTGCTACTAAGAAAGCCATAATCAAATAGTCTCATTTTGGCAAACCAAGTAAAATCATTGTATCTGTGACTAACATTAGTACTGACCATTCACACAGTCGATCTGTGTGAGTCTGTCAAGCAGATATCCAGCAATTTAAAAAAAAAAGTTTGAAATTTGTCCAGAGTTCTTCCCAAGTTCTTTTTTTCAGACCAAATTTAAGGTCAATGTCATGTCTTCAACTCTTCAAATTCTAATTCTTCTTCATGTCTTTGAATTTATTTACCAAAATTGAGTTCTTAATATTAAATATGCACCAAGCTAATGTTTTGGATCAGTATCACTCGGATATTGACCAAAATTATTGGATCTGATATTGGGTGTGGGGGGTGGGGTGTTAATGTTTTGTTATATAACTAGGTTAGCAAAATAAATAGAAACAGATGTATACCTGAACAGATTAGCTGTTTTAAGACAGGAACAATGTTATTGGATTGTTATCTGGATCGGCAGATACTAAAGGCTCCAGTATTGGTATCATGTCACACATGACAAAGTGGGGTGGTACCTACCCTACTGAATATCATATATTTTCACATATTAGATTGGATTAGATTAGATTAGATAGAACTTTATTAATCCCTTGCGAAGACTCCATCAGGGAAATTAAGGTTTCAGCAGCATTGTATAGCAGCACAAAGGGTAAGAAGCACACAGAGTATCAAAAGTAAAGTAAAAAAAAAAAAAAAAGATTTACAAATATAAACATCAGACATACTGATCGCTGCTGGTTTACTGGCTACTGCTGTTCCTCTCCTTCCCATCCGCTGTCTGCCTGTTTCTTCTCCTCCCCCTGAGTGAGGAGTTGTACAGTCTGATGGTCTGAGGGACAAAGGAGTTTTCAGTCTGTTGGTCCTGTACTTGGGAAGGAGCAGTCTGTAGTTGAAGAGGCTCCTCTGGTTGTTGATGACGGTGTGCCGAGGGTGACTGGCATTGTCCATGATGTCCACCATATTGTGTTTGTTACATTTTTATACTTTACTTACCAGTGTTGTTGCCGTGATATTTAGAGTTGTTTTTGTATTTGACAGCTACAAGACACATCCTGGACTGTATACCTCTATCATGGCTCAATTTTTTTATCTAAGTCATCAGTTGAAGCCAGGTTAAGCCATAACGTTCTAAATTGGTAGAGGCGTGGTCGCTTTGAGCGCCACGCAACCGCAGTCAGTTTTGTAAATATCATTATGTGGATGGAAACAGGCCCAAAGTATTTGCACCATGAAGACAGAGCCTTAAATCTTTAAGCACCAGTGGACCTTTGAATTTAAATGTATTCATGAGTTTGTGTACCATGGTGGTATCGCATAGAAAACCACTTTTTTTTTCTTGTCCTTTTTCATTTCATTTAAAAAATACAGTGGAGTCTAAAATACACAATGGCAGTGTTGTGCTTTGCATTTGTCTTCAAAAATTTCAGTAATGAAACAGATTCTGCACATACACTCAGCAGTATTTCAATATGTACTTACTTTATTCAGGCTATACAAAAGCTTCATTGTACAATAGGAAGTCTGAATGAAACCACCATAATTGTGAGACTTTTGCTTTTTTTTTTTTTTATTATTCTCTTCTGCTCTGCAGTGCAACAATGACTACGCCCCAGTGTGTGGCTCCAACAATCAGAACTACCAGAATGAGTGCTTCCTGCGCAGAGATGCCTGCAAGCAACAATCTGAAGTACTTGTTATTTCAGAAGGTTCCTGTCCTGCTGGTATGTGCATTTACATTACGCACACAATCATGCACAGGTACACACACACACAGTTGCAAGAATGCACAATGCTACGGATACGAAATGACACACAGAGTGCAAACAGTATTTACCAACTCATCAGCATTCAGACTCAAAATTATAGATATAAACTGCACAAGAGTTGTATAAAAATGTGCATCAGCCGAGCATGAGGACCAGAATAATTATGCAGTTTATTCAAATGTGATTAATTTAACTAAAATAAAAAGAGAACGAGATGGCTATGACCTTTCATGTTTTAATAAATGACAAAATACTTTTTTCATGTTTGTTCCCAATTGTCATAAGTACTTACTGTAATGCTGTTGCCAAGAGGCACGTTCAACAAAGCAGAAAATTTAATAACTCTATCACGTATCATCTTGAGGGCCATGCTGTTTATTTCTGCTTTGTGCAGGTGTTTTTTTTTTTCTCAGTATCTTTTAATAAATTTCAGAAAGAACCTGTTGCAAATATGACATGCTTAGATTTTTTTTTAAAGCTGTCAATCACTTTTTTTTTCTACCTCTTAGACGTCCATACTGCTGGGTCCCATTTTCAATTTCCATGAAATATCACAGTCCTATGGAGTACACCTGGGGACCTATGTTAGCTTGCTTAAAAGGGCTATAATATGACCCATTTGTCAAATATGATAAAAAAAAAACACACCACCATCAATTTAACATCAAAAAATGTCTTGCAAACTGAAAAAAAAAATGCTTGCACACATAGAGACCACAAATATAACTGACAGTACCTGCAACAATTTCACTTGATGTGTCAACACACCCAAGGAGAGGATGGTCTAGTGGTTAAGCGTTAATTTTGTACTCCTATTTAAAGTTCACATTGGACTGCTGAAGTCAAAGCATCAGTGACAAACACCAAAATGTAAGTCCTTTTTTCTGTTGTTTATAAATGAATAAAATATCAAATGACAAGGATCTATTTTCGCCGTTATATAAAACGTCTTGTTGAATAGTACGTTCTGTCTTTCACCTCATGAAATATTCATACCATTAAACTCAAACATTCATTATTTGTATAATATCCATTGATTTGAGCATCAGTAATCATTTGGGTGCATCCAAATGTGGGGAGGTGATGGCCTAGTGGTTAAGCATTGGGCTTGAGACCAGAGGATACTCGGTTCAAATCCCAGCCTGACCAGAAAATCACTAAGGCCCTTGGACAAGGTCCTTCATCCCCAAGTTGCTCCCGGTGTGTAGTGAGTACCTTGTATGGCAGCACCCCGGCATTGGAGTGTGTGTGTGTTTGTGTGAATGGGTGAATGTGAGGCATAATTGTAAAGCCTTTTGAGCTTCTGATGTGAATGGAAAAGCATTATATGAATGCAGTCCATTTACCCAAAAAACTAAACACTTTGCAATGCTCCAAAACACAACAGAATTATTCAGTCAAGAGACAAAAACAGGATTCTGCCCAGAGGACTATAGCTGACTTCTGTTCAGTGCTTCACAAATCGAATAATACACCATGAAAATATAGCGAACCTACAATAATAGTAAAATCCTTTATATAAAATACCTAACGTGTGTGGTTCTGTGACTCTGTATGTGTGTGTGGCGTAGTAGATTTCTGCATGCGCAAACCACCACTTAACTCAATGGACAAACTGTAGCACATGCTTCTTATGGCCCCTTCACACATAACACAAAGTTGGGAGAAAGAAGCAGGAACCGGATGAAAAAGAGAGGAAAAAAAAATGTTTTGGCAAACGGTGACAGATTCCACCTGCTGTCTGGAGGGACACACGGTCGGACAGGTGTGAACGATGCCGCAGCGATGGTTTTGTGCATGCCTGTGTGCGCGTGCACGAACACAATGCGAGGACGTACATCACACTCAGACAGCAGCAGCAGTGAGTTCATGCTGGACATATTATTATTTATTTATTTATATTATTTATGCTGTGCATAAATCAACTTAAATGTGACAACACAAACAGAACATCATAAGAACAATGAATGTACTGTTTAAATGTATGACAATCATGTTTCTATCATGTTTTCACTGTAAATAAAAAAAACACACACACACACACAAAAACACAACTGCACTTTTTAATATTTAATTCCTGTTATAAAGAACGGACAATACAAGAATTATCCTCCTCCTGGATGTACACCAGGAAGCACTGAACTGACATGGATGACTTGTCTTCCTTTTATTTTTTTCCATGAATGACCTGACAGGAAAGGGAGGTCTAGGGTCCCCTGCTAGAGCTGTTGCCTCCAAACCCAATCCTGGATAAGAAGTTGAAGATGAGTGAGAGATGAATGACCTGATGAGCTCATATCATGTTCACATGAGCCGGCATGCGTGTAACCTCTGTCCAGCATGCACTGAAGCGCTGCTGACCGCGTAGCAAATGTGACATGTGTTTTTAATTATAACCTTGCGAAAAGAGCCCGCCGATGCACGAGCCTCTCGGTGGTGGCTCATTAGGTTGTATCCTGCATGGCACAATACATGTTCTCCAGCTGTGACTTGCGCCCATCTTTATGGAGCTACTCAGCTGAATATCTCACTTTCTGTTCCTTTTTTCTGTGATTATTTATTTTATGTATTTCTTATGTAAATATGTATGTAGTTATGTTGTTGTATTTATTTTCCACTCTTTCTGTCTGTCACATGGGCTACAATTTACACGGTGAAAGTGACATTAGGCCGGCTGGCTGATAACAAAGTTCACACCGTGCCGTGCGCACTCAGACGTTGCTGGCCGGTCCTCATGTGATCTTGTCTGTACATAATTATCAGCATGTCATGAGAGCATGAGAGCCCGCCCACACATGTGCATTGCATGGACTGTTGTTCATGTCATGACATATGTTCTCCAGCTGAGTTGTGAGTACACAGCGGTCAGCTGTTCCAGCTGGACATTACAATCGTCCAGATGCACACTGCACTGAACAGCGATCACATTCCGGCCACCTCAGCCACACTTGACAATGTTGAATTATGATGGAGGGCTGACACACCCGCATGCCATTTGTGTTGCGGGGGTGGGGAAGCACATCCAATGCCATTTGTGTTGCTTGGTAACACACTCGGGCACTCAGAAAATGTGGGGCCATTAGGGTGGAGCTTATTTTTTAACTTGTTAAGAAAATTGGTCTCACCCTCTTAAATTATTCCTCTATTACATGAAACCATATTCTGAAAATATTAGGGCTTTTGGTTAATACTTTTTCCAAAAGTATATGGATTTCATTCATATGTTTTTACATCAGACATGCTTGAACCCTCGTGCACATGCGTGAGTTTTTCCACGTCTGTCGGTGACATCATTCGCCTGTGAGCCGCCCCCTCGTCGGATTTTCATTATCTGGAAATGGCGGCATGAAAAGGACTTTTTTTCCATCAGAATTTTTTTCAGAAGCTGTTAGAGACAGGCACCTGGAAACCATTCGAAAAATTTATCTGGCTTTCGGTGAAAATTTTATGGGCTTCACAGAGAATAAGGACTGTTACTACAGCTTTAAGGACCGTTGTCCGTTGGGACATGTCCAGCTCTCCACAATTTCTCTGATACTTACTGGACTGGTAAGCATTGAAAGCCGAGATAAGCATGTCCCAACTTGTCCCATGACACGCCGAAATGGAGGTGTTCCTTTGTCTCGCTTCCAAAGCGAATCGGTCTTTACGCGTGAAGCCTCCGCGCGGCTTTCCATGACAAAATCTCTTGTTAAAAGTGAAATCTGCCAGAAAATGGCTGATGTCCAACTCTTGTGATAACCAGAGAAAGAGCACACAATGGTCTCGTATCCACAGAGCCATCCGTTTAGAAATGGTCCGGTGGCTTGTGCCGCGTCGTCGCAGGTCGGAGCGCGGTGCGGCGAGCGTCCTTAAAGGGGTCCTTAAAGCTGTATTAACAGTCCTTATTCTCTGTGAAGCCCGTAAAATTTTCACCGAAAGCCAGATAAATTTTCGAATGGTTTCCAGGTGCCTGTCTCTAACAGCTTCTGAAAAAATTCTGATGGAAAAAAGTCCTTTTCATTCCGCCATTTCCAAACAATGAAAATCCGACGAGGGGGCGGGACCACTCCTTCCCAAGGTGTGCTCACAGGCGAATGACGTCACCGACAGGCGTTGAAAAACTCACGCATGCACACGAGGGTTCAAGCATATCTGGCGTAAAAACATATGAATGAAATTCTTATAGTTTTTGAAAAAAATAAAAAGGACCGTTACTTTATTGACAGACCTCGTATTTACTGGTAGCTCAATTGGACTAAAGTTTCATAGTCTTAGTTAAAATCTACATCAAATGGCATGGTATAACTGAAAGTTGGAAACCTCCTGTCTCTCTTCCAGTAACATATTCCAATCTCAGACAAGGTAATTATGACTTTTTGGACACTGTTTGTTGATTCTTAATAACTAAGCCAATGACAAACTAGTTTAATAATGAATTAAATTGTCTGATGTTTTTACTGACCTTCCAAAAGTTGGCAGTTTCATTGTAGAAGATTTTGTTTCTCCAGAATCCAAGGTTATCTTTAACATGCTGAAATTGAAACAGAAACATTTCTTGAAGTAGACCCAGCAGAATGGGATTAAAGGGAAGTCTACCAACTGGCTCGCAACACTGTGATGGTCATCAAAGTTATGAATGATCATGCAGAACGAGGTGTAGCCCTTGTTCAAGAATACTGTGGTCTTATTACAAAGGATGAATCTCAGCTGCAGTACCTGCTAAAAAGTATTGAAAAACACTGCAAAGATTACCCAGACTGCTGCAAGAAGACATTAACTGCAACAGCCACTACTTCCTCAGTTACAGACTCTGCAGTCTAGTCAGTCTACACTCTACATTGTATATATAAATCCATAAATTTGATTGCAATTTCATTGCAGTACTTACTGTTGTTTAATGTTTATATTATTAAAGCTTGTATCAAACTAAGTGTTATGCTTTGGTAATTTTTCAAAAGTTTCACTTATTTCTACAACAGGGTTTAATATTTTGCATTTAGTTCAATATAATTGTTATGGTCAAACTTTGAGTTCTTTGAGCTACCTCTAAATATTATCATAGGACTCTCAAATTTTAGCTATATATTTTTTTAACTAATAAAGGAACTTTTTGAGGGGTGAGACCTTAGAAAATCTAAATAAAAAAAATGTTAATTTTAAGCTCCACCCTAGGGGCCATGTGCACAGCCAGCTCAAAAGTGGTCACCTGCTCCCTATTTTCATGCTGGCAGCGCGAATGGCCCCGCCTTTTCTAAGTGCTGTGCGAGTGGTGTTGGATATTCACGGGTGGCACCTGGACTCCAGCTGATGCCAGCTGAGAGTGGGTCAAAAGTCCATTTGTCTGGCATTCAATGACATTTGGCCCCTGGTGTGAAGGCTGCCCTGATCGCATCATTTGTCCATAGTTCGACATGGCCGATATGTTCGTGCAGTTCCCGGGCTGCTGCACAATATATCCGACCTGCGTATGACATGCTCTATGACATGCTGTACATCATGCCGTTTGAATCCTGCGAACACGATCAGATGGCAGTGCGACCTCGTGTTGCCCAATGGTCGAATGGGTTTCCAGCATGAGCAGTGGCGACTGCTGTATGAGGCGTTAAGGTGTGACTCTGATTTCCCATGAGTGCCATTCAAATCCTCCTTCGTGCGCCATTCTGCCTTAATCGTGTTATGTGTGAAGGGGCCCTTAGATGTGATCCGTTACGCCAATTAACCGCACATCAAGCCATATTGTGAGATATTTGTCATAAAATGCTCACACAGGAGCCATTTGGTCATGCTGTTAGCCACTAATATTACGCTGTCTAAAACTTGACCATGTCATCTTTTAGCTAACCTTGGTCACGTCGTTAGCCACAGTTTGAAAATAAATTTAACAAAATTCTAAATTAATGCGAAAAATAAAACTTCTTTGTGTTTATCGATGGATTGGGAACTAGCATTAGAGGTGCATACCGCCACCTACTGTATCGGAGTGCGGTGGAATCATGGCATTAATTATTCAAGTAAGTCAATACAATACAGTGTGAAACAATAAAATGAAAAAGAAAATGATCAAAATGTGCAATAAATATCTTAACACTATTAGGAAACAGCACAAGTTTGATGGTTTTAGCACAATCATGCAGCATTTTGAAATTTCAGTGTGTGTTTTTTTTTTTTTTAAATGCTTAAAACTTGGTAGGTACTCTTCACCTGGGCAAAGAGAGGCACCTCTGCTAGTCATCAATAAAGTAAGCAAATAAACATACTGCTTACTAAGCTGTGGTGATCAGGTGTATATAAATAACGGAGCGCCGTGATGCACTGAACAGTCCGTCACTGAAGGTCCTCCGGGTATTTCTGTTGCTTGTGTTGCTTGTACATCTGTTGTGTAGCTTCACAACACTTATAGGCTTTTGGCAGAATTATGTGAACTTTTGTCAGACAAGTTATCAAATTATTGTTCCAGGTTATACGAGTATTTGTTTGTGTTCTTTGTGCTTGCAAGCTTTTTGTTATATTATTGTGCTAAATCTTGCTTATAGCTATAAGCAAGATTTTGTTCTAAAATGTCTATCGAGAATGTCTCCATACACAACTATAAACTGTGGGACTTTAGAATTGTTTAATGCAAAACCATATTGAGCTTATTTAACTAACTGAACTTAACTTATTTAAAAGTCGGGGCTTTGGAGGGGAGATATCCACACAATATGTCTCTGTAAGCAAGAGAACAGCAAAAGGGTTTTCACACGGCAGTGTTTTTTTTTGTTTGTTTTTTTTGTTTTTTTGGCAAAAACATTTCGCTGTGTATTTGATACTGTTCACAGACCAGCCATTGATTACATAAAAGTATCCTTTCATGCGCAGTTTGATTTAACGGATCCTCTGATGTTTATTTAATTACTGACTTTTGAATATGCAGTTTTATCTCGGTGGCATGTTGTTCAATTGCCTGTAAGTCCCATAAAGCAAAGCCAGAGAACATCTAAGATGCAGAAATCTGTTCCGAGGACCTCACAAGTTCTAAGGGGAGATTATTCTGCAAAGCGTACATTTTCAAACAACTGCAAAACTTGGGAACACACATGGGAGCAATGTTTGTTGTGTCTTCCATATTTTACTGTTAAAACACGTAAAGGCTACTTTGTAGCAGTAGTGTTAAACCTTAAGTTAAAGAATGGTGTGTGTGTGAGACAGTTTTGATTTATTGGCATGTTGTTCCATAGTGTGTCTGCTGTTGCAAGCTTTTTTTTTTTTGGCATGCTAATAGCTTTGTGCCAGCTGGTATAGTGTTTTTTGTTAACACATTTCCTCACGAAACAGTTTGTAGCACACTGCTAATTGGGTTACACTGAATATTATTCTCAGCCTTCTTACAGTGAGTGGTCTGTTCTCCGGGGTGTTGTTTTTCTAAGTTTAGCGGCATAAATTCACATATGAACAAGCTTTGTGAAGTCAGATTTATGCCTCTGATCGGGTGTGATGACTTACTACAGAGACGCTGCATGAAGCTCACCGTGGTGTCGCCGTGGGTCTAGTCGCTGGCTCGTAGTCCTATTTAGAACAATGTCAAGCAGATTAGTAAACACTAATGAGGGAATGTTGCCTCTTTTTTTAACAAACATGGGCGATGAGCAACTTTTTTATCTATCATCAGTTTAAATAAAGGCAAAGATTGCCCGAATATCAGGGGGTTGCGACGTGGGGGGTGTGTTGTGGTTCTGCCTGGGCTGTTCCCCTGGTGGTTCGTTTGGCTGCTCCGGTGGCCCTTCCTGGCCCCTGAGCCTTTCTCCTGGGGCTCTGTATCCTAGACCCCTTTCCATCGAGTTGCATGCAGTCACCCGTGTGGCTCCTGGTATGCCGGAGTGGTCCACGTCATATGGTGAGGTTCTTTACTTTTGTCTTGGCCAAACACACCAGCCACAGTAGTGACCAGATATTTAGCTGTGATCTGGGTCTCTGTGTGTGTATGGTTATGTGTTTGTGGCTGCCACGACAGTTTGGTTTTGGCTGTTCCCAATGATCGAGACTCTGGTGTCCTAGATTAGGGGATAGATGCTCACTAGCTAGACAACAGACTGTCAATGTCACTCCTTGTTCATGTATGGTTGTTTGTCCTGGTATGTTGTATTGTTGGGGTTCTGTCTCCTTGGTGTTTCACATTTTTCATCACCTCACAGTTCTTACTGTCACCACTTGTCTTTTGTTCTTGTCTGTCTTCATGTTGTTTTCGTGGTCAGCCCTTCCTGATAGAAGTTATCTGTTAGCTTTTAATAAAATGTTATAGGTTGATCAGGAAGGACAGGTGAAGATCACAGATGCACACCACGTTCACTCATGCACTACATGCTGTCTGTCTTGCAAGAACATATTGCATATATGTATATAAATGGTTCTGTCAGTTTGGCATTTACCATTACTATATACGAGGGCTGTCAATAAAGTATAGGTCCTTTTTATTTTTTTCAAAAACTATATGGATTTCATTCATATGTTTTTACGTCAGACATGCTTGAACCCTCATGCGCATGCGTGAGTTTTTCCACGCCTGTCGGTGACGTCATTCGCCTGTGAGCACTCCGCCCCTCGTCGGAATTCCTTTGTCTGAGAAGTTGCTGAGAGACTGGCGCTTTGTTTGATCAAAATTTTTTCTAAACCTGTGAGGCACATCGAAGTGGACACGGTTCGAAAAATTAAGCTGGTTTTCGGTAAAAATTTTAACAGCTGATGAGAGATTTTGAGGTGATACTGTCGCTTTAAGGACTTCCCACGGTGCGAGACGTCGCGCAGCGCTCCCAGGCGCCGTCGTCAGCCTGTTTCAAGCTGAAAACCTTCACATTTCAGGCTCTATTGATCCAGGACGTCGTGAGAGAACAGAGAAGTTTCAGAAGAAGTTGGTTTCAGCATTTTATCCAGATATTCCACTGTTAAAGGAGATTTTTTAATGAAAGACGTGCGGGTCCGCGCATCGGGACGCAGCCGGCGCGGTGCGGCGGCACATCATTTACAGTAAGATGTTTTCTGTCTTCAGTCTATCCATAAATGTTGATAAATATTGGTCATTAGATGAAAAGTGGAAAGTCCCTCACAAAAAAAAAAAAATGCCCATTTGCTCTGTTCGTGGGTGAGACTGTAGATCCTGGAAAAGAAAATCATCCATCCACATGATTTTTACTAAATAAAAAGGCTGACAGGACCCATTTCAGCATTTATGAGGTTTACTGGCAGTGCAAATGTGTCTGACTCCTGAACAGTGTGACATTGTGCTCCGAATGAGGAAGTTGAAGCAGCAGAGAGAGAGTGTGACAGAGTGAGAGCCAGAAAGAAACAGACCAGTGTGACCTTCTTCGGCCAAAGATAATCTAGAACAGGTACTGAAACTAGTGGTGACACTCTCTAGTTTCAAGAAGTGGTTGAATGAACTCTCTGTCATTCCAGCCTTGATTTATTAACAGAAACACGATGAAAAACACAGTTGACCACTGGGGGCTGTTCATGGAGTACCTATGGTCCATGGACCACTCTTTGAGAAAGGCTGGTCTAGCGTAATGCAAGTACATTTGGGGCATCCAACTCTGCTTTGCTATTTATTTTATGGCCTCGGACAGTGGACTCATCTCTGTGCTTGTTCTGTTAGACCTCAGTGCTGCTTTTGATACTGTTGACCATAAAATTTTATTACAGAGATTAGAGCATGCCATAGGTATTAAAGGCACTGCGCTGCGGTGGTTTGAATCATATTTGTCTAATAGATTACAATTTGTTCATGTAAATGGGGAATCTTCTTCACAGACTAAAGTTAATTATGGAGTTCCACAAGGTTCTGTGCTAGGACCAATTTATTCACTTTATATATGCTTCCCTTAGGCAGTATTATTAGACGGTATTGCTTAAATTTTCATTGTTACGCAGATGATACCCAGCTTTATCTATCCATGAAGCCAGAGGACACACACCAATTAGCTAAACTGCAGGATTGTCTTACAGACATAAAGACATGGATGACCTCTAATTTCCTGCTTTTAAACTCAGATAAAACTGAAGTTATTGTTCTTGGCCCCACAAATCTTAGAAACATGGTGTCTAACCAGATCCTTACTCTGGATGGCATTACCCTGACCTCTAGTAATACTGTGAGAAATCTTGGAGTCATTTTTGATCAGGATATGTCATTCAAAGCGCATATTAAACAAATATGTAGGACTGCTTTTTTGCATTTACGCAATATCTCTAAAATCAGAAAGGTCTTGTCTCAGAGTGATGCTGAAAAACTAATTCATGCATTTATTTCCTCTAGGCTGGACTATTGTAATTCATTATTATCAGGTTGTCCTAAAAGTTCCCTAAAAAGCCTTCAGTTAATTCAAAATGCTGCAGCTAGAGTGCTGACGGGGACTAGAAGGAGAGAGCATATCTCACCCATATTGGCCTCTCTTCATTGGCTTCCTGTTAATTCTAGAATAGAATTTAAAATTCTTCTTCTTACTTATAAGGTTTTGAATAATCAGGTCCCATCTTATCTTAGGGACCTCGTAGTACCATATCACCCCAATAGAGCGCTTCGCTCTCAGACTGCAGGCTTACTTGTAGTTCCTAGGGTTTGTAAGAGTAGAATGGGAGGCAGAGCCTTCAGCTTTCAGGCTCCTCTCCTGTGGAACCAGCTCCCAATTCAGATCAGGGAGACAGACACCCTCTCTACTTTTAAGATTAGGCTTAAAACTTTCCTTTTTGCTAAAGCTTATAGTTAGGGCTGGATCAGGTGATCCTGAACCATCCCTTAGTTATGCTGCTATAGACGTAGACTGCTGGGGGGTTCCCATGATGCACTGTTTCTTTCTCTTTTTGCTCTGTATGCACCACTCTGCATTTAATCATTAGTGATCGATCTCTGCTCCCCTCCACAGCATGTCTTTTTCCTGGTTCTCTCCCTCAGCCCCAACCAGTCCCAGCAGAAGACTGCCCCTCCCTGAGCCTGGTTCTGCTGGAGGTTTCTTCCTGTTAAAAGGGAGTTTTTCCTTCCCACTGTAGCCAAGTGCTTGCTCACAGGGGGTCGTTTTGACCGTTGGGGTTTTACATCATTATTGTATGGCCTTGCCTTACAATATAAAGCGCCTTGGGGCAACTGTTTGTTGTGATTTGGCGCTATATAAAAAAAAAATTGATTGATTGATTGATTTACACGGCATGTAATCTGAGCACAAAGTTGGGGTTGCATTTAGTCACTTAAAGGGTCACCCTGGCATTTTTCAACCTGTGCTCTGTTTTTAGATATGTTATGGCTCATCTTGTCAATGTGGAAAAAAATATTTTGATTGGTTCAAACTTTATTTGGAACACTTACACTCATCGGTTAATCAGCTACACAATGGAATGCTGTGGGGCAAGCTAAAACACTCAAATTATTTATTTTCACCACTGAATAGGAAATGTCATAACATGTCTGGTAGCATGGAGAGAATCAACTCTCTAAAAATTCTAAGAAATTCCTTAAAGTACTGATATGCATAGTTAGGGTTGCCAACTCTCTGAAAAATAAATAAGGGACACCTCACCGCCAGGGCCGACCGGCCGACTGACCATTGCCTTCACCCTTTCCAGCGTCTGTGTGAAACGATTTTTAACCATTTGACTGTTGACTTGACCCTGAATTTAGGTAGATGCATACATGCATTTGTTCTGATATGAACACGTGGAAAACAAATTATTATTTAGCAATTTATTTTTAGTGCAAAATAAATTTTCACTCACAATTTCAATATGAGCATTCTGTCTTCAAACCCAAACAAAAACAACACAGTTAGCTGCTTAGCTTAGCATCCTTCCCATTCAGCCATGCCGATCTGTACTGTCATTACAAGTTTTTGAAATTTGTTTTTATTTCAAATGAAAAGATGATCTGCACCAGCAACCAGAACCCAAAAAGTGAGAGGTTTTATGCTAAGGAAAGGATTGCATGTGCTAGGCTTCAGAGTGAGCGAGCAGTAACAGCCTGATCTCCACTCAGACAGATATTGGAAATAAATCTGAAAGTCTACACTTCAATCACATTTTGATTGTTTTGTTGCTGTCCCATTGTGTTAGTGCACAAAAGCAAAATTACAATGAGTGTCTCACTCTCCAAAGACCCGACTATAATTCATTATTGCTAGCAACCAGCGGTAAATACATATTCAGTTAATCAGAAAAGGCGTTATTGCACTACAGGTCAAAAATGCAACAAATTTCTAAACCATGGCAGACATTGTGCATCTTTTGCCAACTTGCTTCAGTTTGGTCAAATGCAACTCATTTTCCACTTGAGAAAAGTTTCTACTCCACTAGCAGTCATTATATGTGTTGTTAACATGGAAATTTTGCTGCCAAAGTGACAAATAATTTGGCTGTTGAACAGAGTGCCGGCATATCAGAAATTTTGGCTGATTGTTGGTTCTAATTATGTAAAGTGACCTAAATCCACTCTTATGCGTCAAATCACTTGTACTAACCAGAGTAAACAAACTTCAGCCTTCAGTTCTCACAACAAAAACACACTGGTTTTGTGTCCATTTTCTGATTAGCTTCACTTAAATGTATTTGATTTTTGCAAAAGAGAATAAGGCAAAGAACTCTGCTTGTATTTATGCTGATATCATTTTGCAGAGAACAATTTCTTCTTTGTCTTATTGTCTGCTTTTGCTCCTTCTTGTTTTTTGGTGATTTACTGTGTATCTACTTTGAGCATTGCCACCCTCTACATTGTTCATTCAAGGTGTAGTCCCAACTAATTTCCAACAAAATGGACAAAATTTACATTGTGTTGAAATGTAGCTATAGAAAGTATATATTATTTTTTTGCAGCATGAATTTCCTACCACATCTCCGCACTGACTCATTTTGGCAAACCAAGTAAAATTGATGTGGAACTAATGTTAGTATCACAGAGATTCAATTGGAAGACCATTGCAAGTCACAGCAAACTCATTTGTGCCTAAACTAAATTCATTCATGGGTTTAAGATTCAAAATGGCATCCAAAAATGGCTGCCAATAAACTCTTATCATTGAATCTCTGTGATATTTAAGTTGTTTATATGTTGTTTTAGTGAAAAACCCTATTTTGGTGGCCATCTTGGATAACTAGCTTGAGGCCAGTTTTTATTTTTGGGAATATCCTGATTGTGCTTTGGGATCATCTAAGGAACCTAAAAAAGTTGGTTTGGTTTAGTCCTGGCCGGGGGGGTACAGAGATAGCACTATGTGAGTCTTGTCTTACCTGTCTATCTTCAGGTGCATTATGTCCAGATTTTATCTTCATTTCTTCTCAGCAGGATCTCTGTCCACCTATAGTTACAAGTTCTGTCCATCCCTTTCTCTTTTATCTCTTAAATGTAACATACTTTGTGGCACTTTCAGTCCCAATTGAAGGTTTACCGCATATCCATGATTCTGATGCCAAATTTCCCATTCTTGGGTCAGAAAAGCCCCCATGTCATCTATGCAATCCAATCTTATGCTTTTTTTTAACATTTTCATGGTACACTCAAGTTTACCTCATTCTTTTCTAACCCTACCCCTAATCTTAACCATAACCCTGACTATAACCCCCATGGCTCCTCGCCTGCATCACCTCAAATTTCTTGATACCGTCACAAAAATGGACCACATTTTGTAACGATATCACAAACTAACAGATTAAAATCACTCTTCATGATACCATCAGGAACTGACATGACATTGAGTTGCATTTATGACTTTGTCACAGAAAGTGTGTCACAGTGTCTTGGCGCTGTATTTAACCAGTGTGGGTCAAATTCCTACATTATTTCCAGGCGACGTGAATTTTTATCATATTGAGGATGTAATATAATAAATGATTTAAAAGACTAGAATTGAAAGGGATTAAAACTTTAACTTTTGCTGAAAAGGGCGGCACAGTGGATTAGTGGTTAGCACTGTTGCCTCACAGGAAGAACGTCATGGGATCGCGTCCCACTCTTTCTGTGTGGATTTTGCATATTCTTCCCGTGTCTGTGTGGGTTTCCTCCGGGCACTCCAGTTTCCTCTCACAATCAAAAACATGCTTATTTAGGGTCTGCTCCTTTCTCTGCCCCTGACCAAGGCAGCGTCTCTACATCTGGTTGGAGAGGTTGGAGGAGATTGCAGAGGATGCATTTTGTTGTATGTATGTACGTACAATGACAGTAAAAGCTCTGTTCTAATCTAATGGGCCAAACTGAGTGCAGGGTATGTTCAAGCATAGAGTCTGAGTATGCCAGTCATGAGATGAACACAATAAAATGATCACTGATATTCAGGCAGTCTGACACTAGATTTAGGATTAGATTACATAGAACTTTATTGATCCCCCAGGAGGACACCGTCAGGGAAATTGAGGTTCCAGCAGCATTGTATTGCAGCATACGTGGTAAGAAGCACACAGAGTATCAAAAGTGTAAGTAAAAAAGAAAAGCAGTTTGCAAATATAAATATGCAACATTAATACCAGACATACTGATGAATACTGGTTTACTGGCTACTACTGATACTCTCATTTCTATCCTCTGTCTTCCTGTTACTCCTCCTCCTCCCCCTGAGTGAGGAGTTGTACAGTCTTGGTTTAACTCAAGAGGATTAGATCACTTAAAAAGCACAGACAGTACTTGTACCAAGATTAGACTGTCCTCCGTTTATCTGTTCGTAACCACTAAAGTGCAGGTGGAGGTGCTGTTTCTGTAAAGTGGGAATAATGCGCCAGGCTGAGAGAAATTATAAAAATATTAATTCAAATTATGCTAAATCTGCATAAAACTAACTGCCCTTGAACAAGGTCCACCTCTCCACCAAATATTGAAATTCTTTGATGTGTTCGTGAGAGATCCTGCTAACAATTAGAGAGAAACTTTGGTCCTTGGCAAAGGACATAAAAAGTATTACAGGTATTAGGGGTGTTTTGCACACACACACACACACACACACACAGACACACACACACACACACTTATCCATATTGGATTGAGAGCTCAAGCTCATTCAAAATCCCCCAACGTCCCACAACAACATTTGGAGATACAGCGGCTGAAGGATGGGGAATCATGTGGTATCAGTCACGGTGTAGCGGCGAGCGAGGAAGTGAGCTGAGAGCTTTTTTACCCACTGGTACTTTAAGGCTGTGAAAGGTAATGAAATGCTGAATACTTTGGAGGTAAAACCATTATTCAGCGTACCTGAAAAGAAAGACTTCACGACAGAAATGGGACTTAGGTGTCAAACGATGGCACAGTTACTGCAGCCGGAGAAGATATTCACACATTATTCACAGCTCGTGGAGTAATTATCTGACATAATTGAGCTTACTGTTTGTGGCTGTAGTTTGGGTTTTAAGATGCTGAGTGGGTGACTTCAGTCGGAAAAGGTCAACCACATCATTAGCCTCTCCAAGACCACTGCAGCTACTTGTAATGCGTGGTGTTATGAGGTTACAGATAGTCTGCGAGAGATTTAGGATCATCGTGTTAATTCACCGTTGTTGGCAACAGTAGGCGTGAGCTCCTTTTATGAAATGACTTCACTTCCATCCTGACGATCGAGCATGTCGAGACTGTTTTAATGAAGTCAGCTTCACCCGTGTGTTTGGTAATGAGATTTGAGAAGTGGTGTGATGGTGAAATAATCCCATATAAATAACAAGATCTATATAAATAAAGAAATAACTGTCATCCCTTTTAATATGAATGATACATAAATAGAAATGATATAATATGAATAATTTCTTTCATTTTAAATTCAATTTCCCCGTCTTGCTAATCTGCATGCACACAAAAGCAGGCAGTGCTGCTTTTTAAAAAATATTATTTCCTTTCATTAAAATGTGGCATTTGGCCTGTTTAGTGTGTTTAATCTTGCAATGATTAATATGGATACGACTGAATTATATTCCCAGACTCCCACGAAGGCTTTCTCCCCTTTGTGTTTGTGCCGTATGACTAATGTGTGCAGTTAAGACAGAGTAAGTCAGCCGGCGAGGTAATGTTGGCTGATTTTCGTGCGAATCAACACTTAAGTGAGATTGTGTTGTTGGCTGGAGTTGAGTGGCCGCTGACTCAGTTGCCACACTGACAGGCAGCCGAGTGAAGTCCATTAAAAGTTCTTTGAATGGTCACAGCTCAGCAGAAGGAACATGTGGAAATTGATGCTCAAGTGTTACCGCGGTAAAAGGAGGCTTTGTGTGCCAGAGGTTCCACGCTGAACTGCTTGGTTTGGGGTTTGAGTGTGTGTAAGAGGAACACGTATATAAGACGTCTCTCCAGAAGCATTTATTAGTGCAATTTTATCTCCATTATGTTGTGGTTCTGTATCCTGGCAAACACTTACTGTATGTAGAACAAGGCAAAGAATGATGGCGTCTCCATCTGTACTATGTACAAACGCCTTAACATCTATACGCCTTTATGACTGATGGGTGTAGAGTCATTTACACCTAAATGTCCCCTGAAAGTAAAGGCTTATTGCTCCTGAACCTATAAAAAAGGAGTCATTTATTTTCCACCAACGAACAGAAGACCTTTTCAAAATTCTTCCTGGTATCAATTTTCAACATTCTCAGGTTCAACAATGATAATAACCAAAACTACAATATTTAGGCAACAAGAGATATTTATTGCCAGTTATACAAGTTTTTAAAATTGTTATTTCAAGAACATAACAAATCACCTCCTTTGATTAACTTTTGTGATGTTGCTAAATAAAGAATAGAAAAGAATCTTTATTGTCATTACACATACATACAACGAAACTTGTCTTCTCTATTTAACCCATCCTAATTACAGCTAGACACAATCTAACCACTAGGAGCAGTGGGCTGCCACAGTCCAGCGCCCGGGGACCAATTCTAGATGTAGAGACTCTGCCTTGGTCAGGGGCAGAGAAGAAACAGACTCTAAATAAGCATGTTTTTGATTGCGGGAGGAAACCGGCGTGCCTGGAGGAAACCTACACAGACACAGGGAGAACATGCAAACTCCACACAGAAAGGCCGGGAATGGATCCCACAACCTTCTTGCTGTGAGGGACCAGTTCTAACCACTAAGCCATTGTCGAAACTGGAAACTGTAACTACAAAAAGATTTGGAATCATAACTATAATCATATTATAATTTGAGAAACATTTGTCTGCATTTTTGTTCATCTACTCCTCCCTAGTTCTTTGGCTGACTGATATGTGGATAATGGTCAACCCAACAGTTGGCCTTATACAGTTTATTTTGGCACAGGTCAAGATCGTTGAATCAAAGGTCAAATTTAGATTTTTTTTTTTTAACCCTAATGTCACATGTGTAGGTGTGTTCTAGAATTGCCCAGGTGAGATCAAATTTACCAAAGGTAATTCATTTTGGTCATTGGGGTGAAACATCAAAATTGAAGTCTGTTTTTTTATACCATTCTAATCAAAAATAGCAGGCATATATAGGCAGGTTTCAGAATTGCTCAGCAATGTAAATCAATCAGTCAATCAATTTTTGTTTTATATAGCGCCAAATCACAACAAACAGTTGCCCCAAGGCGCTTTATATTGTAAGGCAAGGCCATACAATAATTATGTAAAACCCCAACAGTCAAAACGACCCCCTGTGAGCAAGAACTTGGCTACAGTGGGAAGGAAAAACTCCCTTTTAACAGGAAGAAACCTCCAGCAGAACCAGGCTCAGGGAGGGGCAGTCTTTTGCTGGGACTGGTTGGGGCTGAGGGAGAGAACCAGGAAAAAGACATGCTGTGGAGGGGAGCAGAGATCGATCACTAATGATTAAATGCAGAGTGGTGCATACAGAGCAAAAAGAGAAAGAAACAGTGCATCATGGGAACCCCCCAGCAGTCTACGTCTATAGCAGCATAACTAAGGGATGGTTCAGGGTCACCCGATCCAGCCCTAACTATAAGCTTTAGCAAAAAGGAAAGTTTTAAGCCTAATCTTAAAAGTAGAGAGGGTGTCTGTCTCCCTGATCTGAATTGGGAGCTGGTTCCACAGGAGAGGAGCCTGAAAGCTGAAGGCTCTGCCTCCCATTCTACTCTTACAAACCCTAGGAACTACAAGTAAGCCTGCAGTCTGAGAGCGAAGCGCTCTATTGGGGTGATATGGTACTACGAGGTCCCTAAGATAAGATGGGACCTGATTATTCAAAACCTTATAAGTAAGAAGAAGAATTTTAAATTCTATTCTAGAATTAACAGGAAGCCAATGAAGAGAGGCCAATATGGGTGAGATATGCTCTCTCCTTCTAGTCCCCGTCAGCACTCTAGCTGCAGCATTTTGAATTAACTGAAGGCTTTTTAGGGAACTTTTAGGACAACCTGATAATAATGAATTACAATAGTCCAGACTAGAGGAAATAAATGCATGAATTAGTTTTTCAGCATCACTCTGAGACAAGACCTTTCTAATTTTAGAGATATTGCATAAATGCAAAAAAGCAGTCCTACATATTTGTTTAATATGCGCTTTGAATGACATATCCTGATCAAAAATGACTCCAAGATTTCTCACAGTATTACTAGAGGTCAGGGTAATGCCATCCAGAGTAAGGATCTGGTTAGACACCATGTTTCTAAGATTTGTGGGGCCAAGTACAATAACTTCAGTTTTATCTGAGTTTAAAAGCAGGAAATTAGAGGTCATCCATGTCTTTATGTCTGTAAGACAATCCTGCAGTTTAGCTAATTGGTGTGTGTCCTCTGGCTTCATGGATAGATAAAGCTGGGTATCATCTGCGTAACAATGAAAATTTAAGCAATACCGTCTAATAATACTGCCTAAGGGAAGCATGTATAAAGTGAATAAAATTGGTCCTAGCACAGAACCTTGTGGAACTCCATAATTAACTTTAGTCTGTGAAAAAGATTCCCCATTTACATGAACAAATTGTAATCTATTAGACAAATATGATTCAAACCACCGCAGCGCAGTGCCTTTAATACCTATGGCATGCTCTAATCTCTGTAATAAAATTTTATGGTCAACAGTATCAAAAGCAGCACTGAGGTCTAACAGGACGAGCACAGAGATGAGTCCACTGTCCGAGGCCATAAGAAGATCATTTGTAACCTTCACTAATGCTGTTTCTGTACTATGATGAATTCTAAAACCTGACTGAAACTCTTCAAATAGACCATTCCTCTGCAGATGATCAGTTAGCTGTTTTACAACTACCCTTTCAAGAATTTTTGAGAGAAAAGGAAGGTTGGAGATTGGCCTATAATTAGCTAAGATAGCTGGGTCAAGTGATGGCTTTTTAAGTAATGGTTTCATTACTGCCACCTTAAAAGCCTGTGGTACATAGCCAACTAATAAAGATAGATTGATCATATTTAAGATCGAAGCATTAAATAATGGTAGGGCTTCCTTGAGCAGCCTGGTAGGAATGGGGTCTAATAAACATGTTGATGGTTTGGATGAAGTAACTAATGAAAATAACTCAGACAGAACAATAGGAGAGAAAGAGTCTAACCAAATACCGGCATCACTGAAAGCAGCCAAAGATAACGATACGTCTTTGGGATGGTTATGAGTAATTTTTTCTCTAATAGTTAAAATTTTGTTAGCAAAGAAAGTCATGAAGTCATTACTAGTTAAAGTTAATGGAATACTCAGCTCAATAGAGCTCTGACTCTTTATCAGCCTGGCTACAGTGCTGAAAAGAAACCTGGGGTTGTTCTTATTTTCTTCAATTAGTGATGAGTAAAAAGATGTCCTAGCTTTACGGAGGGCTTTTTTATAGAGCAGCAGACTCTTTTTCCAGGCTAAGTGAAGATCTTCTAAATTAGTGAGACGCCATTTCCTCTCCAACTTACGGGTTATCTGCTTTAAGCTACGAGTTTGTGAGTTATACCACGGAGTCAGGCACTTCTGATTTAAAGCTCTCTTTTTCAGAGGAGCTACAGCATCCAAAGTTGTCTTCAATGAGGATGTAAAACTATTGACGAGATACTCTATCTCACTTACAGAGTTTAGGTAGCTACTCTGCACTGTGTTGGTATATGGCATTAGAGAACATAAAGAAGGAATCATATCCTTAAACCTAGTTACAGCGCTTTCTGAAAGACTTCTAGTGTAATGAAACTTATTCCCCACTGCTGGGTAGTCCATCAGAGTAAATGGAAATGTTATTAAGAAATGATCAGACAGAAGGGAGTTTTCAGGGAATACTATTAAGTCTTCTATTTCCATACCATAAGTCAGAACAAGATCTAAGATATGATTAAAGTGGTGGGTGGACTCATTTACATTTTGAGCAAAGCCAATAGAGCCTAATAATAGATTAAATGCAGTGTTGAGGCTGTCATTCTCAGCATCTGTGTGGATGTTAAAATCGCCCACTATAATTATCTTATCTGAGCTAAGCACTAAGTCAGACAAAAGGTCTGAAAATTCACAGAGAAACTCACAGTAACAACCAGGTGGACGATAGATAATAACAAATAAAACTGGTTTTTGGGACTTCCAATTTGGATGGACAAGACTAAGAGTCAAGCTTTCAAATGAATTAAAGCTCTGTCTGGGTTTTTGATTAATTAATAAGCTGGAATGGAAGATTGCTGCTAATCCTCCGCCTCGGCCCGTGCTATGAGCATTCGGACAGTTAGTGTGACTCGGGGGTGTTGACTCATTTAAACTAACATATTCATCCTGCTGTAACCAGGTTTCTGTAAGGCAGAATAAATCAATATGTTGATCAATTATTATATCATTTACCAACAGGGACTTAGAAGAGAGAGACCTAATGTTTAATAGACCACATTTAACTGTTTTAGTCTGTGGTGCAGTTGAAGGTGCCATATTATTTTTTCTTTTTGAATTTTTATGCTTAAATAGATTTTTGCTGGTTATTGGTGGTCTGGGACCAGGCACCGTCTCTACGGGGATGGGGTAATGAGGGGGTGGCAGGGGGAGAGAAGCTGCAGAGAGGTGTGTAAGACTACAACTCTGCTTCCTGGTCCCAACCCTGGATAGTCACGGTTTGGAGGATTTAAGAAAATTGGCCAGATTTCTAGAAATGAGAGCTGCTCCATCCAAAGTGGGATGGATGCCATCTCTCCTAACAAGACCAGGTTTTCCCCAGAAGCTTTGCCAATTATCTATGAAGCCCACCTCATTTTTTGGACACCACTCAGACAGCCAGCAATTCAAGGAGAACATGCGGCTAAACATGTCACTCCCGGTCTGATTGGGGAGGGGCCCAGAGAAAACTACAGAGTCCGACATTGTTTTTGCAAAGTTACACACCGATTCAATGTTAATTTTAGTGACCTCCGATTGGCGTAACCGGGTGTCATTACTGCCGACGTGAATTACAATCTTACCAAATTTACGCTTAGCCTTAGCCAGCAGTTTCAAATTTCCTTCAATGTCGCCTGCTCTGGCCCCCGGAAGACAATTGACTATGGTTGCTGGTGTCGCTAACTTCACATTTCTCAAAACAGAGTCGCCAATAACCAGAGTTTGATCCTCGGCGGGTGTGTCGCTGAGTGGGGAAAAACGGTTAGAAATGTGAACGGGTTGGCGGTGTACACGGGGCTTCTGTTTAGGGCTATGCTTCCTCCTCACAGTCAGCCAGTCGGCCTGCTTTCCCGGCTGCTCGGGATCTGCCAGAGGGAAACTAACGGCGGCTAAGCTACGTTGGTCCGCACCGACTACAGGGGCCTGGCTAGCTGTAGAATTTTTCACGGTGCGGAGCCGAGTCTCCAATTCGCCCAGCCTGGCCTCCAAAGCTATGAATAAGCTACACTTATTACAAGTACCGTTACTGCTAAAGGAGGCCGAGGAATAACTAAACATTTCACACCCAGAGCAGAAAAGTGCGGGAGAGACAGGAGAAGCCGCCATGCTAAATCGGCTAAGAGCTAGTAGCTGCGCTAAGCTAGCGGATTCCTAAAAACACGCAAAGTGAATAATGTGTAAATAATTTAGAGGTGATTCAGCAGAAGGAGTGCTTTAGTTAAGGCACGTGACGATTACACTGTGAAACAAATCGTTATCTAGATAACTAGATCAATCTAACTGTGCAGATTAAACAGCTAACAGATACAGAAAAACACCGCTGTGCTCCGGAACAGGAAGTGATACAATACCGCAGTGAGAGCCAACCACCAGTAGAGGCAAGCAAGATGGCCTTTAGCAAAGATGTCAACTTTGCTAATGGTCAATCACTGTGGCCAAGATCATATTTGCGTGTTTGTTTGTTGACCTGGTCCTCCCATATTCTTCAGTTGATATTGACCAAATGTGGTATGTCATTGAGCACTGACACCAAAACTGACCTGAAAGAATTAATTTTGGCAAAGATCAAGGAATCTGAATTTTACGCTGATTTGGAACAAATATGCAGTGGTGGGCACAGCTAACCAAAACGTTAGCTTCGATAAATGCTAATCAGCTAACTGAAAAGTTTTCTTTACAATGCTAAACTGACAAACTGCCTAAAAATTTATCGGAAGCTACAGCTGACAACTTTCAATTTTGTCTCCCGTACACGCTCAACTAACACAAGTGAACCAATGTAACGTGTGTTGGTGATTACAAATAAATGTGCTTTTGTAAAATATGGCATTTTTTTCATTTGTATTAAAAAAAAAGGCATTTGTAAAGCTGAAAAGTCTGTTAAATTGTAGTGGAGGATTTTCAATATCCGGCGAAACAGCGCCTAAGTGCATGCGTGATGATGTCACAACTCTATTCAGTCAGGGAGACATGCTTTCTTTCAGTAACAAGAACTGTCAAAAAAACTTTCTTGTGTGTGGTTGGAGTTGTGTGGCAATAGGAATAGCCTTTTGAATGCTTGAATAATGATGTCAGTTGCACAAAGAAATCAAATAATAGTGAAAACGTTCATTGCACACAGAATGTTGGTATTTTGGTCGTTGAACTTTGCGGTGCGTTGTCATAACAATGCATCAATCAGTCGCTCCGTGAGGCATCATAACATCTGATCGGTTAGTTGCTCCGTGCAGTGTCATAACAACGGATCAATCAGCCGCTCCGTGAGGCGTCATAACAATGGGTCTGTTAAGCCTGGTTCACATGGCAAGATAATTAGGCTGATATCGGACCCGATCTTCCCCTTCCGGCAATCTTAAGGACGCTCCAACAATTGTGATGATGCTAAAGATAATCTTATCAGATATTACTGCCATGTGCGGTGTGTTAAGAGTGCTCCGATCTGCTTGGCAGGATGTCAGGAGCACTCCGATCGCAAATTGGGGATATTCAACATGTTGGATTTTGTCTTTGCTCGATATTGCATATTTTTTTGCACAAATGAAAAAATTGACATATTTTATAAAAGCACATTTGTTTGTAAACACCAAAACACACGTTACATTGATTCACTTGTGTTGATTTTTGCATAGAATGAATTAGTCAACAAATCAGTATGAGCGGAGGCTACGTTTAACCATAATCCCTTTGGGCATCTGTGTGTTAATGTTCAAATCTTCAGAATTAGTGCATTATTTTAAAATTAAGAGATATATGCTATATATCACTTTGTACATTTTAAGAGTTTACATTAATGTAGTTACTCTATCCAGATTAATTTTATTTATAAATTAATACCATAAGTCAAACCTGCTTTCCATTTCAAGACCTCTGCCTCATGGCTAGACCACTGTATGGTGTTATGGAATAATTACTTTTTTGTGGTAGTTTGGTGACCAGGCTCTTTCTGCTGGGGCAGAGTTGAGCTCAGCTCCTCTTATCTACCTCGCTGCTCCAAAAATACATAGCAGACAGGAACAAAAGGGATTTTAAATGTTTTTCAACATTCCTAGCTATGTAAAAAAATGTTAGCGGTCTAAAAGTTATTGGAACTAAATTTATCGGAAGATAATTGGTCCAATGATGGTTTTTAAACTTACCTGAAACGCTAATCCGCCAACAAAAGCATTATCTTCGATAATTATCGGTTATCGGATTAGCTGAACAGTGCCTACCACTGCAAATATGGCACACAATTACTTAGATTCCAGAAGTGTCCTTTCAAGGTCAGTCAAAGGTTCTAGTCACACTATTATTTGAGAAAACATTTATCTGTCTGTCTGCCTATTTATTCCCCTATACCTCCTGAGTCCTTTAGCCTGTTTTCACCAAGCTTAAAATGTGGATGATGGTCCATTCCACAATTGCCCTTAAAGGATTTGTTTCTGTAAAGACCAAGGTCATTGGGTTCAAAGGTAAAAATAAACAGAAAATGTTTTACTTTGATTTCAACAAAACATGGCACACATACAGGTACTGAGGCGGTTTCAGGAATTACCGGCAAGGTCATATTTGATAAACAGTAGATCACTGACACCAAGGACATGTCTGCCTTTCTGCTTGTTGGACTTGTCCTCCCAGGTAATTTCACTGCCTTCTGCCAAACTTTGTATGTTAGTAAAACTTTACCCTAAAATTGCCCTTAAATATTCATTTTGACAAAGTTCAAGGCCAGGAAATTTTTAACCCAATTTGGACCAAATGCTGCACACACTGAAATGGATTCCAGAATTCCCTTGTCAATCAGGCATATTTCAGTTATTTGTGTGAAAGTCAAGAACATGGGGATCAAATGTCAAGAATGTCTGGAACTGAGACCTAGAAGAATGTTTGGCACATTGCAACATTTAACTCCAAAAAGTTAAAGATATTGATGAAATTTGCTGAGCAGGTGAACAATGTCAAAAAAAATGAGGGAATCTATTTTGAATTTGATCCAGAACATATTTTCCAGAACATATGTTCTGGAAAATATGTTCATTTTTATTCACTGGCTTTTAACACAATATGAGACTTGGTCTGTTTAGCTGTTTTGCTTATTTATCATTGTTTTTATTGTTGTTGGGGTGTTTTGTTGTTTTTATGACCGTCATGTACAGCACTTTGTTTCAGTTTTGGCTGTTTGAAAGTGCTTTATTAATAAAGTTGAGTTGAGTTGAGATATGTGACCTTGGCACTTGGAACAAAGTATAAACAGAATTTTACCTTGAACTTGGCAGAGATCTGTGCTCAGTGGGTGCATTCTAGTTATTTTTTTTTATTATTTTATTTTAACATTCACATGACTAATTCACATATGTGAATTAGTCATCTTCAGACATTTATGCTAAATTTCAGAGATCCTACAGTTTTGGTTTTGGCGTTGATCCCCGTTTGGTTTGGCTCCATCTGTTGAGCAGATGTGACCAAGTAGGACATTTTCCATTGCTACATTATAAATGCAAACATGAGAAGTTGGCATCATTTATGTTTCAATTTAATTTGTTATGTGTGTGTCATTAAAAAGATTTTTGGTGTTTTTTCATCACACAATTGTTAGTGTGCTACATGTGTAGACCTATTTTTTTCAAGCAGAACAATACTTATCCTATGACAACAGTGTTGTTTTCAATTTGATAAGAAGAATAGCTCTCACAGCTTTCTCGTGTTCCTTAGAACTCCAACAAGCCCATTTAAACCCGAAGCAAAAAGCGTTGCATCCATTTAGAGAGGTGTGAAGTGGTGATGGATGCATCTACTTATGCACTGTGGAATGATGAGTTTATTTCCCATATTCATGCTAAAAGTTTTTTTTTTTCAGGGCCGTGACTTTGCCACACCTGCAAAGTAGTTCACAGATGGGAGCGAGCAATTAGCAGGTATTGTGAGTGTCATTAGTACATTTGTGGTTGTGCTGGCTTTTTGCAAGGTCACGCTAAACCACAGCATGCTGCTGACCCTGATGCACTCATTACTGAGTGGATTGTGCAAAGCTGTTGTGGAAGGAAAAACAAGAAAATGAAAGGCGCATAATAGTGCACGAACAACTGGTGATCCTGCCTCACCTGCGGAGGTGTTGATGACCATCACTGTGCCTGTGTCAGATGCAAATGTTAACCTTTGTAAAACATCAGTCACTTAACAATCAACTACCTGCACTGAAAAAAATTTGGAGTGATATTTACTTGAAAAAACCTAGTCAACTTTTTCCACTCAGAAATTCCAAGTAAATTTTACAAGGAGAAGTCTTAAGTAAATTTTACTTGCATATATTAGTTTATCTAAAAAAAATAACTCAAGTAACATTTATTAACAATTATCAACAGAATATTTTCATTGAATTTTACTCTGTCTTTATTCATTAAAAAGTAAAACTTTTCAGCTGTTCCTCTTGTTTTCACAGCAGATCCAGTTTGGATCTGCCCTGGATTTAAAACTTGCATAAATGAAAATGTGTACTGCTCATAATGCATCATTAAGATTTATAACAACCTGTGCTTTGATATAAAAAAATCTCCAACCTTAACAGAAAAGGAGCACTCACTCATTCCATGTGTGCATCACAGACTGAGCAACAGCTGCATTAGGCATTTTCATTGTGACGCTATGCTCCAGTTTCCTTGAACTGTTTAATGATATAATGTGCCATTGAGGGAGAAATATGCAAATACCTCACATCGTTCTTTGAGGAACATTGTTTTTCAACATTTCCGTAATTTTCTCACGCATTTGCTGACAAACTGGAAATCCTCTGCCCATCTTTGCTCCTCAAAGCCTCAACTTTTCCTGAATACTGCTTTTCTACCAAGATCACAATCACCTGTTTAAAATAACACCATTGATATTATTTTATCACTGGCCCTAAATTCACCCCCCACCCTTGATTTATTGGACTGTGCTGCAAAGCTGAAATGCATGAATGGATGTATATTAATGAAATGAAGCACAGTGTATCAGGTTCTGTGACATAAAATGGCTGGACACAATTGCTGAATACAGAAAGGCTTTACTGAGTAAACTTGCACAGGTCGGTACACAAAGAGGTAGTCCAAAATCAGCAACAGTGGCAAAAACGTCAGGCAAAGGCAAGGTTGAAAAAACAGGCACATAATTCAAAAACACGATAGGGGAATCAAAACAAGGACTCAGAAGGGAGGCTGGAAGTGAAAGGAGTAAAACACAATGATCTGGTAGAGAGGAGTGAGAAGAGAAAGGCTTAAATACAAGAGATAATGAGCTTAAGATGAGGAACAGGTGTGAGGGAAAGATCCAGAGTGTGGGTGTGGAAAGACAGAGGGAACCGCCCAAGACGAAGCACCCAAGTGACAGACAAGAGAAAGCAGTAACACAAATCCCCAGCAAAAGAAATAAAATGACAAAATGTCACACAGAATATACCGTCCCAATCCTGACACGGTGGCGTAGTTGTTAGCACTGTTGCATCACAGTAAGAAGGTCATGGGATCCATTCCCACCTGTAGCCTTTCTGTTTGGAGTTTACATGTTCTCCTCGTGTTTGCATGGGTTCCCTCCAGGTGCTCCAGCTTTCTCCCACATCCAAAGACATGTAGGTTAGGTGTATTAGAAAGTTACATTGTCCGTAGGTGTGCGTACGGGTGTGAATGGGTTTGTTTGTCTGTATGTGGCCCTGCAACAGACTGGTGCCCTGTCCAGGATGTACCCTGCCTTACACCCTGTGACTGCTAGGATAGGCCTCAGCAACCCGTGACCCTTAATTGGAGTAAGCGGTTGAAGATAAATGATGACTGTGACCACAAAAAAATCTGTAACATCTAGGGTTCATAGTGTCTGCAATGAAAGAGATGTCAAAGTAAAGAACTAACACCCCTTATTTCATAGGACACCATTTTATTATGATCCCCCCACGATCCAGACAAAGTACAGTAAAAGGATGACACAGCTTATTCTGGCATGCCTCCTATCAGGCTATCTCATAAACTGCAGACCTGGCAACTGGCTGGCTTATTAAGGGGATACCACATAGGGATGGGGCCGAGCTGATCCAGTATGGGTATCGGGTTCCAATACCAACATAATTGATGGATCAGAAATTTCTGATACAACCTGCATAGTTTTCTGATCCAGAAAACTATGTCTGTTTTTCGATGTCTGTTTTTTTTTTTTCTTTTTTTTTTTCCTACTGAAACGATTCCCTACTGGCTACTGCTGGCCGCAAACTGCAGAAGGGACCTCCCGAACTGAGGCATGGCCCAATGACGTGGAGTAATGAAACATGCCTCTGTTCAAGAATCCCCTAACCCCCACAGCCTGCAGCCATGCAGCAGGTGAGCATTAATATAAGCAGCAGTGGAACTGGCCAACTTTTTATCAAATGCCCGCTGTGTCTGCAAAGCAAGACAGCAACGTAAAATGTTTGCAAAGCAATTGTACCGAGAGGCGGAAGCTCCGTCACAACCTACAATACAGTAAACTTAATCAAACATTTGAAAAAGTGCCACATTAAAGAGCACAATGAATTTTTAGCCGGGGGACAAAAAGACAAAAGTAGCCGACAGAAGGGTGAGACGATTTACCCAGACTGACTCCAAATATGACTAAATTAAGTACTTTTATTTCTTTAAAATGGTACATGTACTCAGGATGAGTGTGCCATCTGGTGTTCAAGAGATGAAACGTCAGCCACTGACCCAACAATAAATAAAAGTACTTCATTCTTTCACCAAAACATCAAATCCAGGCTTGCATCTTACATGTACCTTCTGGCAAATTGTCGCTGAACTTTCAGGTCCTCTATACCACTTCATCGTGAACCTGTATCTGGTTTCAGAATAGTATCGGTATTGACAGATATCCAAATTCAGGGATTAGGATCAGATTGGAAGTGAAAAAATGTTGATCGGTGCATCCCTAAGCAACCCACTCTAAAACAAAAGTAAAGCTGCATTCGACTGCGTTCTCAGCCAAGACCACGACAAACGTTGCTTTTGCTTCAAATTTTTACCCCGATGGAGCACAATTAAATATGTTTCAAGCTGTACTCACTAGAATTACCCCATTTAAAGTTTTTTTTTTACATGATTGAAGCTATTAAGACTACAAACACCCAGAAATAACTGCGTATTGATGCCGATTTGACGAATTGGGATGACATTTTTGAACAGCTTGAAAATTTCACCCCAATATCAAACTGGTTCTGATGATGGCTGAAGCTGCTGCGTATAGCTAGTTTGTTCAAGACTGACAAAAAAAATTATCAAGGAGTTACTTTAATGCTTCAAAATGCGCTCCGATTTGCTATTTGGGATGAAACAGGAATAGGAATTCCAGGAATTCCAGGAATTCCAGGAATTCCACCCCTGTGGAATAGGGGTAAAAAAAACAGCAGACACCTATTATGCTAATATGGCATGGTGACAAATTAAAAAAATAAGCATGGGCGGATGCATGGAGTCCATTTCAATGGTCCCTTTTTTCATGGTGGGGGACAGTGAAAAATTAGTGGACAAAGGCTAAATAACACAGGAAAGAGTAGCCTTCTATTAATTTTCTTGTGCGACCTTGACCCTAAGGTCCAAAGTCAAATGCAATTGGCTCAAGGGAGCTGGGATGAATGAGTTGCTGTAGGTGTTCAATGCAGTTTTAAGCTACAGAAGAGAAATTTGGTGATGAGTAGGCAAAATGGACTCAAAAAGTTCAATTTTTAACCATCTGCATGTTTGACCATGACCTTGAGGTTCAAGGCCAAATGTCGTGTGCCAAAGGGAGTCAGGATACATGATTTGCAATAGGTGCTCAAAACAAGCGTAAGCTCTAGAATAAAAATTGGTATTTGGGGGCGAGACGGTGGATGTCTGTCAGCCGTTATCTTATATTACCTTGGAAATCTGGGTCAAAGTCATATGCGTAGACATCATATTTGTGTCCATTTACAATACATATGATACAGGTAAGTGATGTCTGATAAAGGAGCAACGGGGAAATTTAGGGCTCTCAAAATGTGGCACAAGCAACTGACAGATGGACAGATGGATGGACAGTTGGATGCATGCAGGCATGGACACATGACCATTTCATTAATCCCCTTATTTCATGGCGGCGGGACAAGAAATATATAAATATACAGGTAAACCTCATTAACTTGCGCAAGTTGGGTTTCACAAAATCAGACCATGACTTATCTGAAACCAGGAGTTAAAAAATCTAAAATCAGGTTACCTTGCCATCTTACAATAGTTTCAACCATTTGAAGCATAATGCCTTCTTGGATGGTGATGATTTCTTCATCTGGAGTGGGTTCGAGATATTCTTCTTCCTCCTCCTCCGACTACTGCACGTCAGCAATGAGGGCTTTGTCAGTGCAGATGGTTCGAAGCTTTTGGATATGACTCTTCTTTGAATCATCCAGAATCGTCCACACAGAATCATCCACCCTCATCACTGACGTACAGCAGCCAGACGAGAAGGAAGAAGAATATCTAGAACCCACTCCAGATGAAGAAATCATCACCATCCAGGAAGGCATCATGCTTTATCTGGAGTGGGTTCTGTATATTCTTCCTCCTCCTCCGGCTGCTGCAAGTCAGTGATGAGGGCTTTGTCAGTGTGGATGATTCTGGACGATGATTTCTTCATCTGGAGTGACTCTTCTTTGAATTCTCCAGAATGGTCCGCACAGAATCATCTGCCCTCATCACTGATATGCAGAAGCTGGAGAAGGAATGCATCTGGAAAGCGCTTTACTTCTTCCACATTTTATGTTACAACTTTATTCCAAATTGAAAGACATTCATTTTTTCTTCAAAGTTCTACACACAATACCCCATAATAACAATGTGAATAAAGGTTTTTGGGGATTTTTTGCAAATTAATTAAAAACAATAATAAAAAAATAACTAATCATCTGTTTGTGCACCAACGGGGGAACACTGAAACATTATTGTGTCATATTTCTTTGGACAAAATCATCAGATATGAACAGAGGGCACCCCAGATTATAGCGCTGTCTCCACCAGCACAAACAGTCATAGCGTCAAGCGTGAAGCTGACCTCAACTCTCACTGACTTCCCCATCTGTGCTGGTGCCAAAAGTTGATCCTGATGAGGTATTCTTGCACACATGCTCACAGCTCTAAGACATCTACAAACTGTTCTAACGTGCCTTCTCCTCATACCAATGGTGGTGTTGTTTCATCTGTTCAGAAGCACTTGTCAACATGGTCCAAGACAATATGGCAGTCCTTTCTTACAGTTGTCACTTTTTGTGCCTCTGGTCAATCCTGTACCCTTCTGCTAAACTGATAATAATCCATAAGATGATATATTGTGTGTGGATAGATGTTAAAATGATGTGAAACCAACTATTGCAGTGCCCCTGCAGTTATCATTGCAATTGCTTCTTTCTTTGATAACCTCAGAATGGATTTAATACCTCAGGCGTTGCATGTGTGGAAACATTCTGTCCATAACGCGCGTGCATGGCTGAGGAAACAATAAAAAAAGGACCATTTAGGGGACATAGAACCAACATCCTTGAGCAAACTGATAGTGCCAAAAATGCTTGCTGTTGTATTCAGTAAATTCCTATAAACAATTTCTGAAAGCCATATTTTCACCATAAAACAGCACAAAAGCGAATCCTATTAACATTCTCATTTCATATTCTGACAACTGGATTTTCAGCGCCTTACTGTTGTTGTTGTTTTAAATGCTGCTTATTCCGTTAAAATTTGAGGCTTTTCTGTGTGAGATTCAGCAAATGTTGCACAAACAGTTGTCATGTGGAAAATTATGTCAGACTGCTTTTTCTCAAGTGTTTCCTCTCTGCTAGCTTTGCCATTATGGACATTTAGTGGATGCTCTCAGCTATGCTAACATTAAATGAGTGCAGTGGAATGTGTTCAAATTTCTCCATTACACGTGATGGAAGTGTCAAAACTGCATTACCACGGCCAAAGCTTTCCTGACAAACACCTCTCTCTCTCTCTCTCTCTCCCATTAGTGGCAACAGTTCACATGGCCGTACAGTATGTTACTGGCTCACCATTGCTAAAACTGGCTTACCTCCTAGTTCCTTTTAAAAATTTAGATAGATACATATTTCATCAAGGAAATCAGTGTTTTAAAAAAAGCAAAGACAAAAACAAATAATTGGTGGAAATAAAAGACTTGAGATCATTTTTGTGGCAGCACAGTTGCTTAGTGGTTAGCACTGTTGCCTCACCACAACAAGGTCATGGGATTGATTCCCAATTGTGGCCTTTCAGTGTGGAGTCTCCCCTGTTTAGATGTGGGAGGAAGCTGGAGCACCTGGACGGAACCCACGCAAAGACATCCGGGCTAGGTGACTTTAAATTGTCCATAGGTGTGAGTGTGCATGTGTTTGTCTATTTGTGGCCCTGCGACTAACTGGCGTCCTGTCCAGGGTGTAAACCCATTTCATGCATTATGGCTGTTGGGATAGGTTCCAGCCCCCAGTGACCCTTAATTGGAGTAAGCGATTGAAGGTGAGTGTGAAATCATTTTTGTGGGGAATTTTGGCATCTGAGTGAGTGTATCAGTTTGCGTTAGGGTACTTGTCTTCCCTCAGGTACTGTATTGCTTTAGTAGCCACTGCCCCTGTAAAGGTGTAAGTTCCATCATCACGATGTTTAAGATGACTTGGTCAGCCCTGTTGAGATTTTGGCATGCTATCCATCAAGATATAGTCATTGTATATATAGTAGACATAAGATAGATTGTACATATACTGGACAAACCCTGCATGACATCACCCATATGTCTTCTATGGAGACCCAGGAGACCCATTCTTAAGTCCAAAATGTATTGCTCTGGATGTCGACATGTTGGCAGCATTTACTCTGCCCATTACTCTGAACCCATATTTAGATAAAGAGGTGACATGTAGGCAACAGCTTGCCTGATTTGGGTGGGACGAATGAAGCCCAAACACATCCCTATCTTAAGAATTACAGACAAGCCAAACTAATAGGCTAATTTAATTTAATTTAATTTAACCAGGTTAGTCCCATTGAGATTGAGACCTCTTTTGCAAGGACAATTCTAAAATTTCCACTTCACAACCCACTCCAGATGAAGAAATCATCACCATCCAGGAAGGCATCATGCTTTATCTGGAGTGGGTTCTGTATATTCTTCCTCCTCCTCCGGCTGCTGCAAGTCAGTGATGAGGGCTTTGTCAGTGTGGATGATTCTGGACGATGATTTCTTCATCTGGAGTGACTCTTCTTTGAATTCTCCAGAATGGTCCGCACAGAATCATCTGCCATCATCACTGATATGCAGAAGCTGGAGAAGGAATGCATCTGGAAAGCGCTTTACTTCTTCCACATTTTGTTATGTTACAACTTTATTCCAAATTGAAAGACATTCATTTTTTCTTCAAAGTTCTACACACAATACCCCATAATAACAATGTGAATAAAGTTTTTTGGGGATTTTTTGCAAATTAATTAAAAACAATAATAAAAAAAATAACTAATCATCTGTTTGTGCACCAACGGGGGAACACTGAAACATTATTGTGTCATATTTCTTTGGACAAAATCATCAGATATGAACAGAGGGCACCCCAGATTATAGCGCTGTCTCCACCAGCACAAACAGTCATAGCGTCAAGCGTGAAGCTGACCTCAACTCTCACTGACTTCCCCATCTGTGCTGGTGCCAAAAGTTGATCCTGATGAGGTATTCTTGCACACATGCTCACAGCTCTAAGACATCTACAAACTGTTCTAACATGCCTTCTCCTCATACCAGTGGTGGTGTTGTTTCATCTGTTCAGAAGCACTTGTCAACATGGTCCAAGACAATATGGCAGTCCTTTCTTACAGTTGTCACTTTTTGTGCCTCTGGTCTAAAATTTCCACTTCACCTAACCTGCATGTCTTTTAAATGTGGGAGGAAACCAGAGCACCTGGAGGAAAACCACAAAAACACGGGGAGAACATGGAAGCTCCATACAGAAAGGCCACAGGTGGGAATCAAACCCATGACCTTCTTGCTCTGATGCAACAGTGCTAACTACTAAGCCACCATGCTGCCAACCTTGGCTAACCTTGCTTCAGGTGTTTATTAAGTCAAATGTGACAGCAGTAGTTTTCATAGCAGTTTGCTTTTCTGTGTGACCCACTTATTTCCTCAGTAATCATGGATTAACTGGAGTAAATGTCATCAGGTTATCAATAAGTACTAAAAATGCTAACAACATTAGCATCCAAAATTAAATCACATGATAATTTAACTCAACACAAATACCGGTGCACAGACATCTTAGATGAAAGATTACCATAGAATAAGCCATATTATTCTAAAGATTTGTAATTCAGGGTTTCACGTATCCCATAATCCCTTGCACGCCAGAGAGTCGCTGCAGTCAAAACAACATAGAGAATCCACATGATGACAATTGTAAATGAATATTATACAACAAAAATGTAATTTTTTATGCTTTTCATCACGTTAATAAGAGACTGCTGCATGATACCCTGACAACTTGCTAAAACAATTATAACAAATAATCTGTGTCTGCTACGTTTAATCTGGGTGGAATTTAATAAGCACAAACCGAATTTCAGACATATTATATATATTAGTCTGGAACAAAGAGGACAAACAGTGTTGTAAAGAACAATAATCAAGACGTTAAAGAGCAAACTTCACTTTCTCCCAGAACAACATGATCAGGAAGCGAGTGTAGCTCACAGCAGCTCCTATTGAAAATAACGGAGAGACAGCCTGTGATTCTCGCATGTTTACATAAAATAAACGCAATAACAATGTCTAAAAACCCAGAGAATATATTCACAAGAGTTTTAGGCACAATATAAAAATAGTTTTATGTTGCGATGTTAATGGTGTTGTCCATGTGCAGCGGTTAACGTGCAGCGTGATCAGAGCTTCTCAATGCAGTAATCAATGTTACTGAGATCTCGCAGCGCGGCGACCTCACCGAGGTTTTCCGGGATTTGAAACCTGAAATGGGTGGATAGAGTGGTCATAAAGGATGTACCTCTACAACAGCCGCAACCAGCAGCCTCTGAGCAACAACACACAAGCTGTCACTCAAAACAGTCATGGCCCTAATTATGAAAACCTTTATGGCTTCAACTGCCTTAAACTAAGACATTATAAAAATAAACTTCACCCCACCCCCGGTATAGTTGTCATGGAGAGTAAAACTAAGTATAGATACCAAACCCAGTTTTTTTTTTTTTTTTTTTTTTGTACTGGGCTGTAAACATGTTTATTATTGTTTCTTTTTTGTTTTGTTTTGTTTTGTTTTGTTTTTCTACAGTTGGACATTTTCTTCTTCAAGGTTATGGCTCTTTTGGGGCTGTCAAAGTTTACCGTGTGGGCACAAGCAGTGGTTGCACCACGATGATATCTTGTCAACGTCTCTACACTTCATAGGCTGTCCTGCTGACATTGGAGCATAGTTATGATGTTTCTCATTGACATTGTTATGGTCCCAATTTGACACAACTGTTTTTGACAGACTCGTCATTGAACAAAAGGGGAGTTCCTGTCTCAATGCATAGGTCTTCACAAATTCAACCACTAGACTCCTTGCAAGAATTAATCGTTTGCTCTCCATTGAATAGTTTACCTTGCTTCCTCGTGTTAGTAAGCATAAAACTAAGAAAATAACTCCATCTTCTCAAAATGCCTTTACTGTATGATTCTTACATCTTACATGTAAAGAAAAATTATTTCCAACATATTTTTAACACATCAGTTGAAAATAAATTGGATCTACCTTCTGTCACATTTTAGTTACTTGATTACATTCCCAACTTTATCTCGTAAACACTAAAACCAAAAAAAGTTACTTTACCTAGTTTATCCAGTAGTAAGCAGTTTCCTTTCTTTGACAATAAAATGAAATCAAAACCCAAAACATATATACGTTGGTGTGTTACTGACATGGAAAAAAATACATAATGTTTTGAGTTTAAAAATGATTTTGTTCATGTCTAAACTGTTATTGGAGCTTCTTGAATATAGTAGTGCATGTTTTAATAAGCAAAAGCCTGACTTATTGACACAGAAGACTTGTTAATTTGAAGAGTCTGTCTTTAATTAGTTTGTTCACAGCTGACAGCTAAGCTAACGGCTAAGCTAACTTGCTGTAACAAAGTTGACTAAATGACACTCCAAAATGACGCATGTGCAGTGAAGGCAGAGGGGACCAATTTTGTTGGTGGGACCGTTCAGTCTGCAACACCAGCATAAAACGTGCGCCAGATCAACATGCAGATCCACCTCGGATCTGCTGTTGGGACCCCAAGTTCAAAAACAAAAAGACGTTGGAGATGCCAAAGGGACTCTCTCATTTAAAGGACATGTTGCACCAAAATCATTATTTAGATTTAGGCTGTTAATGACCATCCGATGATCCACCGGGATTACTTTGTGTACTTCCGTGACCAGTTTCAATGTATACTGCATTCGCAACAAACAGCTATGGAGACACCCGAAAACAATGTACTTGTGAGTACTCGGTGTTTCTGACAAGTGACGTCGCAACTAGAAGTGTCCCAGTGTGTGCTTCAATGGAATGCAGCTGATAATGTTAAGAACAGAGGCACAGATTAATTCCAAAGTTGAGATAAGTGTGATGTCGTGTTATGATGACTCGTTTTTAACACCTTCTAAGCCTGTATATCCCATCGATGGGAAATTTTAATTTGCACCTGCTAACGCTCAGAGTGAGAGGAATAAATACATCAGAGATCACTAATTATGAGCACATGTGTGCAGAGACACTTATAATCACTGCACTGCATTGTGCACTGTGAATAAGATGTACGAGGTCTGTTAGAAAAGTATCTGACCTTTTTATTTTTTCAAAAACCTGATGGATTTGAATCACGTGTGTTTGCATGAGCAAACCTTGAACAAGAGTGCACATGCATCATTTCCTGGTAAGCAGCCTTTGTGTGGGACGAGTGCAGCGCACTCGGCGGATTTTCATTTCAAGGAAAAAGACGGAACGACTGGAGCAGCGCCGCATCAAATTTTTGCCAGAAACTGGGCGACACCCAGGTGGAAAACATTTGGAAGATTCAGGCGGCTTTCGGTGACTTTTCAGTCGTGTGACTATCCGAGAAATTGTGGAAGAGGTGGGCATATCACAACATGTCCTGTGAGACTTCAACACAAAGGCACTTTTGCTCTGCCGTCGGCAGCTTCGTGCCGAAGCCATCGGCATGAATTTCGCTGCAACTCTTTTCATGGCCAAATCTTCTGTCACAGTGGAATGTACCGAAAAAGTGCTGATGTCCACCTCTTCCGCAATTTCTCAGATAGTCACACGACGGTCCCGCATCACCACAGCATTCACTTTGGAAATGATCTGGTCATTTCAGCATGTTAATGGCCGACCGGAGCGCGGCGCGCTCTCCACCGTTGTGCGGCCGTCTTTAAACCGGTTGTACCGCTCCTTAATCTGTGTGATGCCCATAGGATCGTTACCGAAAGCCGTCTGAATAATCCGAATACTTTCCACCTGGCTGTCGCCCAGTTTCTGGCAAAATTTCATGCAGTAGCGCTGCTCCAGTCGTTCCGCCATTTCCTTGCAAAGAAAATCCGACGAGAGACTACACCCATCCTCACACAAAGGCTGCTTACCAGGAAATGATGCAATTGACAGGCATGAAAAAGTTCACGCATGCGCATGAAGGTTCAAGGTTTGCTCATGCAAGCACACGTGATTCAAATCCATCAGGTTTTTGAAAAAAATAAAAAGGTTCGAAACTTTTTTAACAGACCTCGTATGTTTAGTTGGAAACTATTGTTTAATTTCATTTGTTCATCTAAGCTTGGCATGGTCAACCGTTTTGGGAGGCTCTGTGTTTCCTCTTCAGTATTCAAATTTAAGCTCTTTTGGTCTGGTTTTCTGGGTTTTGAAGCAGAGAGCAAATATAAAAGCCAACACTAAATCATAAAATATCTTTTTGCTGTTACTGTACCTTCAACTAAATGTTTTAGTGGTTATTGGTTTTGCACTAGCATAGTTAACTTTTCAGCTAGCAGATTAGTGTATATCAAATCAAAGCTAAGAGCCCCTTCACACATAACAAGATTGAAGCAGACTGGTGCACGAAGGAGGAATTGCATGCCACTCATGGAAAATCGGAGCCCCTTCAAATGCCTCATACACCTCTCGCCATAACCATTCATGCACACCAGCAGCTGAAAGACAGCGAGTGCCCATTCGACCCCTCCTTGGGAGGTGTTGGCCAAATTCCAGATGGCACACATGAACATCCAACACCGCTCGCTGAGCACTTAAAAAAAGGCGGGGCTATTCGCTCTCCCGGCATGATAGTGGAGTGCAGATGACCACATTCGAGCTGTCTGTGCAAATTGTCTAAGTGCTTCACGAGTGTGACATTACCAAGCAACACACATGAGTGTGACTGTGCCGAACTCCACCCCCCCACTCCACAAACACACACACACACGCACACACACACACACACAAATAGCATGTAAGAATGCGGTGTTGTCATCCCCCCAACACAAATGGCCAAATGGCTTGTCATTGTCAGGTGTGCGTGGGGGTCCTGGAGTGCGATAGCTGTCCAGCGCAGTGCGCAGCTGGAACAGCTAACCACTGTGCACTTGCAGCTCAGCTGGAGGACATATGTCTTGCCATCAACAACATGAACAACACTCCAGCAATGCACATGTGTGGGCGGGCTCTTGTCAGTGCCAGCTGACAGCAGCTCAGTGCACATGACGTGTTAAATTAAAAATACAGAGAACAGAACAATTAAATAAATACATACAACAATAACTACATACATAATTACATAATCAATCAATCAATCAATTTTATTTATATAGCGCCAAATCACAACAAACAGTTGCCCCAAGGCGCTTTATATTGTAAGGCAAGGCCATACAATAATTACGTAAAAACCCCAACGGTCAAAACGACCCCCTGTGAGCAAGCACTTGGCGACAGTGGGAAGGAAAAACTCCCTTTTAACAGGAAGAAACCTCCAGCAGAACCAGACTCAGGGAGGGGCAGTCTTCTGCTGGGACTGGTTGGGGCTGAGGGAGAGAACCAGGAAAAAGACATGCTGTGGAGGGGAGCAGAGATCAATCACTAATGATTAAATGCAGAGTGGTGCATACAGAGCAAAAAGAGAAAGAAACACTCAGTGCATCATGGGAACCCCCCAGCAGTCTTAGTCTATAGCAGCATAACTAAGGGATGGTTCAGGGTCACCTGATCCAGCCCTAACTATAAGCTTTAGCAAAAAGGAAAGTTTTAAGCCTAATCTTAAAAGTAGAGAGGGTGTCTGTCTCCCTGATCTGAATTGGGAGCTGGTTCCACAGGAGAGGAGCCTGAAAGCTGAAGGCTCTGCCTCCCATTCTACTCTTACAAACCCTAGGAACTACAAGTAAGCCTGCAGTCTGAGAGCGAAGCGCTCTATTGGGGTGATATGGTACTACGAGGTCCCTAAGATAAGATGGGACCTGATTATTCAAAACCTTATAAGTAAGAAGAAGAATTTTAAATTCTATTCTAGAATTAACAGGAAGCCAATGAAGAGAGGCCAATATGGGTGAGATATGCTCTCTCCTTCTAGTCCCCGTTAGTACTCTAGCTGCAGCATTTTGAATTAACTGAAGGCTTTTTAGGGAACTTTTACGACAACCTGATAATAATGAATTACAATAGTCCAGCCTAGAGGGAATAAATGCATGAATTAGTTTTTCAGCATCACTCTGAGACAAGACCTTTCTAATTTTAGAGCTATTGCGTAAATGCAAAAAAGCAGTCCTACATATTTGTTTAATATGTGCTTTGAATGACATATCCTGATCAAAAATGACTCCAAGATTTCTCACAGTATTACTAGAGGTCAGGGAAATGCCATCCAGAGTAAGGATCTGGTTAGACACCATGTTTCTAAGATTTGTGGGGCCAAGTACAATAACTTCAGTTTTATCTGAGTTTAAAAGCAGGAAATTAGAGGTCATCATAAAAGTCCATAACATAAATAATCACAGAACAAAGAAACAGAGTGACACTCAGTGGCGGTCCTAGAGTGATTTACTCCCCGGGCGAAACCCCCTGCGTGCCCCCCACCACCCATGAAAACACTAACTTCGTCCAGAACACCCACAATCCCACAAATTAACTCACAACAGCTATTTTCAAGAACAAATTTGCAGTTTTAATGTCTACTGCAATAACAAACACAAAGATAAACAATAATTACTTCAATAAAGTTTTTGAACATAAAAAAAAAACAAAAGACTCAGTGACTTCACATTACAACTATGTACAGTACAGGTATTTAAGAAAGCACAACTGCACTACAGCACCACCCGATGATCAAAATATTGCATTTCATTCAGTTTTATCAGCAGAGTGCACTTTGCATTATCATAGAGTACCATTCACCATAATGAACAAGACTTAAACCTCCATTAAAGTCGCACCATATAAATAACAAAAGAAGTTAAACAATCTGTATATTACAGAATACCATGAAGTGACAAAAAAATGTACAAAAAAACCCTATACATTAAAGTGGCAAAAATGGTAAAGCGCAATCATGTATCATAAATAAATGAACTAACGACAGAGGTAAATTCTATACCCATTACTGTACACATAAGAAGAAATAACAAACACTATTGTGTATCATAAGTAACAGGAAGCAACAAGTGAAGAAGTTAACACTCTTTAAAGGCAAAAATGGCAAACCACAATAATTTGTCATAAATAACAAGAAGTGCAAAAGAAGTAAGAGGAAAACAGTCTAGATACAAAAGTTTGCAGGAGGGCATCATAATTGTTTGCCCCAGTGCTCACTATCCGTGATGTGAAATTCCATCAAGTAGGAGCATTTCTGGGCAACCTTGAGCAGCCTGCAGACTCAAGAAAAGACATCCTCTTTGTGGATTTTGAGAAAAATGTGGCAAACCCAGAGAGTGATGCAAAAAATATTCTGCACTCAGATAAGCATTTAGCCCCCTGAGACAGAACCAGATTCAGTCTGTGTGCATAGCAATACACAAACATTGCACTGGGGGCTGTTGCTTTAACTTTGGCCTGCAAACCATTGAGAGCTGAAGCCATGACAGCAGCCATGGCTTCTTCGTTAATGAAGACTATCAAATGGCTTCGCTAAAATCCGGTCCACAACATTCAAATTGTCTGCCATTATGTGCAGCTTGCTACCTAGCTAGCTCGCTAGCTGGGACTGGTGCGAGGCTAGTGTGAAGTTTGTCCGCCTGTGAGTGGTTTGTGACGGTGGAGGAGCTCAGCAGCACCCGCTGCTCGGTAGGGACAGAAACTGTGATAGAAGTCAGAAAGAGTGATAGAAATCAGTCTCCAAACACAAGCAGCTACAAAAAACACACCAGAAATAGAAGCTTGATTTGTCTCTAGTCGTTTTTAACAAAGAAAATGCTGCTAAGAGGATTAGGAAAGTCTCCGGTTCAACTCAGAACAGAATGAAAATTAAAAAATGCTCCCATGGATGTTTACACCAAAAGATCGCTGATTCACTCATTTCGCTGTCAGTCAAAAAGGGATTCAGCTTCAGACAGATCATCCAATCATCATGCAGAAGCTGAGTGTCCAGCCCACTGCCAGCCCACTGCCCCATAGACCCCCAGACACGCTGAGCGTCCGATGGGCAGGACAAAGCCCAGCATTTATCCAATGACTCGTCTCGTTTCGCTACAGTCTTTGCTTCGCTATTAAACTCTGTGGACGCTCAGCGTCCACACTGTTTAAAGCACTGTGAAGCTGAGGGAATACGTAAATCAATACATACCTTTTTCCTTTGCTTGTTTCTCCTTTTTTTCTTTCTTTTCTTTTGAAATTGGGCACCTGATGCCTTTGATCGTTTCCTATCCATGATTATGTCTTACTCCGTTTTGACCACCTCCTCATCCAAACATTGAATGATTCCCCCCTCCCCCTGCACAAACTCTGCACTGTGCAGCACTGCTCACCTAATGCGAGAGGTGAGATGGGGGGTGCTCTGCCGTAACGTAACCACGAACTCCCCCGTCAGGACAACCCCCCACCCCCACCCCGGTTTTATTATTATTATTATTTTTTTTTTTTTTTTTGGACAGGTTTTTTTTTTTTTTTTGACCATTTTTTTTTTCTGCACGCTCATGCCGCACCCCCCCCCCCCCCCCCCCCCCCCCCCCCCCCCCGTGATGCTGCCCCGGGCGGCTGCCCGGTCGGCCCGCCTCCAGGACCGTCCCTGGTGACACTTTGTTCTGAGCTGATTGAAAAGGTGGGTGTGTCCGCATGTGCTGCTGCTGTTGTTATCTGTGGACCCGCAAGTCACAGCTGGAGAACACATGCAGTGTTATGAAGGACATGAGCTTACAACTCTCCACCATGAGGTGCGTGGGTGTGCATGCTGTCCTCACATGGAAATACATAGAAACATATATCACCTTAGCAACGGGCTCGAGCAACCGCAGAGCGCACTCTGACCGTCTGATCGTGTGCACACTCAGCTGGCAATCTGAATTTCACGTCACCCAGTTTCACATCACGAAACTGTCGCCGCAGTATCGTGCACGCTTGTTAGATTGCGTGTCCCTCCCGACAGCAGATGGAATGTTTTGCGGTTCCCCACTTTATTTTTGTTTGTTCACTGGTTTCTGCTTCTTTCGCCCAATTTTGTGTTATGTGTGAAGGGCCCTTAACTTTTAGGTTAGCTGTGCTCACCACTGATCAGTTCTGACCCTGCGTTCATTCCAGATTATGCAGCTGTCATAAACAGCTTGTTGCAGTCACAACAAAATACTCCGGCTAACAGACCACATCTGCTTTTACTGTCTACTTAAACTTTATTGTGCACTTGCAGCACAATGTCAACATGACTCAGATTGGGGTTAAAAAAGACATCCTTTTTCAGACCTTTGACAGAAAGCAAAGTTAATTCTGCCTGTCTCTGTAAAGATGTCACATGCGCCTGTAGGTACCCTGCCACTGTAGCTCCAACATGCGGAAAATAATGGCACAGAGGAACAACAACCTTGTTCGGCAGCAGCTCTTGTACAGCTACTGAAGAATTAACATCATTTGAATCAAAGGCCTGTGAGGAGTCTCATTCATCATCGGCTCATTAGTAGTTATGCAGGAAGTAGCTTCGTTGTTCCGACGGCCTGTACACATTCCAAAGCATCACACAGTTATACCATATCTGAGCTAAAGTTGCTCCTGTGTTTTGAGCACATGACGGCGCAGCAGGATTCTTCCTCGCGTTTGCCAAACAAGCAGACACAGACAGCATGGTGTCCATAGTCATAAGCCGCGTTGGGCACCGTTGAGACAAAAAGGCCAGATGATCCTGCTCTCAGAACAAACAGTAAACAGGAAGCCTACTGAGGTGTCAGTTTCATGCATGCGATGGCACTGAAGCATAAACAATCATGTGATACCCTGCCTTACTATTTTGTTTGACCCCATCTTCAAGTATCTGGTTTGCAGCCTTGTGCACATTACTTGCAATGTCATGGGTCAGTTTTGGACCATTTTTCAAAGTTCTTGCTTTTGCTTATCAGCTTTACTAATGTAATATCTGTCAGAAGGCATAAGTAAATAAATAAATTTATGCTACTGCATTAGTCAAGTCTCCAGAGGGGTTTGCGGTACTATTGCAATAGTGTGTGTGCAAATGTGTGTGTGTGTGTGTGTGTGTGTCTCCAGGCAAATATGTCAGGAACCGCTTGGCCAATTTCATTAATACTGCACATGTGAATTGCTATTGACATGACATTAATATGTTTCCTCCAGGTTTTCCAGCTTCCTCTCATTTCCAAAGACATGCTGGTTAGGTGAATTGGATACTTTAATTTGAGTGTAGGTGTGAGTGACCACGTGAATGAGTTTGTCTTTGTGTATGTGTCAGCCTGGCGGTTTGCCCACGGTATACCCTTCATCTCACCCATTGACTGCTTGGATTAGATCCAGCACCCCCATGACCCTTAACACTCTGCAGTCCATGTACACGCCGGATCGTCTTAGTGTACTTTTCACCAGTTATACAGCTTCATGATGAAGTGGTATAAAGGAGGATTTTCTTAAAAAGAAGATGTGAAAGTTTAGCTACAAATTGCAAGAAGGTACCTCTGAGATGCAAGTCTAGATTTGATCTGTTTTGGTGAAAGAATGTGGTGATGCAAAATGCAAAATTTGCATTGTGCACAATTTCTCCAGTCACAGCCACAACTTCTTCTGGGTTGTCTGGGTGTCTTGGTGGCTTTCCTCACACTTCTCCTTCTTGCACAGTCACTCAGTTTTTGAGAACTGTCTACTCCATGCGGATTTAACATAGAGTGCCATACTGTTTGTATTTCTTTGTAATTAATGTAAATAAAGTCCAAGACATATTCCATGGCAGCTTTCCCATCAGAAAGCCTCGTCCACAACTACCACAAAAGTCTCCGAGCTGTCATTGATGTTAAAGGGGGCAAAAAGGGGGTTAAAAAGTGTAAACACAATTGTTTGACAATAAATGGCATCACCCAACCACAGAAAAAAAAAAGAAAAAAAAGATTTTTGTGTTATCATTCATATTCTCTGAAAAATGGCCACAAAAAAAAAAATAATAATTCTCCCAGGGTACCTTTGAGCTTAACTGCAAATAAGGATGATCTCATTGAATATGAATATTCAAATAGATCCTATTGCTAATCGACTGGAGTATGCTGAGTTGTGCATGACATCATAATTCATTCATTAATTTTCTTTTCCTGCTTCCTCATATCAAGGATCCCAGTGGGGTTGAGTCTATCCCAGCAGTCATGGGATGCGAGGCATTGTACATCCTGGACAGGACGGCAGTCAATAGCAGGGCACACTCAGACAGACAAACTCATTCACACTCAACCCTGCGGTAAATTTGAAGACTTCCATTCATCTAACTTGCATGTTTGTTGGAAGTGGGAGGAAGCCAGAACACCCATACATGTCAACCTATACAGATTGTCTGCAAATTATACGGATTTTTCTGAGTTTCAGAGTCATACGGTTGTACAAATAAAGTCTTACGGATATTCAGGGTTTGGTCTGCAGCGGCTCTTTAATCAACTGTTTCTGCAGTGCGATCCACTTTGATGCGTGAGCCAATGAAGCAATGCTTCGATCCGCTAGTTTGTTGGTTCTGTGAGTCACTACTCTTCAGAAACAGCAAGTCCCCTTCTTAACCCCTCTCAAAACCATTAAAATTCCAAAGCCATTCAGATCAAAACCTTTTTTTACAAAGGTGACCTGGCCAAGAAAGGCAGCAGCACACGTCATAATAGACAGGTTAACATCATCAAGAGAACATTAAAAACAAATAAATTACAATCATCTTGGTCATTGTAAATTGTAATGATGTACAGGAACAAATTAAAATTTAGAAACAGAGGCACTGTGTAAAAGAATTCCATTCGCTATCTCTTGAAATAGAGTGGAAGGCGTTCAAAAAATCAACCCAGACAGTTTCAATTCAGATTGGAGGACATTACAATCAGAGCGAGGAGAAAAACTAAAAGCTTGTTTCAGTGTGAACACGACGTACACGAAAACATAACATGTTAATCGCGCGCAAAGCATAACAGCTTTCAGATCTCTGAAGTAAACTGGATAAATAGGTCGGAACTAGTCCAGTAAGGGTCCTGTAAACAAGAGTCATCCAATGTGTAAATCGCCATACAATAAAGAGGGCATGCCAGCATTAGCATACAACTCACAGTGGTGGATGAGACAACTACAACCAGTGATGAATCTCAAGGCACAATGATACAGTGAGGTCAGGGACTATAGACAACTGGTTGAAGCACACATATACACATCGTCTTGGTCCAGTAGGGGCAAGAAGATAGCAGTTATCAAGAGCTTCCGTGCACTTAAGGGGAAACATGACTTATTTCTATAAAGGAAGCCTAGCTTCACCCTAAATTTGGAGATCAAGTGTTTAAGATGAACTTTAAAAGTTCCGTGTCAACAGTTAATCCCAAATACTTTTAACTGCGAACTATCTTGAGAATATTACCTCAAGTAGTTTTAATTGAAGGTATATCTTTTCCAAGGAAACAGGTGACTTTGAGAAAAAAAAACATTAATTTGGCTTTTTCTGCATTCATGACTCGATTGAATTTTTCCAGACGGCACTGCACTACATCAAAAGCAGACTGCAAAAATTCAAATGATATCATGACATCACAAAGATTACTGTCACTAGAAGATGATGTCAACAAAGATTACTCACTCACTCACTCATCTTCAACCGCTTACTCCAATTAAGGATCATGGGGGGCTGGAGCCTATCCCAGCAGCCATAAAGTGTCAGGCGGGGTTCACCCTGGACAGGACACCAGTCTATCGCAGGGCCACAAACAGACAAACAAACACATTCACAACCACACACACACTTACGGACAATTTCAAGTTTCCAATCCACCTAACCTAGGTGTCTTTTGATGTGGGAGGAAGCCAGAGAACCCAGAGAGAACCTACACAAACATGGGGAGAACACGCAAACTCTACACAGAAAGGTCAAGGTGGGATTCAAACCCATGACCTTCTTGCTGTGAGGCAACAGTGCTAACCACTAAGCCACCGTGCTGCCACAAAGATTACTGTTCACTACAAATAAGTATAAGTTCATATGATGACATCATCGGAATGTCACATTTGCATTGCATATGCATGATGTCATAATGATGTCACTATGTGCAATCACCATTTGCAGTAAACAGTAATCTTTGTCTATATGATCATGATATATACAAATCTGCTCATAAATGATTACTGATTAATTTGCTCACTACTTTTGATCGTGATTTGTTGTGATCAGCTACAAATATTCGCCAACAGATGTCTGGGGAAATTGGTAGCGATGAGACTATGAATCCTCTGAGCGCTTGTTCCACTCTTGATTCTCTCCACATCACACACACATAAGGACGTCGTGATGTAGCTGTCGATAGCAGGCAGAGCTTGGAGCAATACAGAGCCAGTGAAAGCTGATTAGCACAGGATGGTACCTCTTACAGCGTCTGCCCTGCGCCATGCAGCAGAACTAAGCAATCGCTTGGAGAAGCAAACCAAGCCAACAGGAGTTTATTTTCCCCAAAGGACAGCATTAAGCGAAGGCAAGCGCTAGCATAGCAATTTTCAACTCACTTCACAAAGTGAGCGTTATAACTGGGAGGAAGCCATTAGGGGAGAAGGTGGGAGACACTTTAACTGACACATTGTTAAAATGTTGATGACATGTTTAATCACCATTTTGTGGCTTTGTCTGTGCCTGAGTGCTGACAGACGACATGAGCCATATGTTTGGCTGATGACTTGAGAAGCTCAGTCTGGGTTATCAGCAGACCGCACTCTAAATAACATCACTGTAATGGTGCAGTTTGATTATCTCGTGGTTTGGTAATTTTGTTGCACTGATTCTGTGCAGCAGAACACATTTGGTCAGTGCATTGCCAGAGTATTTTTCAGCATTGATAATGTAATGCATTATTCATCATTGCACCATAATGATCTGTGTTTGTGTACGTCTCGGTGAGAGGTTAAGAAAAGAGATAAGGTTGCACCCCTACAAGGAGTTACAGCCTTTCTAAGGGACATATTAGCTTGCCATTGTGTGATTCAAAGCTATAATCTGTATCGTTAGTACAAATGCAGTCCCTGTGGATAAATAGACTCTAATCTAGGCAAAATTCCATAAAATAAAAATACTTAAAATATATATTAAAGTAAATACATTAAATTAAATGAGTGAAGTATATAAAATCTCCCAAATAACATTAGCTAAGTATTTTAGTAGGTTTCTTTTGTCATAGTAAATGTAACAGATATTAGCAGGGACATGGACAGTGTTGAGCCAACTATTGGTTTCCCGCCATTTCTTAGCGGCCTTTCTTTGTAGAAAAGTAACATAAACCACACATTGTCATCTGGTCCATCCTGCATCTGTTCCTCTGAGACATATGAAGCAGGACTGCTCACGTATTCACATACATATGCAGTAAAAACTGTAAGAAGTAAGACCCTTTGGCTGCTCCCTTGTGGTCACCGCAGCAGATCCAAGGTGGGTCTGCATGTTGATTTGTTTTACACCAGATGTAGTTTCTGACACAACTCCTCATGGGATGGGATGCATAGAGAAATGCACAAGAGTGGGGTTTGAACCGGTAACCTTCCGCAGTGAAGCCAAGAGCACTAGCCACTTGGCCACCACACTCTATGCATTAAAAACTGTTTTTAGGCAAAAATATACACAACTAAAATGTTTTTTTCCTCATTATTCCTGGGACAAAGTAATCTTAAACACAAATGCACTATTGAAACTGTCAGGAAACCATGTTTATAGTTTAAATTATTGACATCTCTCAGAAACCTAATTTAACTATAATACAAAAACAGTATATTATAGTGCCACCTGGTGGACAGAGTGCATACAACAACACAATATTTGACTTCTTAAAACAATCACATACTGTAGCTGTCGAAAAGTAACATAAATCACACGTTGTCATCTGGTCTGTCCTGCACCTCCATTCCCTATATACACAAAACAGGATTTTCACTGAGAAATGATATTTCTTGCTGTCATGTTTTTGTCCTGTTTGGGTTCCTGTCTTATTCATCCCCTTTCTGTTCCTTCAGTTTAGCCTGTTCTTGACTTTATTGTTTTCATTTTTTTTGCCGCTTGATTATTTTCATTATTGTCTGTTCCTGATGATCCATGTTTATGTATTATTCTGTGTTCCTGGTCTTGGTTCTTTATTGTATTCTTGGTTCTCCCTTGTATTACATTTTCAGTTTAGTAATTTATTGTTTTTATTTCTGTCACTAGTTTCATTCTTGGTTATCTTTTATTTTATTAGTCATGTATGTATTGGTTTAGCTTTTCACATTCTTTACATTATGCTTTAGTCACAGGTTTTGCTTTTGTTTATCTTCAGTGTTTTGTATCTGATTATGTTCCTTTTGTGATTTATTTATTATTAGTAATTTTGTATTGTCATTGTATTTATTTCTATACTTTATTCAGTGTCAGTTCTGTTCCAGTTTTGTTTATTATTATTGATCTCCTTGTTTTCCACTTTGATTAGTCACATTATCTCTTAGTTTCCCCCTTTTGGCTTGCTCACTTCTATTATTGTCTGCCTTAAGCATGTCTCATTTTTCTCCGTTAATTTTCCAGTCACTTAGTACTTTTGATTTGTTTGCGTTGCGTTTTCCTTCCTCACTCTCTTGCACCTGTTCCTCATCTGTCAGCCATGCCCCCCTTTCCAGATTCTAGTCCTCATGTGCACCTTGTTTTCCTGTTACCGCCTTCCTTTTTTAAACTGCGTCTGTTCACTCTCTCACTGCTCATTTGTTGATGATGTTCATCACTTACCAGCACTTCGTCTCATCCTGTTTTTGCTGTAGCCGTGTTTTGATTCTGCTCTGTGCACCGGATCCTGTTTTTGCCTCAGCTCAGAAAACCCAGTTTGCTTGTGTACTGACCCTGCTTGTTTTTGACCACGTCCTCTGTGTCGCCCTTGCCTGATACTTTTGCTCCGCAGGCTGCCTTCCTTTTACCGAACCCCTGCCTGTAATAAAGACCAATATTTTTACTCATATGTCCAGTTTGACAGCCTGCATTTGTGTCCAGCTTCTGTCTGTGCCTCGCCTTCGCTCAACCTGACACTTGTTAACTTTTGCCAAATATAAGAGGAAGAATTATTATATTTACACCAGAAATAGAGCTGTCTTGAACAGTATTCTACCACTTTGGATTATTTTGCACCTTCAGTGTTACCATAGGTGCCTTGGTGGTTTCCCTCACTAGTCTCTTTTACTTTGTTTTTGAGAACTATTTTTCATACCATTCCAGACTCCTTGTATTTGAATTGATGTAAATGAGGCCCAAGAAATACGGAGTGACCTGGAAATGTTCATGTATAATCCCCTGAGTTGTCTGAAGAAAACTGGAAATAAAACATGGAATTTGTGTTGTTTGTCCAATGACTTGTGTCATCTAAAAATGGAGGGACTGTGTATAAAAATGGCTGCATTTCCTTCATAGTGAATGTGAAATTATTTTATATGATAATATTTTGATTGTGTCATTTCATCTCCAAAATTACAGAGGCAAAATTACAAAAAAAATTATCATTGGCTAATTACCTGACTGTGTAAGGTATATTACAAATGTAATACAGAGCTGCTTTTTGGATGAATTTGGAGCATCAAAGTTCACCAAATTTGAATCTGTTTTCATGATATGCATTTTTAATTTGAAAATATTCAAGATGGGAACATTGCCTGAGTTATCGTTTTAACAAACTGGAAGGGTTGGACTCTGTCTATCTATCTATCTATCTATCTATCTATCTATCTATCTATCTATCTATCTATCTATCTATCTATCTATCTATCTATCTATCTATCTATCTATCTATCTATCTATCTATCTACAGTGCCTTGTAAAAGTATTTGGCTCCTTGGTATTGTACACATTTTAATTTATTTATGTCATTACAACTACAAAAACTAAATTAGGCTTCTTAATATAAAAATTTCTAAAATTATCTTTCTTAAACTCAAACTCTAAGCAAATAACTATAACTTTATATAAATTAATTAAAATATGAAATTCAAGATGATGGGTTGTGTAAGTAATGGTCCCCTTTGGTATAATACCTGTCAGTTTTATTGCCAGTTTTCTTCCGACAAATCAGGGGATGGATACATGAACATTTCCAAGTCACTTAATATATGTCATGGACTTTATTTACATCAGTTATGAAGAAATACAAACAGTATGGCACTCAATGGTAAATCTGTATGGAGTACATTTTCTTTCAACAAAATATCACATCTAGACTTTCATCTCAGATGCATGAAAATCCTCCTCATCATGAAGCTATATAATGGTGATACAAAATGCAAAACATGCACTATGCACAATTTCTCCAATCACAGCCACAGAAGCCTATAACTTCTTCTGGATTGTCTGGGTTGTCTGGGTGTCTTGGTGTCTTTCATCACGCTTCTCCTTCTTGCACATTTAGTTTTTGAGAATTGTCTTCTCCATGGCATATTCAGTGACTTGGAAATGTTCATGTATCCATACCCTGACTTGACTGAAGAAAATTGGCAATAAAAGTGACACAGTAAAATCACTAGTGTTAAATCAACACTGACAGTGAACATATGGTCCCACACTGGCCAGAGTAGGACCATATGTTCACTGGCAGAGTTAATTTAACAATGTCAGTGTTAGTTTTACACTGGTGATTTTACTGTGCAGGAGGTATTATACCAAAGGAGACCATTACTTATGCAACTCATCATCTTGGCTTTTATATTTTTAATGAATTTATATCAAGGTGTAGAGATTTGCTTTTAGTTTGAGTTTAAGGAAGATAATTTTACATTTTTTATATATATAGATATTGAGAAGCCTGATTTACTTTTTGTATTTGAAATGGCATAAATAAATTAAAATGTGTTAAATACCAAGGGGCCAAATACTTTTGCAAGGCACTCTATCTATCTATCTATCTATCTATCTATCTATCTATCTATCTATCTATCTATCTATCTATCTATCTATCTATCTATCTATCTATCTATCTATCTATCTATCTATCTATCTATCTATCTATCTATCTATCTATCTATCTATCTATCTATCTATCTATCTATCTATCTATCTATCTATCTATCTATCTATCTATCTATCTATCTATCTATCTATCTATCTATCTATCTATCTATCTATCTATCTATCTATCTATCTATCTATCTATCTATCTATCTATCTATCTTCCACTCAGTGCACTTGCCTCTGATGAAAAACCTTTGAAAAGTACTGTATACTTTTCATGTTCTGGTCATTTTCCTTGTCCAAAAAGGAGTTTGCCAAAAAGGTTTCTTGCTTAACCCTGGAATCTACCAACCACTGTGATCAGCTGATTAAAACCAGTTTCCTGTAGAGCTGAAAATGAATATATCTGTTCACTTTAGCTGTGGTGGAATATAATTTCTAAGCAGTAAAATGACAGATCTTGTTAATCCAGCCAGTCATTTGAAAACTATGAAGATGAAAGATATTCAAATTGTGAAACAAAGTGCTGATGCTGCACCTCAACATCACGTGTAGTGAAAAACTGTGGTATTGAACATGTTGCTCATAGTGTGTGCATGTAGTGGAGTATGGCCTCAGGTGTGAGCTGCACAGCAAGGTTCTTTCAGCTTCTTTCCATCTGCAGCTAGACTAATAAATAATGCCAGAGAACCCCATTTACCCTGCCTCTCCACACCCCCACTTTCACAAAGTACAGGTTGGCCATACCTGTACTGAAAGGTACTGTACGCCTGTACGTTATATTTATTTCACAATGAATATAGTTTTGCCTATTTAACTATTTGACACTTTTACTTCTTACAGAAGTGTTTTTCTTTTTCCTTATTCTTTATGCACCAACAACACCAGATCAAATCCCTTGTATGTGAGAACTTACTTGGCATTAAATTCGTAGGTCTCATTCTAAGCTCATGAAAACACATGGACTCGTTGCACTCATTATACACTAATGAAGAGAGGGATATGAATGCTATATTCCATTCATGCTAACCAGCCCCCCTAAATTCCACACACTGTACCTTTAAAAAATGGTCAAATAAGTTGGTTCTTTGGTTACCCAGTTTGTAAGATAATACACAGGTGCAAAATTGAGATTTTAACATTTTGCTCTCTTGTCTAATGGTCGTATTTCTCTCTCCAGCTTTCTACTGTTGCACTGAAGGGAGGCACTATCAGTATTTATTGATCTCCTATGAACCCCTCAAGACTGATTCTTCAGGCTTAGCCTTTTCAGGAAGCACTGTACATTTACTCATCTCAAGGCTACTGAAATTCTACCAGTTCAAAAACAGAGGAAATATAGTTCTTGTAGAGCAGGGTGAATGTGTTGATTTTTGTAGAACATCAGTGTGTATATGTGTGTGTGTGTGTGTGTGTGTGAGAGAGAGAGAGAGAGAGAGAGAGAGAGAGAGAGAGAGAGAGAGAGAGAGAGAGAGAGAGAGAGAGAGAGAGAGAGAGAGAGAGAGACTGTGTTTTCTCACAGTTTCCTTCTGAATCAGTCACAATGGTGGCATCAAAAGTTTAAAAACTCAACAAAATTGTGAGATTAATCTGACAGTCTGACCAGATTAGTGATTTTTCCCTCTACTTAATTGAATCAGATCCTGGCCTTCCCAACATGGGAGCCAATCACTAATCACCATCTCCTTTATCACACCATGGCCTCTACTGGTGGTTGGCTCTCACTGCGGTATTGTATCACTTCCTGTTCCGGAGCACAGCGGTGTTTTTCTGTATCTGTTAGCTGTTTAATCTGCGCGGTTAGATTGATCTAGTTAACTAGATAACGATTTGTTTCACAGTGTAATCGTCACGTGCCTTAACTAAAGCACTCCCTCTGCTGAATCACCTCTAAATTATTTACACATTATTCACTTTGTGTGTTTGTAGGAATCCGCTAGCTTAGCGTAGCTACTAGCTCTTAGCCGGTTTAGCATGGCGGCTTCTCCTGTCTCTCCTGCACTTTTCTGCTCTGGGTGTGAAATGTTTAGTTATTCCTCGGCCTCTTTTAGCAGTAATGGTACTCGTAAAAAGTGTAGCTTATTCGTAGCTTTGGAGGCCAGGCTGGGCGAATTGGAGACTCGACTCCGCACCGTGGAAAATTCTACAGCTAGCCAGGCCCCTGTAGTTGGTGCGGCCCAAGGTAGCTTAGCCGCCGTTAGTTCCCCTCTGGCAGATCCCAAGCAGCCAGGAAAGCAGGCCGACTGGGTGACTGTGAGGAAGAAGCGTAGGTCTAAACAGAAGCCCCGTGTACACCGCCAACCCGTTCACATTTCTAACCGTTTTTCCCCACTCGACGACACACCCGCCGAGGATCAAACTCTGGTTATTGACGACTCTGTTTTGAGAAATGTGAAGTTAGCGACACCAGCAACCATAGTCAATTGTCTTCCGGGGGCCAGAGCAGGCGACATTGAAGGAAATTTGAAACTGCTGGCTAAGGCTAAGCGTAAATTTGGTAAGATTGTAATTCACGTCGGCAGTAATGACACCCGGTTATGCCAATCGGAGGTCACTAAAATTAACATTGAATCGGTGTGTAACTTTGCAAAAACAATGTCGGACTCTGTAGTTTTCTCTGGGCCCCTCCCGAATCGTACCGGGAGTGACATGTTTAGCCGCATGTTCTCCTTGAATTGCTGGCTGTCTGAGTGGTGTCCAAAAAATGAGGTGGGCTTCATAGATAATTGGCAAAGCTTCTGGGGAAAACCTGGTCTTGTTAGGAGAGACGGCATCCATCCCACTTTGGATGGAGCAGCTCTCATTTCTAGAAATCTGGCCAATTTTCTTAAATCCTCCAAACCGTGACTATCCAGGGTTGGGACCAGGAAGCAGAGTTGTAGTCTTACACACCTCTCTGCAGCTTCTCTCCCCCTGCCATCCCCTCATTACCCCATCCCCGTAGAGACGGTCCCTGCTCCCAGACCACCAATGACCAGCAAAAATCTATTTAAGCATAAAAATTCAAAAAGAAAAAGTAATATAGCACCTTCAACTGCACCACAGACTAAAACAGTTAAATGTGGTCTATTAAACATTAGGTCTCTCGCTTCTAAGTCCCTGTTAGTAAATGATATAATAATTGATCAACATATTGATTTATTCTGCCTTAGAGAAACCTGGTTACAGCAGGATGAATATGTTAGTTTAAATGAGTCAACACCCCCGAGTCACACTAACTGCCAGAATGCTCGTAGCATGGGCCGAGGCGGAGGATTAGCAGCAATCTTCCATTCCAGCTTATTAATTAATCAAAAACCCAGAGTGTTGTGAAAGTGTAGTGACACGGACCCACAACAGGGGGCACAAATGAACGGTCAATAGATGAGCCAAAAAATAACAATTTAATGTTGTGAAGGTGCACAACGTACATACAGACAATCTCAGAATATGATTACAGTCAATCCACAAAGGTGACGTGTGGGCAGGCTCGAGGATAGAAGACGTCTGTCCTGAGAAGAGCCGGAACCACACGATTTCCGCCGCCACTGAACCTGGTGAATACTGGAGCCGCCAAGTCCCGAATTCCCAGGTGATCACCGTCCCCGACTATCGGATCTGGTACTGCTGGTGAAGAACAAAGACAGTCAAGTGTGGGTGTGTGTACATCCCGTAACAACAACGGTGGGAATGCCACCTCCACCTCTCACTCAATATTCTGTAGAGTACCGCAATGATTCCTCAGGGGAAAAGAGTGCCGTCCTGCACTCACTCAGCTTCCACAGAAAGAGGAACCGGTACTCCTGCAAACACTCACAATATACAGATATATTGCAAAATACAAACGGCTGAGTCTATTACCTCCAAAGAAGTACGATATCTCAGCAACGAGGTGGAGATGACGTCTGGTCTTTATGGAGTGAGATGATGTAGAGTAGATGGGTGACAGCTGTCAAGAGATAATGAGTGACAGCTGTCACCCCCGGCTGTGTCCGTGGCGGCAGCGCCCTCTTGTGCCTGAAGCCCGCACTTCAGGCAGGGCGCCCTCTGGTGGTGGGCCAGCAGTACCTCCTCTTCTGGCGGCCCACACAACACAGAGCTTTAATTCATTTGAAAGCTTGACTCTTAGTCTTGTCCATCCAAATTGGAAGTCCCAAAAACCAGTTTTATTTGTTATTATCTATCGTCCACCTGGTCGTTACTATGAGTTTCTCTGTGAATTTTCAGACCTTTTGTTTGACTTAGTGCTTAGCTCAGATAAGATAATTATAGTGGGCGATTTTAACATCCACACAGATGCTGAGAATGACAGCCTCAACACTGCATTTAATCTATTATTAGACTCAATTGGCTTTGCTCAAAATGTAAATGAGTCCACCCACCACTTTAATCATATCTTAGATCTTGTTCTGACTTATGGTATGGAAATTGAAGACTTAACAGTATTCCCTGAAAACTCCCTTCTGTCTGATCATTTCTTAATAACATTTACATTTACTCTGATGGACTACCCAGCAGTGGGGAATAAGTTTCATTACACTAGAAGTCTTTCAGAAAGCGCTGTAACTAGGTTTAAGGATATGATTCCTTCTTTATGTTCTCTAATGCCATATACCAACACAGTGCAGAGTAGCTACCTAAACTCTGTAAGTGAGATAGAGTATCTCGTCAATAGTTTTACATCCTCATTGAAGACAACTTTGGATGCTGTAGCTCCTCTGAAAAAGAGAGCTTTAAATCAGAAGTGCCTGACTCCGTGGTATAACTCACAGACTCGCAGCTTAAAGCAGATAACCTGTAAGTTGGAGAGGAAATGGCGTCTCACTAATTTAGAAGATCTTCACTTAGCCTGGAAAAAGAGTCTGTTGCTCTATAAAAAAGCCCTCCATAAAGCTAGGACATCTTACTACTCATCACTAATTGAAGAAAATAAAAACAACCCCAGGTTTCTGTTCAGCACTGTAGCCAGGCTGACAAAGAGTCAGAGCTCTATTGAGCCGAGTATTTCTTTAACTTTAACTAGTAATGACTTCATGACTTTCTTTGCTAATAAAATTTTAACTATTAGAGAAAAAATTACTCATAACCATCCCAAAAACATATCGTTATCTTTGGCTGCTTTCAGTGATGCCGGTATTTGGTTAGACTCTTTCTCTCAGATTGTTCTGTCTGAGTTATTTTCATTAGTTACTTCATCCAAACCATCAACATGTCTATTAGACCCCATTCCTACCAGGCTGCTCAAGGAAGCCCTACCATTATTTAATGCTTCGATCTTAACTATGATCAATCTATCTTTATTAGTTGGCTATGTACCACAGGCTTTTAAGGTGGCAGTAATTAAACCATTACTTAAAAAGCCATCACTTGACCCAGCTATCTTAGCTAATTATAGGCCAATCTCCAACCTTCCTTTTCTCTCAAAAATTCTTGAAAGGGTAGTTGTAAAACAGCTAACTGATCATCTGCAGAGGAATGGTCAATTTGAAGAGTTTCAGTCAGGTTTTAGAATTCATCATAGTACAGAAACAGCATTAGTGAAGGTTACAAATGATCTTCTTATGGCCTCAGACAGTGGACTCATCTCTGTGCTTGTTCTGTTAGACCTCAGTGCTGCTTTTGATACTGTTAACCATAAAATTTTATTACAGAGATTAGAGCATGCCATGGGTATTAAAGGCACTGCGCTGCAGTGGTTTGAATCATATTTATCTAATAGATTACAATTTGTTCATGTAAATGGGGAATCTTCTTCAGAGACTAAGGTTAATTATGGAGTTCCACAAGGTTCTGTGCTAGGACCAATTTTATTCACTTTATACATGCTTCCCTTAGGCAGTATTATTAGACGGCATTGCTTAAATTTTCATTGTTACGCAGATGATACCCAGCTTTATCTATCCATGAAGCCAGAGGACACACACCAATTAGCTAAACTGCAGGATTGTCTTACAGACATAAAGACATGGATGACCTCTAATTTCCTGCTTTTAAACTCAGATAAAACTGAAGTTATTGTACTTGGCCCCACAAATCTTAGAAACATGGTGTCTAACCAGATCCTTACTCTGGATGGCATTACCCTGACCTCTAGTAATACTGTGAGAAATCTTGGAGTCATTTTTGATCAGGATATGTCATTCAAAGCGCATATTAAACAAATATGTAGGACTGCTTTTTTGCATTTACGCAATATCTCTAAAATTAGAAAGGTCTTGTCTCAGAGTGATGCTGAAAAACTAATTCATGCATTTATTTCCTCTAGGCTGGACTATTGTAATTCATTATTATCAGGTTGTCCTAAAAGTTCCCTGAAAAACCTTCAGTTAATTCAAAATGCTGCAGCTAGAGTACTAGCGGGGACTAGAAGGAGAGAGCATATCTCACCCATATTGGCCTCTCTTCATTGGCTTCCTGTTAATTCTAGAATAGAGGCTTACTTGTAGTTCCTAGGGTTTGTAAGAGTAGAATGGGAGGCAGAGCCTTCAGCTTTCAGGCTCCTGTCCTGTGGAACCAGCTTCCCAATTCAGATCAGGGAGACAGACACCCTCTCTACTTTTAAGATTAGGCTTAAAACTTTCCTTTTTGCTAAAGCTTATAGTTAGGGCTGGATCAGGTGACCCTGAACCATCCCTTAGTTATGCTGCTATAGACGTAGACTGCTGGGGGATTCCCATGATGCACTGAGTGTTTCTTTCTCTTTTTGCTCTGTATGCACCACTCTGCATTTAATCATTAGTGATTGATCTCTGCTCCCCTCCACAGCATTTCTTTTTCCTGGTTCTCTCCCTCAGCCCCAACCAGTCCCAGCAGAAGACGGCCCCTCCCTGAGCCTGGTTCTGCTGGAGGTTTCTTCCTGTTAAAAGGGAGTTTTTCCTTCCCACTGTCGCCAAGTGCTTGCTCACAGGGGGTCGTTTTGACCATTGGGGTTTTTACGTAATTATTATATGGCCTTGCCTTACAAGATAAAGCGCCTTGGGGCAACTGTTTGTTGTGATTTAGCGCTATATAAATAAAATTGATTGATTGACCATTTACTGTCACAGTTGGTTGATAGATGTCATGATGTGCATGTAATGACTGATCAGACCCAGTCAAGAGCAATTTTTCTTGAGACTCTGGACATAAAGTCTTAAGGTGTGTTAGTAAGTCCCTTCGGCTGCTCCCTTGTTTGCACCCTGAGGGGAGAACATTCATGAGGTGAAAGATGGAAAATTCCATCTTTCACCTCATGAAATATTCGTACCATTTAGAGACTGAAAAAACATTAATTATTTATTTATATAATGGCTAAAATAGATCCTTGTCATTTGATACTTTATTAATTTATAAACAACAGAAAAGTGACTTACATTTTGGTGTTCATCACTGGTGCTTTGACATCAACAGTCCAACACAAACTTGGACTCACAAACTCAGTCAACTTGTTCGATAGTTCAAAAATAATTCTGACGATGTAGTCTGTGATGCCACGGACTGTCTTTGGGTACTTCCTCAGTCCAGCGAAAAATCGTCTCAGAAATTTGTCCAGGTTTTCATCCTAACGTTATCCTCTTCGTCCTAACAGCTCTTCATGCATCCAGACTGCTTACAGAGTGGTGGATTTGTATTTTTGTGTTAGAAGAGTTAGCAGCATCAATTAGGTCGTTCAAATCCTCATCTGTCAGCAAATCAAACTCCACCATGTTTAGCTAAACGCTGCCCTCACTAGTGTGTGCACATGGTGGTTGCAGCGTGCAATGGTACAAAAAGTATGGAACGAAATTTGCACAGTAGATGCAATGCAACATGCATGAGACAAATCCATTCAGCCGATATATAAATCCTTCAGAACCATATACTAATTAGTGTATAATTACCTTCACTATTACCTTCACAAGAGAGATTCAATGTGTTTTCATGAGCTTACAATGAACCCTTCATATCTAAGCGGGAGCATGGTGCACCGTCTTGTTGATACGGTAGCCCAAATGAGACATATGTACTCTGTCTTGTGTATTTGCAGTGCAGCTAGAAGAATCAGTGGCTGGTCCCCTACACACTATCCACTGATTACTACAGCAGGTTAACAAGTTTGAGAACCCTCATTTTTGTGAAATGTAGGATCATACATGTTGCTTATCATCAGAGAAGGCAAGGGAGCATGAAAAAGAAAAGAAAATGTGAAGTGAAACAATAGAATATTGCAATCTGCATCCTCGCTGCTAGCTGACACTAAGTCCAACACACTAGCTTTAAATGGCAAATGTACTTTCGCTCAACTGTGTACTCCTGGATTTATTGATTCCAGGTGTGTACTGGTGCAGTGCTAGTGCCATAGACACCAAAGACAACAACAACCTGGTCTAAAGTTGATTGCAGAGATTTTCTGCTATTTATATACCACAATATTCACCTGCACCACACATAGGATCATACACACTGCTTTACCTGTGTTTTGCATCACATTTTTACGCTGATTTTCTTACTCAGTATTATTGTCTGTGCCTGATGGGATATGGTGCCGAGGAGGGAGGAGAAGGAATGTGGCAGTCAACTGCTTCACCTCAGGGAGCCGTGGTGCTTGCTTCTAATTGGATTGCTTTACATCCAAATCCTTTGCCTCACCAGAAAACCTCTCACTTCTGCCTTCTGAGTCTGCCTTGTAAATAGAAATTAGCCACTTGTCTGCATGACTCGTAAAGGGAATGACAGGTGACAATCTGATTGGTGTAATTCATTTTGCGGCCAAAACACTCAGCTAATTCAGAAACTAAGTACATATTGTAAGCCCGTCTGACACCAAAGCGTGAGTAACAGTCACCACCCAGCTTGACACTGTCCACCACAAACATGTCACAACTCACCACAAACATGTCCAGTTGTGTAGTTGCTGGTAAGGACAAAGTTGTTCAGAAACTCCAAATCCGTGATCAAATGGAAGAAAACAGTGCCAAAGTTGATAAAAACCCTGGAGAGGAAGCAGCACATGATGTTAAACACCACAGACATGCAGTGGTCATAGGCCAGCAGTCACCAGTATTGGCAGCAAGTGCATGCATGTGCACAGCAAGTATAGTATGCCAATGTTTGCCACTATTGTTATTATGGTTATAATGGTTGCATTATTGTTGTCAGTATTAACTACACATTAATTGTCCTTTCAAAGAGGAGACACAGTTCTGATGCATGTCCACTGAACATGGGTTGGACACATTCCTGTCCTATTTGCAAATAGCGCTGGACATCAAGCAAACATGCACTAATGCCTGGATGCGAGCTACATTTAGCCATACTTGACTCCCATTGGAACAAAGTGTATCTCTACATTTATTATGGGGATTTTAGATACTGTACATGTGTAATGAGTGACATATTAAAGTGTGCATAACGCAATAGCGGAAGCACAAAGAGTATTACTTAGAGTTTCCTTTAGCCACTTTTGTTTTCACTGGTAGTTGCCACAGCATATCTAGTATGAATCTGAATGCTGATTCGGCATGTTTTTTGCTGGATGCTGTTCAAGCTCACTCTAAAATAAAAGAATATTTCTGAAGAATAATAAGAACCACAGCTGAGCACAAGGGGTGCTTGATTGTAATATTTGTGTATAATGCGATGTCACTAGTTCCGTGTTCACAAATCAAGTCCTGTGCAGGAGTGCATGAAGCAACAACTTTGAGTAGAACGATTGTGTCATTGTAATAGAGGTAAACCAAACTATTAGCAGATAAGTTTAAAATGGAAAATGTCCCAAACACTTTTTCTCATAAGGAGATCATGTTTATTTGTGTGCTAAGTGATTTTTACATGTGGTTCTCCAAATGAAGAATGGAAAACCAGGGAACAAAGTTGCTGTGATTTCACAACTACGTCCTTGGACGAACATCTCTGAGAATGAGCCGCTCAGGTCCCACAATCAAGAACCAAATCGTCCGTGTTCATCCTCTCAGATCAAATGCACTGCTTGACTCATGTCACGGTGATGGGTTATGAAGGTGTCAAGCCCCACAATAAAATAATTGCTGCTCTATTTACTGATCACGCTTTGTGTACACAAACTAATCACTTCTAACTGAAGTCAAGTCTTTAATCTCAGATATATTGAGATTTAAGGACCAGATGGGTAGAATGAATCATCACAAGATATCAGCGGCATGAGATGATTTTCCATCTCACTGACTGAAAATAGACAAAAGGAAGGATGGGGAATGATTTGTAAATACTTTTGATCCCAAGCTGGAGCGGTTGGAGCCTCATACAGTGATGACAGATAATGTTTAGTATATGCCTTATTATTCATTGTAGGGATGGTGGTCAAGTGGTTAGTGCACTTGGTTTCAGTGCAGCAGGTTCCTGGTTCAAATCCCACCCCTGCCACATTTCTCCATGTAATGTGGAGTTGCGTCACTTGTGCCAGTTCAACATGCAGATCCGCTTTGGATTTGCTGTGGTGACCTCGAGCGCATAACAAGGGAGCAGTGGAAGGGACTTACTAGATGCCTTATTCTTCATTAAATGGCAACACTGCAAGATCCCATGGGTGAGGTGAAATGTTCAAAATGTGACTCATTTATGCTGTCAGCTGCATGGTCGATTGAAGCTAATATGCAGTCAGGTCCATAAGTACTTGGACATTAATACAGTTCTTCTAATTCTGCCCCTGTACACCACCTCACTGCAGTTGGAATGAAACAGTCAACATGTGCTTGTAATGTAGAGTTTCAGGTTTTATTCAAGAGGTTGATCAAAAATATGTGAAATACATTTCCATTTCCTGGAGCCATAAGTAAATGGACAAATGAAATATAAGGATTAATGTTTGTACAAATCATCACTTTTACAGACACATCCAGCATGTCTTTGGATGTGGGAGGAAACCGGAGCACCTGGAGGAAACCCACACAAACACGGGAAGAACATGCAAACCCCACATAGAAAGGCCACAGGCAGGAATCGAACCCATGACCTTCTTGCTGCAAGGCAACAGTGCTAACCACTAATCCACCATGCTGCCCTGTTTCTGAGACTGTGTTGACTTATATTTGAAAAAGCCAATGTAAACAAAAGTAAACCTATGAATAAAGGTTTTTTTTTTCCAACGGCAACGCAGGTCTGTTGAAATGAAATAGGCAGTAGATGTAGTTGTTGTTTGTGTTTGTTTAGAATTGGCTGGAAGATTCTTGTAGTGGTACAGTGTGTGCTGGTCAGCTTCTTGTATTGCTGCTGTGGCTATTAACCTTCTTTTAACTCGGGGTGATAACATGCTCAATGCCCCTGAGCATTTATTGCGTTTCCAAAATGCTTGACCTACATGTTACACTAGTGCAGCAGATAACAGAATATTTACAGAGGAATCCTTCAAATCTGGAAACAAGAACCAAAGTTGGCACAAATACTCCTTAGACATTACTCTTTTGAAAAAACTGAGTATCCACTTGAATTTTCAGTAGGCGGCCAGGTAGGGGTCAGTTGAAGAATTACACAGGAGTCAAAATTTAAAAATGTTTCAATCATATTGACACATTATTTGTCTGATCACAACAATGCCAAAAAGGTATAGTTTGGACTATCTATGACTGAATGTTATGGACTTATGGGGTAAAAACAACAAGAATGGTAACAAAGGTCAGCATTAGTTTGTACAGGGGTCAAATGTTAAAGTTGCTCTAAATATTGTAAAATTTGATGCAAATTATTGGTTGAGTTAATAGGGTTTTAAAAAGGAATAGTTTGCACTATGTGGCATGCTTAGTTATCATGTTACAGGAACCTGCGTAAAAACCCGAGGTGACAGATCTTTTAAAGCTACAGCTCCTTGTCTCTGGAACGAACTGCCACTTTTCCTGTGTTCCCTGGAATGTGCTGAGACTTTTAAGAAGCATTTGAAGACTCTTCTCTTTAATAAGGCTTTTCAGAACTGACCAATTGTTAACCTTGTCCTTTGTTTAATTGATGTTTTATTATTTTTATGGTATTTTAACCTGTGAAGCGCTTTGTGACTTATGTCTGTGAAAGGCGCTATATAAATACAATTTACTTACTTACTTACTTACATGTCATAGAATCCAATGGACGTCGACATTGCTCTACCTTTACCTTGCAGACCAAGCATTCAACACAGTCAAAACTATTTCATTTATTAATCCTATTAGTTCAACCAATAATTTGCACCACTTTTTTACCAAAATTGGAGCAACTTTAACTTCTAACCCCTGTACAAACTGAAATTGACCTTTGTCACCATTCTTGTTGTTTTTACCCCATAACTCCATAACATTCAGTCATAGATAGTCCAAACTATACCTTTTTGGTATCGTTGTGATCAGACAATTAATGTGGTATAGCTTCAATATGATTGGAGCATTTTAAAATCTTGACCCCTGTGTAATTCTTCAATTGACCCCTACCTGGCCACCTACTGAAAATTCAAGTGGATAATAAGTTTTTTCAAAAGAGTAATGTTTGAGGAGTATGTGTGCCAATTTTGGCGCTTGTTTCCAGAAATGAACAATTCTTACAGTTATCTGCTCCAGTACACAGCTTGCATATTGAATTGATCATATGGACCTCCTTCTTACTCAGGTTATTATAGAATGCAAAGTGCGCCCAGATGCTTGCCTTTAACATTCGGTACTTTAACTTTTCCCATAATCCCCCTGCACTTCCCAGAATGCATTGCAGTTCCACACTGAAAAAAAATGATACTTTGGATCAACTTAAAAAAAAATATGTAATTTGTTACAGCTAATTTTTTTAGTTTCTCACAATGTATATTTATGATTTTGTAAAGTGATTCCAGCAGATTTAAACTGGAAACCACAATTTTCCATTAGACCAATGTAAATAAGTACTTTGAATGAAGTGCACTGTTTCATTTTTTTCAGTGCAGCAGAGTTCCAGCATTTCAAAGCCATGTAAACAATGGCTAGTGATGATGTATACTCGTATGGCACCAATTTAGCGAGTTCACGAATGATTATGATGATGACATGTTCTCTCAAGTTGAAAGGGTTATCTAGAAGAGCTGTAGCACCTGTGATAAACCTCTGCTGTGCCGCGATGTTGTCTTGTTGTCCATACTTCATGAGGTGTGTTTACATTGTGCCCTGAACAAGAACTCTGCTGAAACCAACCTCTCGCGTGAGTCACGGACCAAAGGCGACGTGAGATTCTCAATTGCGAAACAGCAAATTGAAGGAGCAGGTTGAATTGGGTGCTGCTCCGTGCTATTCAGCTGAGCTAACTTGCTAATGTGTCAGTAGCTGTATATTTTAGCTTAGACGTACGCAAAACAGCCACTCTACATTTATAGCAGCGAGGAGAAACTGAATCAAAATGGAGACAAAGATATTTTGAAAATACATTTTTGAAAGTTAGACTCGATTGTGAATTGTGACTCTGATGTAAATATTTTTTAATACCCTGTATTTACCAAGCAAACATTTCATGCAAAACTTGCTTTATTGTTCATGGGGAAGAAGACATGAGGGTACACTTCATGATGTTTTAGACAGTGATTAAAATTTTCCAGAAATTTCAGGAATTCTGGTTTTTGGGGGAAATGTGGAAATTTCCGCAATATCAAGTATCGATTGAAGCAAAATGTTGTCAGAATTGTTCCTGTCAGCCATTTTGGTGTTTACTGGAGTTGTCAGCCAATCACAAGGCTTGGGACAAAGAAGTGCACTTTGATGGCCTCCCATTGGTTGGTTGTGTCATGTGAGTAGTTGCAAATGTTTCAGGTTATTTTTGTTTTTGTGGCGCAGCTCAGAGTTAGTCTGTGGTCTGATTTCATGATGTTCGTATTTGTAAAATTGTTTTGAAACGTCTGAGACGTGACAGTGGATATTAAGTCTCACATTTATTGTTCAGATCCGACACTGAAGGATAAATGTTACGTGCCACCGACGTCCACACAGCAGCAAATGAGAGGCGCCATTACAGATTTTACTGTGAACTCCACGCCTTTATGAAACATGGCGCATTTATACGAAAAGGTAACATTGCCAGTGTCGCCGACCAAACGGTACCACCTAAAAATCAGTCCACCCTGCCTTGACTCCACATGTCTCATTTCAGAGCGTCAGCAGTAAAACAGCAATTATCACCTAGTTTCTGCCTAAAACTGCATAATTTCTACTTAAAGCTGACTTTAGAATGATTTAAGAGGTTTTACTTTGTCATCTGATGGTTAATAATCACGTTATTCCCTTTGATCGCTTTGGGCATAGAGAGTTGGACTCAGAGTCAGACTCAGATGTGCTGCTGTGGCGCGCTGACTGCTGCCCCGTTTTTTATTATGAAATAATGCTGAATTTAGGTGGAAATGATTGTTGTACAAATGCTTCAGATATCTGTCGCTGAGATACGTACATCATGACTAGAGTGCAGTTTGAAGAAGAAACAAGATGATATTTGGTGAATTACACTCCAAAATGATGCATGCACATTGAAGGCAGGGCGGACCGATTTTTAGGGGGGCACCATTCGGTTGGCAACACCGGCAAGAATCTATTGAAAAACTGTCTCCATGCAACCTTGCAAGCCTGGTAATTCTGCATTTTATGGTTCTTCTGTTTCATGGGTGTGAAATATCCAACTGGAGGAAAATATGATAAACATTTAACACACTCTAAAAATCAGATATTGTTGTGAAAAATGTTTGTGTGTTGTTTTGTGCGACACAATTTATGTGTCACGCATAATTTGCACTCTTATTTTGACATCTGCTCCTGGTTTATTTTCTGTGGCTTTACTTCCTGTAAGGGCTTACAGGCTCAAGTGCACCAACATTTGCTTTGTTGGTCCTTTCATATTCTTTCACATTTGGGGAGGTGATGGTCTAGTGATTAAGGTGTTAAAGAGACCAGAAGATCCTCATTTCAAATCCCAGCCTGACTGGAAAATCACGAAGGGCCCTTGGGCAAGGTCTTTAATCCCCTATTGCTCCCAGTGTTTATTGAACGCCTTGTATGGCAGCACCCTCACATCGGGGTGAATGTGAGGCACTATTTGTAAAAGCGCTTTGAGCGTCTATTGCAGATGGAAAAGCGCTATGTAAATGCAGTCCATTTACCATTTACCATTCATTCGACACTCCCTCACCAAATTGTCTAGATCCAACGTATGCTCCCTCATGTTCTGTGTCTGCTTTCCATTTCCTGACTCACGGTGTGTTTTTTGTGTAGCCGGTATGTTGATTAACTTTGCTTTGACCCTCAAGTAATTTTCCTGGTTAACCCAATTGCTAAAGTTACACTGTGATGGATTGAGGAAATGTATGAGTAACCACTAACAAAATTTAGATATCTGTTCCTGTCCGTTATTATCCTGTACAAATCCTTTTCTAATTCAATAAATGTATTCCTTGTCAACTGATGTCCGGCGAGTTTGTTGGAAAGTTTAGCGCATTCTCAAAACTTTGAGTGTACATCAGACAGAGCGCTTCCCCGGTGGTTGCACATGTGTTTCCAGTGGACCTCTCATAGATGTTAGTTTTATTTGTGCATTATCTGTCCATCTTCTGTTCACGTGAGGAAGCACTATGCACTCACATTCGATGGTTGTCCAGTCAGATCCATCGCAGACGGACAGATTAGGTGATTTTTGCCAACAGACAAATAACATTACACTAATCAGTTTACTCATTCAGTCACAGTGTGACTAAACCTTAACGCCTTCACAGATTCTGCTGTTTATTTGGACTGTTTTTCTGTTCCTGGAACCTTTACTCATGCCCACAGTTAATCCACCTCTCTGTTCCTACCTGGATGGCTTTTGTGAACAGTCTGTTTTTCCAGTATGCTTTTTTGACATGGTTGCAAATAAAGACTCTTTGCTTGTTAAATCAGTGTTGTTCTCTGCTGAGGGGTCTTTGGCTGTGCCTTTATCATGACAGTGTTATAATGACTTAATTTGATGGTTCAATTCCACGTGTTCTTCAGCTGTGATGGCACAATCCACGGGAGAGTGTGTTTTTATAAACCTTATCTGCATGAGCTGTGCTGCTACGCTTTGAACGCTGCTCTCTGGTCCTAAACATTCCTTTGTGCTGGAGCTTAAGTTACAGAGTGCTTGTAGTCCAGCATGCTCATGAGTATCAACTTCTCAGACATATTTTGAAACAATTAGATAAGCTCCATGTGTTTGGTGGTGCTTACAATTTCACAGGAAAGGGGATAGAGCAGGAGATACACACACAGTGAGTAAAGCAGGGCAAAAAGCCACAGCCCTTCCAGTAAAAAGTCACTTTTAATGAGTTATTACCACTGGTGAACTTGCTGCAGTACACGGAAGACAAATGATGTACCTCAGGATATGCCTATCCTGCAATCACTTTCTGTTTATATCTTCATCAAGGAGCTTATGTATTAGCATACATCTGGTTGTTGGTTTGTTACTCCAAAAGTAATTACCAGAATTTTACACATAGTGGTGAGAAACTCCAAATGTGTATTCAGATTTGTAAAAAGGAAAGTAACATGGCAGAATAAGAAGGAAGCGAACCAAGAAAAACAAAGTGAAAACAAAGAACTAATATCGTGAGAGGAAAATGAAAAAAAAACTCAAGACAGGTGTGTAATCCTGAGGAGATGCATGTCTAAAGAGAAACCAGGTGATTGTTACACAGAGAGGGAACCACTGAAAAAGGCAAAAGAGAAACCAAACCAATGCTCACAACAGAAAAATACCCAAACAGAAACATTAAACTAAAACAACCCACAATTGCACTAACATAGTAAGCAACATCTAAAAAAAAGCCAAACTAAATTCCTAAATACTAAAATGACCATATAAATTAAAAACACAAGAACACACAAGGAAAAAATCATAGCAATGTGTTAGAATTAGCATTATGATTAATTTAACTGCTGTGTACATATCCTGATGTACAGTAAAGCACTGTGAGCTGCATTTCATGTTAGAAAAAAAACACAATGAACTTATTATTTATTTTGAAAAGAATCTGAAAAAGCATGGGCAGTGTGAGGTGGAGGACAGAAAATATAAAATTACATCTATTTTTGGTGAATCCAGGCAAAGGGGCAGGACCAGGACAGAGAAAAGAAAACTGTCAAGGGCAGTCATGTGACTAATGAATGGATTTGAAAGACAAAATGTTGGGTCTGGTCTGAAATACCTCTTGAGACAGATTTTCGTAAAGGGGTGGAGCTGTGAAATTTCAATATAATTTTGTGAAATTGTGAAATATGGGTTGTTAATAGAACCCATTTTCACAAAGCCTGCAGAAAATGTTGAGTCTGAAAATGAAGAGATACCATTACATTTTTGACATATCCAGGTAAAGGAGCAGTGGCAGTATATGGTTAAAAACATTGTGAGATGTATTATTATTATTATTATTATTATTTTAAAGTACAGTACTTTCCACACAAAACAAAGTCCTTCATATCAATGTCACAAACAACAAATGAATATTTTTAAGCAGTCACAAAAACATAAAACAAGTCATAAAGGACCCCCTCACCCCTGTCTCCTGTGGCAACACGGGCTTACGTGCTGCCACAGGCACAGTGAGCTTAGAGTGAGCTTTGTAATTCTTGCATGTTCCCGTCATGGGGCCAAATAAAAGAATATCTTCAATTGGTGATATAAGGATATGTGAACTTGTTGAGTTAAACAAGATAACATCAAATTCAATGCAAAAGCAATCCAAAATGTCTGACATCCGCCAAGGGTTGACAAGGACTGAACATAACAGATATGTGATTCATGTCATGACCTGGACTTTACCTGGATCCAGATTCTACAACATAATGCAGTAATTGCATACTGATCCACAATGGGCCGACTGAAAAAGATGTTGCAATGTGATATTTAATTCACAAGATGAAACAAAATAGTGTCTTCCTGATCTTCATTTTACATCATGATGTTGTATCCGAGAAGTAGTTTTGATGTAATCCTTAAAGGTCTACAGACTGAAATCCTGATGCAGAATCCAGATTCAGATCACCGCCAACATTCAACGGCATCTTCCAAGCCCTAACACCAGTGTGTGGTCAAAATTTGGTGCAAATCTGTTAAGCAATTTTGACATAATCCACAAAATCCAACAAAGTGACGCATACAAATTGAAATCCTGGTCCAGAATCCGGAGTACCTCCAAAATTCAGCAAAGTTTTCCATGTGCTAATATCTATCTGTGGTGCAAATTTGGTGAGAATCTGTGAAGTAGTTTTGCCATAATGCTCAAAAGCCTATATAAAAGAAGATTCTGATTGTGATTCTGATTCTAATAAAGTGAAATCTTGATTGAGAATCCGGATCACCTCCAAAATTGAATGGAATCTTCCATGGCATAACTAACTCCATCTGTGGTGAAAATTTCGTCAAAATCCGTACAGTAGTTTTGACGTAATCCTGCTGACAATCAGACAGACAAATAAATAAATACCTATGATTTTATTACATCCTTGCAGACATAATGATGTGTATTGCATGTGACATTTTGAAATTACTTCAGCTGCTTCAAAGTATGCAATCACTTACTGCAAACACAGGTTTGAATAACAGCACGACTCCTATTACAGGTCTGGACTCCTCATAAAATTTCTTTGTATGGATTAAAAAATAATCTCTCCAAACAAGAGAAAATTGGTGAATGTGTGAAGTTCTGTTCAAATGATTCATACGCGCACACACACACACACACACACACACACACACACACACACACACACACACACACACACACGAAGTGTGCAGTTGTGGGAGTCTCTGGTTAATAACAGTGTTTTTTCTTCTCCACAGATGCCGGTTCAGGATCGGGAGATGATGGTAAGATGAGTCACCTCCTCCTCCTCCTCCTGTTGCTTTTAATGCTCCTCTCTGTGCTCATTGTCATCACCCACTGAAACAAAGTCTCATTAGTGCAGCAGATAACAGAATATTTACAGAGGAATCCTTCAAATGGTGATACAAGCACCAAATTAATCACAAATACTCCTTAGACATTACTCTTTTTAAAAAAATAAAAGACTGGCTACTTGAATTTTCAATAGGCAGCCAGGTAGGGGTCAATTGAAGAATTACACAGGGGTCAAAATTTTAAAATGCTCCAGTCATATTGAAAAACTATACCACATTATTAGTCTGAACATAAAAATTCCAAAAAGATACAGTTTGGACCATGTATGACTGAATGTTATGGAGTTATGGGGTAAAAACAGCAAGAATGGTGAGAAACGTCAATTTCAGTTTGTCGTCTACTTCTTCTTTAGCTGCTCCCGTTAGGGGTCAACACAGCAAATCAATCTTTTCCATCTCACCCTGTCTTCTGTAACTTCCTTTGTCTCTGGACACATTTTTCTCCTCTTTTTCTTCTTCGCTGCAGCAGTAGCCCAATTTCCTTCTGCACCCTGTTGGGCAACAGCACCCTTGGCCATCGTTATTAAGGCCCCGGTCCCCTGACGTTTAGGCAGATTTGCATATGGATTGCGCACAAAATTGGCTCATATTCGCTAAACAGCTGCAATATCCGTGAAACATGCTTGTATGAATCGGCCGACACCCGCGCACATCCACAGTTATCCACAGAGACACGCTTGTCCATTGCCAGGATTTTTGAGCTGCACAAAACTTTGGTTGTGGATGACATCCGCCTTACATACTCAATACATACTGAAGCTATGAGCTGTATATCCACTGTTATCTGCTGATATCCGCAAACGACGGGGACTTGCGGCTTGGCAGCGGACTGGGACAGTGTGTAAAAGGGACATATTACATGCTCATCACATCCACATCACGGACTAAAATAAGTTGTAGTGAATGCATACAGTTTGGTCACGAATAAAGCAATCTGCGAATGCATAAAAAACATGTCACGTAAACCCAAAGTACTATATGTGGCAGAAGTCGACATACCTGCCAGTCAGTGCCAGTCCAGCTGTGGAGACATACGACATAATAGCTGCTGCCATCCTGTTGTGAAAGTGTCGTGACACGGACCCACAACAGGGGGCGGTAATGAACGGACAATGGATAAGCCAAAAAGTAACAATTTAATGTTGTGAATCGCACAACGAGGTACAGACAATAACAATATGGTGGAATGTCAATTATACACAAGGTGACGTGTGGGCAGGCTCGAAGATAGAAGACGTCTGGCGAGAGAAGAGCCTGATCCCACACAGCTTCCACCACCAACGGATCTGAAGAACACCGGAGCCGCCAAGTCCTGCGCCCCAGGTGGCCACTGTCTTCAGCAGTCCAGACCCGGTAGCGCTGGCAGAGAACAGAAACAGTATTGATGAGTGCGAGTTCGCACACTCAGTAATCCCACAGTCTGTAATTAGTTAGGAGGGAGCACCTCCACCTCCAATCACACACTCGTGCAGCTCCTGTCTAACCACTTATCTGGTTGGGGTGTGAAGCAAAGCCGTCGCTGATCACACCAAACGCCAATCCCACAGATAAGGCAAACACCACAGGAAAACGGCTGCAAAAGAGTTCAGACTATTATTCAGTTTTAAGTCAGCAGAGAAGTTACCTGAATGGTAGCTGATTTCTCGGCAGGGAGGTGGAGTTGCAGGCCGGCCTTTATGGTGGTGGTGATGTGAATGAGTGACAGCTGTCACTCCCGGTTGCTATGACGCCCTCTCATGCGTGAAGCCCGCACTTCAAGCAGGGCGCCATCTGGTGGTGGTGGGCCAGCAGTACCTCCTCTTCAGTGGCCCACACAACACATCCAACAACATACTGCTGAACGCTCTTTTTCATGACACTCTCAAAAACTTATTATGCTGCTATTATCCATGTGAATAGATTGTGGAAATTTCCGCACTGTACCCAATAATGGCAGAATATATAAATAAATAATAAGGCTTGCAGCGCACTCACCAATTTGCAGAATGATGTCCCTACTGGATCTAGTGTCCTATCTTCCATGTCCAGTATATAATCCATCTATTTTTTTTATACTTGTTTACCCCAATTAAGGGTCACAATGGCTCTGAGATCTGTGCACAGCGATTGTTCCCTCACTGGAACAGCCTTTTCTCCGTGACGCAGCGATGTCCAGCAGTGCTTCAGGAGTGTGTGTCTCCCGATTTGATGTGATTTATTCGGCAGTAACATTGTAAGTCCCTTTGGCTGTTCCTTTGCTTATTTCACTCAGGGTGTCTACAGCAGGTCCAGGAAGGATCTGCAGGTTAATTTGGCACAGATACGTCCTCCTCCATCCTCCTGCATTTTTGCTCTGATGTACATATGATGTAACATTTCTACAGCTTCCGGTTTGGAGACACATATGTGTGCTGTTGGAGCTGGATGTGAGCAGTGTGTCATTTAATGAAAGCATGTCCTTATATTTTCTGTTTGCGCGTTGTCTTCACAATGAGCACAATGAAGAACTCCCACCGCACGTCCTCAGAGAAAGAGAGAGGGAGAGGGAGGAAGAGACAGAAAGAGCAATCCTGATATATATATATATATATATATATATATATATATATATATATATATATATATATATATATATATATATATATATATATATATATTATTATTATTATTATTATTATTATTTGTGTCCCCAGTGTATAAGATGGAAGGCTGTCAATGACATTAAATTAATAATTTCAGTCTGAGTAACTAATTGTGTAAAAGCCATAACAGATTCATAATGCATCATTTAACTAAGGCTTTAATTTGTTGGCTAATTGACTAACAAGACCTTGGTCTGATGGCAGCCTACCAAGTGGAGCTCATCTGTCAGTGCGTATTTATACCCGTGCTCATATTTACACGATTCCATCTCTATCCGTCCCTCTGCGTGGTTAGCCATGCAGCTTCTTCATTAACTCTCACAAGTATCACCAAGCATATTGAGAGGCAGATTGCAAAAGAAAAAAGAAAAGACAGGAGGACGGATGGGTGGACAAGCGGAAATGAAACTGGTGCTGGGTCAACCAGATAGAGAGGAGAAAGGAGAAGATGAAGAAATGGCTTGAGGAGAAGACAGAAGAACACAGGAGAAGTCAGGAAACAGGCAGCAAGCGATACAGAGATGGAGAGGGAGAATAAGGTGATTCAGAGATAACAAAACAGGGATAAGAAGGAGCAAAATGAAACCATTTTCATATACAGTATGTCACAGTATTCATGAGATTTGGTGCACTTCACATTAAACTTAGTTGTCTGCAGAAAATTCTTGTGGCTCAAGAGGCACAAAAGAATATGAGTTTTTGGATCGTAGAAACAAGTGCTTTCATAATTTGTGCCTTCTTTGTTTTTGTTTTTTCCTTTTGCATTGTACCATATTATACCCTGCACATTTTTTCACAAGATATCATTGGGCTTTACAGTCCATGCAGCATGCAACACCTGCTATAATAATAATAATAATAATAATAATAATAATTCCCATGATCCGATCCCGGATAAGTAGTTGAAGATGAGTTAGTGAATAACAAGAGCAATCACAGATTTCTGACATCAACCAGTCCGGATCCAGCTCACCTTCAAAATTCAGTGGCGTCCTTCATGCCCCTATACCTATTTGTGGTGCAAATTTGGTGAGAATCTGTGAAGTAGTTTTGATGTAATTCTTCAAAGCCTATATAAAGTGAAACTTGATCCAGAATCCGGATCTGGATCACCTCCAAAATTTCATGTGTTCTTCCATGGCCTAATATGTGTGTTGAAAATGTCATCAAAATTCATGCAGAAATTTTTATGTAATCCCGCTAACAGTAATCCTTCAAAGTCTATAATGTGAAACTTGATCCAGAATCTGGATCTGGATCACCTCCAAAATTTCATGGGTTCTTCCATGGCTTAATATGTATCTGTGTTGAAAATGTAATCAAAATCCATGCAGTATTTTTTATGTAATCTTGCTAATAGTAATCCTTCAAAGTCTATAATGTGAAACTTGATCCAGAATCTGGATCTGGATGACCTCCAAAATTTAATGGAGTCTTCCATGGCCTAATATGTATCTGTGGTGAAAATGTAGTCAAAATATGTGTAGTAGTTTTGACTACTAATCCTATACAGACATACAGACAAATAAATAAATAAACGCTGATATTATTACATCCTTGGCAGACATACAGTAGTGTTCAGAATAATAGTAGTGCTATGTGACTAAAAAGATTAATCCAGGTTTTGAGTATATTTCTTATTGTTACATGGGAAACAAGGTACCAGTAGATTCAGTACATTCTCACAAATCCAACAAGACCAACAATGTGCACACTCTTAAGGCTATGAAATTGGGCTATTAGTAAAAAAAGTAGAAACGGGGGTGTTCACAATAATAGTAGCATCTGCTGTTGATGCTACAAACTCAAAACTATTATGTTCAAACTGCTTTTTTAGCAATCCTGTGAATCACTAAACTAGTATTTAGTTGTATAACCACAGTTTTTCATGATTCCTTCACATCTGTGAGGCATTAATTTTGTTGGTTTTGTTGAACCAAGATTTTGCTCATTTACTAGTGTGCTTGGGGTCATTGTCTTGTTGAAACACCCATTTCAAGGGCATATCCTCTTCAGCATAAGGCAACATGACCTCTTCAAGTATTTTGACATATCCAAACTGATCCATGATACCTGGTATGCAATATGTAGGCCCAACACCATAGTAGGAGAAACATGCCCATATCATGATGCTTGCACCACCATGCTTCACTGTCTTCACTGTGAACTGCGGCTTGAATTCAGAGTTTGAGGGTCATCTCACAAATTGTCTCTGGCCCTTGGAACCAAAAAGAACAATTTTACTCTCATCAGTCCACAAAATATTCCTCCATTTCTCTTTAGGCCCGTTGATGTGTTCTTTGGCAAATTATAACCTCTTCTGCACATCTTTTATTTAACAGAGGGACTTTGCAGGGAATTCTTGCAAATAAATGAGCTTCACACAGGCGTCTTATAACTGTCACAGCACTTACAGGTAACTCCAGACTGTCTTTGATCATCCTGGAGCTGATCAATGGGTGAGCCTTTGCCATTCTGGTTATTCTTCTATCCATTTTGATGGTTGTTTTCTGTTTTCTTCCACACGTCTCTGGTTTTTTTTGTCCATTTTAAAGCATTGGAGATCATTGTAGATGAAAAGCCTGTAATTTTTTGCACCTGCGTGTAAGTTTTCCCCTCTCCAATCAATTATTTAATCAAACTACACTGTTCTTCTGAACAGTGTCTTGAACGTCCCATTTTCCTCAGGCTTTCAAAGAGAAAAGCATGTTCAACAGGTGCTGGCTTCATCCTTAAATAGGGGACACCTGATTCACACCTGTTTGTTCCACAAAATTGACAAACTCACTCACTGAATGCCACACTACTATTATTGTGAACACCCCCTGTTCTACTTTTTTTTACTAATAGCCCAATTTTATTTTTTTATTAGAGTGTGCATATGATGAATGCTTTGTCTTGTTGGATTTGTGAGAATCTACTGAATCTACTTGTACCTTGTTTCCCATGTAACAATAAGAAATATACTCAAGCCCACAAGCCCACCCACCTGGGGGTGGTTAATTTTAGGAATAAGAACACCTCAACCTTAAGATGGGGCTCTTCTGTTGCAACGGTGCATGTGCGGTTTGCTCCTGGATGTGCTGCCTTAGTTGAATCTGTTCTCAGTGGAGGTATCTATCAATACAACATCTGTTTATATTTTTTTTTGTTGTTGTTTTTTAAGTCTGCCTCCTGTCAGTTACTGAGTTTGCTCACCACACAAAACTGGGTTCAGACAGGCACCAACATGTATATATATATATATAATACAAATGATGAATGTTTATGAGTTCAGTGGTATTTCATGAGGTGAAAGGTGGAACCTTCTTTCACCGAATTAAATATTCATTCCATTGAAAAAATTATAAAAAAATTCAGTATTTGTTTTATGTAACGGTGAAAATAGATGCGTGTCATTTGATATTTTATTAATTTATAAACAACAGAAAAGGGACTTACATTTTAGTGTTCATCACTGGTACTTTGATGCCAACAGTCCAACACAAACTTTAAATAGGTGTTGAAAATTGTTCTAAGTCAACTTGCAAAAAAACAGTTCTGACGATGTAGTCCATGATGCCATGCACTGACTTTGTGTAGAGTGCGGTCTGTTTTACTTACTGCAGTGAAAAATCATGTCAGAAATGTGTCCATCTTTTCATCCTAACTTCATCCTCTTCATCCTTGCGGCTCTTCTTGCCTCCAGACAGGTCAGGGCGTGGTGGATTTGTTTTTGTGTTAGAAGACTTAGCACCGTTAATTAGCTCCTTCAAATCGTTGTCCATCAGCAAAACAAAACCTGCTAGTGTTAGCTAAATGCCACCCCCACTAGTGTGTGCACTGTGCACACTGTGGTTGCAGCGTGCAATGGTACAAAACGTTTGGAACCAAATTTGCACAGTAAATGCACAGCAAGCCAAATTTTGCAAAATGTGTGTGAGCAACTGACAAAAACTATAACCATCAGATGATAATGTAAAACCTCTTAAATCATTCTAAAGCCAGTATTAAGCAGAAATGAGGCAGTTTTAAGTAGAAATGAGGCGATACTCCGTGACGCTTTGAAATGATGCATCAGGTAGAATCTCGTGTTGGTGTGGCGCTCTGGTCACTTCCTCCATCTTTTATGATGAAATAATGCTGAATTTATGTAGAAATGATTGTGTACAAAAGCTTCAGATTTCTGTCGCTGAGATAGATGATGACTGTAGTGCAGTTTTAAGCAGAAATTATGTGATAATCGGTGAACCGTGGCTAATGACGCATTCACAGTGAAGGCAGGGCGGACCGATTTTTAGGGGCAACGTTCAGTCAGCGAAACCGGCTGCTAAATTTCAATTTCTTTGTAAACAAACAAAGAAACAAAAAAACAAAAATGGGGAAATAACACTTTTGTTGATAAATACTGTAACTTTCAGCTCTTGTTTGAGAAAAAGTAAATAAAAATATTTTGACTTCCGTAAAACACATCGGTATTTTGCTTACGGAAGCATATTGCATTCACTTGATAAATTTATTTTTGGTTTGTTTTCGGAGTAATTATTTGTGTTTTTCTGAGTCATTTATTTTTTGTCTGTTTTTCAGAAAAAAATTGTTTCTGTTTTTCTGAGTAAATTATTTTTTGGCTTGTTTTCTGAGTTATTTATTTATTTATTTATTTATTTATTGACTATTTTTTTCTGGGGTTTTTTGTTTCTTTGTTTTTTTACTATTTCTTGAGTCACCACGTAGCCAGCCTGAATCCATTTCAAATGCATCATCTGCTATACATGGAGCATATTATATCTGTCCAAGTGATCCTGGAGAAAAACAGCTATGTCTAGCAGATCTGAATAGGCTTTCCTTCTGAACAGCCTCAAAGTCCTCATGTGCCTGCGTAGAGTGGACAAACTAATGATGATACCATTTATATGATTTGAAGACAGGACAAACTGCCAGTGTCTTAACAATGTCATGTTTGTTACCAAATCAAGCTTTCAATGAATGAATGCGTCTTCAAATGCTTTCTAAACTCAGAAAAAATTTGTCTGAAAAACAGAAGAAAAAAAATCTGAAAATCAGGAAAAATTACTCTGAAAAACATCTAATTAAATAAATTATTCGGAAAAAACAGAAATAATTATTCCAAAAAACAGACAAAAAATAAATTACTGAGAATAACAGAAATAATTATTCCGAAAAACAGACAAAAAATAAATTACTCAGAAAAACAGAAATAATTGCTCAGAGAAACAAACCAAAAAATAAATTTATCAAGTGAATACAATAAGCTTCCGTAGTTGCTGTTGAATTGAAAGTGTGTCAAAACGGTGCATGTGTGTTTTGTTGCTGGAATGACATTTTTAGAAGGGATTGTTAGGTTTTGGTTGTAGGGTTTAATTTTGACAGAGCTGTGAGGGCTTTTACAAGTGGTGTGCAAATTTTGCAAAATGTGTGTAAGCAAGTGGCAAAAACTGTAAACACAGGCAGCAAAATGTGAACACAACACCAACACAGCTGTCAGCTTTTACACACAACTCACAACTGAACACACACATTTTTAATGATGTAATCAGACAAATTGGGCAAGATGAAAGTCAGTTCAGAGCGCACAGGTGGCACACGTGCATCCATCTACTATGGACAGAAACATACAGAGAGACAGAGGAAGAAGAGTTGATGTGAGAGGTGGTGTGACAGTGCTGTGACAGTGTTTTTTTTTTTTTGGTCCCTTAACCGATCAATGTGCACCAGGAGACACATATATTTTAACACTATAAGAAGCATTATGAAAAGTTCTCCCGAAATACAGTTATCATAGGCTTATCAAAAGTACTATCTATTGACAGTAGGTCACATTACTTTTTAGACATAATAAGCTGTCATTTCATTCAGCCTTGTTACTTAAATTTAGAAATAGAAATTATATAAAAACATTTGTTATAGAAATACTGTAGGCTATACTATAAATAATATATCATTACTTGTACATTTCATCATATAAAGCAAGAAATGACTGGATGACTGAACCAATTACTGGATACAAAGGTTGAACTTTTGAAACTGCAATACACAAAAAGGCCACAAGATGGAGACAGTTGTCTATCTCACTACAAGCTACAAGTAACATCAAGGATTTCTTTTATTACCAATTTTTGTTGCTATTCAACTTAGAGAATGACTCTCAATTTAGAGTAAAATGTTAGGTATGTGAAATTATGCCAGGACTTAGAAAAATACATTTTAGACAGGGACGCTGTTATACCAATCCACCGCACCGCAGACTGTGCAAAACAGCATACTTTGTATGACCAACACACGACCATCAAACAAATAGAATAAAGCATAAAGAAACAACCTGGCGGCGACAGCATGGTAGCTAGCCATGTACACCATTTGCACAGGTTACATTGCTAGGCTAGGTGACTGGCAGAGTTAGCATGAACGAAAATTATATCCAACCTTAATTCATATCTGAGTGACCCAGTTTGACAGCACTTTACTTCGGACCAGAAGATGAGAATGTCTCTCTCACACACAGATGTCTGATTTATGAACAAGTTAGGTTGCTGTTCATCAATTAATAGCTGAAGTTAACCTTCACTTACCATCATGGCCGTAGTGGTCCCCGCCTCGTCTACCTGTTGAACTTCTTCTCCGCCACTTGCTGAGGCTGCCTGCCGCAGATGTGGATGTCCACGCGAAGCAAACATGTCTGTTATTTTAAGACGTTTTTCAGCATCTGCCTGAAGGGCTACTCTCTTCTGATCCCTGGCTCTTTCAGCGCCACCTTTCCTCTTCTTGCCACCATCCATATCGCTCGTTATCGCTCTGTCCAGCACTGGCGCACTGTGTATCCCAACTGAGGCCCGAGATGGAGGGGTAATTGGCCTGCCCCTCACCTCATTGGTCCAGGCCATAATCAGTCATGACTAAAGGGCCGATCTACCAGTTTATGCACCAATAGGAGGGTTTATATACCGGTATCCAGTGTTGCCACAGTTACTTTGAAAAATTACTGATTACTGATTACTCCTTGAAAAAGTAACTTAGTGACTTTACTGATTACTCAGTTGTAAAAGTAACTAAGTTAGATTACTAATTACTTTTTAGTTACTTTCCCCAGCTGCCCACAACAACCCTCTGCCACCTCAATATGACAATGATACTTGTTTTGCCAAAACTCACTTTATAGTCACCCTTTCTTGACTTCAATGAAAATATATACTTGTTTTATAAAAAGTAAAATATGAGGTCTGTTAGAAAAGTATCCGACCTTATTATTTTTTTTATAAAACCATATGGATTTGAATCACGTGTAATCACATCAGCCAAGCTTGAACTCTTGTGGGCATGCGAGAGTTTTTTCACGCCTGTCAGTGACGTCATTCGCCTGTGAGCACGCCTTGTGGAAGTAGTGGTCCAGCCCCCTCATCGGAATTCCTTTGTCTGAGAAGTTGCTGAGCGATTGGCATTGTGCTTGATCAAAATTTTTTCAAAAACTGTGAGGCACATCCGAGTGGACACTATTCGAGAAATTCAGCTGGTTTTCTGTGAAAATTTTAACGGCTGATGAGAGATTTTGGATTGTTTCTATCGCTGTAAGGACTTCCCACGGAGCGGGACGTCGCGCAGCGCTCCGAGGCGACGTCGTCATCCTGTTTCAAGCTGAAAACCTCCAAATTTAAGCCTCTGTTGACTCAGGACGTCGTGAAAGAACAGAGAACTTTCAGAAGAGGTCGGAATCAGCAGTTTATCCGGACATTCCTCTGTTAAAGGAGATTTTTTTAATGAAAGACGTGTGGACAGATTGGCGCGTCAGCTCGCAGCTGGCGCGCCCGCCACAGGAAAAACACCTCCGTTGGAAGCCTTAAGGACAAGTTAGAACATGCCCTGCTGTTAAACAATTTCTCAGATACTCACTCAACTGAAAGCCACCAAAAGCCGCCTGGATTTTACAAATGGTTATCAACACGGAGGTGTTTTTCCTGTGGCAATCCGTCCACCAACACGGTTCACCAACAATCAGCACTTCATAAAGGTTTTCTTTCCACCTTACAGCCCCTTTCTGAATCCACTAGAGGAGTTTGTCAAGGCTGGGTTCAGCACACCAGAGGGGTTTCCCCCCCTTTGCCTGGCATGCGAACATATTGCCTGTAATGTGGATGAAGTCCTCTGGCCAGACCACCAAGCAAAGCAGTTTTGACTTATGGTTTTGGTTTATGAACCAAATTAATTCTGGGCAGTTTATCAAAATTAATGTCAACTCTGTTATTTTTACAAAATGAAAACGTCATACATATATTTTTGCTTTTGTTTTAAATTAATATGCTAATTCTGAAAGTTTGATCATTAGCAAAAACAGATGTCAAAAGGCATTATGGGAAAATGAGACTCCTCTCATCACTGGTTGGTTGGTTTGATTATTTGTAAAAATCAACACATGTTACTGTATCATGTGTTGGTTTTTACAAATAAATGTGTATTTGTAAATATGTCATTTTTTTCATTTGTAAAAAGAAGGCATTTGCAAAACTGAAAATTCTGTTAAGTGTGATTCAGCGCAAACAAAGTTAGTTGGTTGGTATTATTCACACTGTCATCCAGTAGATGGCAGTGTTCTGTGCATTTTATTATTTTGTGCGTGAATGGTTGTGGCAACAGCTGTATGAGAGGTTCGAGGTGGCTCTGATTTTTCACGAGTGGCATGCGATTCCTCCTTCGTGCACCAGTCGGCTTCATTCGTGTTATGTGTGATGGGGCCCTAATGAATGCTCTTGGGTGAATATATTTTTGCTTGCTGTGTGTATGTTCTGAACACATTGGTTTTATCACAGGATAACTAATTTTGAGGTGATAGTTTGATGTTGATAGAAAAGTCTGGGGTTTTGTGAATGTAGTTTGAATTTTTTGGTGTTTAAGGTTTTGTGAAAATGGGTGGAGGTTTCAAGAAATGTGTTATAGCAATTGCACAAAACTGTATTACCATGAAAGATTGCTACAATGCAAACCTGTTGAGACCTCTGTGATTCAAATCAGAAATTTTTTTAATGTAACCAGGTTAGTCCCATTGAAATCAAGATCTCTTTTGCAAGGGAGACCTGGACAATTACAAAGTTTCCACTTCACCTAACCTGCATGTCTTTAAATGTGGAAGGAAACAGGAGTACCCGAAGGAAACCCACACGAACATGGGGAGAACATGCAAACTCCACACAGAAAGGACACAGGTGGGAATCAAACCCATGATGTTCTTGCTGTGAGGCAACAGAGCTAATCACTAACCCACCATGCTGCCAATTTTAAAAATGATCCTTATTCTCAAAGGTGCTAAATAAATGTCAGGAATTGATCATTATGGAGGCAAACAGACAATTAAAGAAAAGCTCTTTGGGAATTTCAGCAGCTGAGGACATACAGGCAGAAGAAGAGGGCAAGGACAGGAGGAGGAGAAACACAAAACACACCCTGTAAAGATAGAATCATGGCAGAGGTCAAAATAGATGGAGAGATACAGTAGAGGAGACAGAAGTGAGGGAGGAGGGGAGCTAGCAGAGGTGAAAGAAGAGAAGAGCTGCTGGTGTTTTATGAGCTGGGGAGAAGGTTAAAGAAAGTGGCTGTAAAAGACAGGCAGGAGTCCTATTGAGGAACCTGGCAGTAGAGAACCATCCCACTAAAAATCGAATGCATTTTAATGGCTCATGATAAATCCACACACATAAAGTTGTGGTCAGCAGGGTAGTTGCCTGTTTTATTGGCTGTATGTGGGTATATGTGAGCGTATGCAGGATGCAGACCAACATGAAGACGTTAATCCATTCCTGTCAGTTGATGCACACTTGTGTGTGTGTGTTTTTTAATATGATAAATTACAATGCAAGTCAACTGTGCAGAGACATGCCCTCAGGACATCAGTCTGGTCACATGGCCCCCTCAGTCAGAATCAGACATTTGCTCAAATCAAATTGTACGGTGCAGAAATTGAATTGCAACCACATGATCATGGAAGGGACAAAGGAGGACTAAAGTCTTGAATCTAAATGATTTCTGCAATAAATGTGTTGTCTGGACAAGCACATTTCAAAAATACATATATAGATGGACAAAATCACCGGTGTTGGTCAATGATGATATGTAAACTAAAAATTAAACTGGTGGAAGTGTTTGCAGAATGATTGTGTACTCACCTATATTTGATTGAAAGAGCCATATAAAGACATTAAACCTTTGATTTGTGTTTAAGAGACGAATTCTGTAACTTTCAAATGGGTGGTGATATATCAAGTTTATTTTCAAGTTGTTTTTTTTTTTTTAGGGGAAGATGTATTGTCCAAACGGACAAAAATGACGTTTTTTTTAATCAAAAAATCCCTTCGGGAGGAAAATTACAGCCCTTTTTAGGGTAGGGGTTAAAGGGGCCAAAACAGTGACATACTCAAAATGTGAATTTTAACCTTTGAATATCTTTGTGCACCCTCAGTAATCCTCATTGATCTTATGGTATATGAATGTATGGATGGAGTTCTCCCATTTAGTGTTATATTTTTCAAGTCCAACTGAAGTCATAACTTTTGGCATTTTGGGCTACATTTGGGACCCTCCCAGGCCTGTGCCCTGAATAAGCCTTGCTCATTTATGCATATTTGGATACACTGGGACAAGTTCTTTCCAAATTTGCATAAATGGCGGTGGCTTAGTTAGGGCTCTTTTACATAGGTGGCGCTCTTTATGTTAAGAACGCGATATTTGGCGATTTTCATTTGGCCATATCTCGGTGTGCCCCCTATGGATTTCAGCGAAACTTGTTTTATTATGTTTCTCTATATCTCTGCTATTCATGATAAAGATATCAAGAAGGCATTTTGCCTCATCAACCCACAAGGAGGGTTAATGAGGCAAAATGCCTTCTTGATATCCTGACAATATATCTTCCCTAAAAATAACTTCAGTGGCCTACTGAAACATGATATATCACCCCCTTCTATAAACCATTCCACAGTTACAGACTATGGCTCTTAAAACTACAGTGTGGAGGATTTAGAGGTTGGACTTAACACATAATCATCTGTTCATTTGTGGATTATTACTGACAACAACAAATCAAATCTTTTTATAATCTTATAATGAGCCTTTCATATCTATATGGGAGTGACCCCCTCATGAAGGCCACCATGTTGCACTGCCACATTGACACAGTAGCCTAAAAGGGACATATTTCCTCCACCTTTCATATGTTGCAGTGCAGGTGAATGACTCAAGAAAAAGAAGAGAATCCGCAGTTGCGCCCCTATAGTCTGTATATGGGGTTCTTTCTGGGGCTAACAAGTTTGAGTCCCTTCAGGATCTTACATAATGCTCATCACAACAGAAGACAAGGTGATGACGTCTGAAACATCCCGTCCAAATCAAGGCCCCTCAGTGGGCCTGGCTTTTAGATGGCCTTTGCACCATTTCATACTTTTTTGTAACTGCGTCTAACTCTGTAACTGTTAAAATGGCCTAAGTAGCAGGATACCCCTCTGAGTCTGGTCCGCTTGAGGTTTCTTCCTTAAAAACGCCGGTCTTTTGTTGCCCGTCCCAACTTTTTAGGGGATACTCCTTTATACCCAGTCATGACACTCACCTGTTTCCAATTAGGTGTTCTTTGAGCATTCATCAACTTTTCGTCCCAAATGAGCATATATTTGCACAAAAACAATAAAGTTTATCAGTTTGAACATTAAATATGTTGTCTTTGTGGTGTATTCAATTGAATATATGTTGAAGAGGATTTGCAAATCATTGTATTCTGTTTTATTTACATTTTACACAACGTCCCAACTTCATTGGAATTGGGGTTGTATTAGATTAATGCATATTACTGTTGCAAACTGGTTAGTGATTCTTTTAATTGTTTGTGAATATTAAAAACTACATATGACATCCAGTCTCATTCACCATGGCAACATGAGTGAAGTTAACATCACAGAGATAAGGATACTTGTTAAGTAGTATTAAAGGGAATTAAATGCAAAATGAATAATGCCAAAATTTCACTCAACAGAAATACCAGAGAACCAACTCTGTAGATGTCCATTAGTGTAATTAACCACACAGAACACTGTATTATCTCAGATATTTATAATAAAATACTCAGAAAGGGCAAACACAATTGAGTCCACAACTATCGGCCACTCATGAGCAGACGGCTGCCACTAGCAGCATACACTAGTTGTCGCTCAAAGCAACCACACCCCTATTCATAACTTTATGTCCTAACTGGAACTGATTGAGTTATATGAAACTCCACTCCTCACCACAACCACATTGCCATATGATTGTCATGAATGGAGAATTTAGCTACAGAGACCAAAGGCATTTTTTGGTACCAGGGTTCAGCTGTCAATTTAACTTCTTCTGGGCTTCTATGGTGAGTGACTTGCTTTTGGAGCCAATCTCAAGGAACATTTCAAAAACTGCAAAATTTGGCTCTTCCACATGAGCTTTATTTTTCAGCAGGGGAAGCTGGGACTTGGTTCTTTATTGTCAATCTGTGTCACAAAAAATAAATAAATAAATAAATAATACAACAAGCAATGTATTTCACCTCACTTTTGGAATTAAAGAGAATTCAGAAAAGGGTTGTGTTGCTAAGCAGTGAGTTACAAATTAAAACACTGTAAACTTTAGGATTGTGCTTTCACTTGTTCCAATGAATAACAAATTCCAACCCCCCCTGCAACTTGGCTTTGGAGGTAGAAGGAAACTACAGTATTGCCAAATATCCGAAGTCAAAGACTGTAACTCTGCCATGCTTGTGCCCTTCAGGCATTAAAGTGACCCAATTTCACCGTCATTTCGAAATGTAACTCTTATCTAAATTGAGTGCTTTGTCAAGGTCAAACCAATGTCCTGTAAGATATCAGAACCTTATTTCTGTTTGAATGTTAAAAAAAAGGTTGACTCCATGATGAGTCCAGAGCAGCAGGAGGAGTGCAGCAGTCTCATTACCGCTATTCTAGTGTCTCATATTTTTCTCCTAATTTATATTTTGTCTCCCTTCACTTATTTCTGATGTTTCTAAGGTTGATATTTGTCACCATGCACACCATCCTAAAAAGAAACGATCTCTCAGTTTAATGGTGGCTAAAACTACCAGTATTTCTCCAGACAGATAACAGCTATAACGTATGTACAAGTACATGCATATGTCTGTGCACACGTCACTTTTATTTGTGTGCGTGTTGGCTATTAAAAGAATAAACACACATGCTTTAATTGAAATCCAGTAGCCTGATTGGGGTAATTAATCTAATGATCAGCCCATCAATGCTATGGATTTGCAAGTACTTCATTAGTTTAAATTAAATGTGAGGCTCCCATATTGTGCAGTTATGAATTCAGTTTCAATTGATTTCCGTTAGTGAGTGCGCAACTATGCATAAAAATTGCCTGCTATGAAAAATTCACACTTAATTATTTTATTGACGACAAAAAGTAAATTCTGGATCATGACTTTGTATTAAAATGTCTGAGAAGGGTTTTTAAAATACAAAATAAGAAGTTAAACCCCATCTATTCTCAATATAATTCTCCATTCATAGGCCTAAGGCAGTTTACTGTGATACATACTGAACAGTTTATAAAATAAACTGTTCTGTGGAATGATCTCCCTGCATCAATAAAACAGTCATTCTGTAGCGACTTTGAAGTCCAGACTTAAGATGCACTTATTATCCATTTCATATGGCTAGCATACTGGCATAGTATACGTATTACTATGCTTTTTACCTTTTAAATTAATTTTATTAATAAACGGATCTTGCCGTGGCCTCAACTTTATCTAAAGTCTGGGTCTTTTAGTGAAGCTTAGGGCTAGTGGCCAGCGATCACCTTAGTATTTCTTTTGTTTTTCTTGTTGCTTAATGCTGACAAATTATACTGTATTTGTTGTCTTTCTGATGCCTGATTCTGTTTTTTTCTCTCTGTTTGAGGTGCGGCTCCATCCAGAGATGGGAGTGGTGTCCTCTTCTGCAACCCTCCTGTCCTGTGCACCGGCAACATTTCCTGTATAATCATTTTGTGAATTATTTTGTAATTTGTGTCTGTAGCCCAAGCAGAGGGTCACCACTTTGAGTCTGGTCTGCTTGAAGTTTCTTCCTCAGAGGGAGTTTTTCTTTATCACTGTCGCCTGTGTGCTTGCTCTGGGGGTTGGTAAGGTTAGACCTTACTTGTGTGAAGCGCCTTGAGGCAACTTTGTCCTGATTTGGCGCTATAGAAATGAAAATAAATTGAAAATTCAAATTCAAATTTATAAAATAATATAGTCAGGTTCATCAGTATTTTGGACAGTAGTGCAAGTTTTATACTTTTTCTTTGTACACCCACAATGGAGTTAAAACCACAATGATCAAAGTGTAAACTTTAAGCTTTAGTTCAAAGGGTTCAACAAAAATATTACATTCACCATTTAAGAATTTCAGCTGAACTTCATACACAGTCTCTCAATTTTCACAGGCCACACATAACTGGACAATGTTAATATCAGGATTATTATGAATACAAATCATAGCTTTTACAGCCAGTTACTGGACCTCATTTACAAAACTGGAGTTGCGTCAGGATGAGCATCCGGCGTAAAACTTGTGCCAATTACTAATGCAGATCTGGTTCTATCCGCTGTGGTGATCCTGAACGAAACCAGGAGCAGCCGAATGAACAACAACATTATGTAATATGAACTGATGGGTACTTTAATGATAAATGGTAACCATTGTTGTACCTTTAAAGAATTTCTTCCTCAGTGTAGTACTTTTAAGGACACCCAAGGTCAAAACACCATGTGACCAATATAAAGGTGGTATATCGTTTCATAATAGTGTTCAGTCATAACCATGGGTGTATCTTTAACCAGTTCCTGGAAATAGGCATTCTGAATATCCACAATATTTTATTATTTTTATTTTGGTCTTGACCTGTGATGCTGACTTTTAATCAATTCTTTTTTTTTTTATTTCCTCTGACCAAAAAAAAAAAAAAAATGACTTTGTCTCTTGGCTATCCCTCTAACATTGCACCAAGTTTGGTCCAAATCAAAGGTCTTTAAGTTATTTTGTTCACATGGAGACAGAACAAAAGTGGTTGCAGTGTCATTGTCATCAGTGTGCTTGTTCATGTTGTATGTGAGGTCTAGACCAGACGTCTTCAACTCATTCCAGAAGGGGCCAAGAGGGTGCAGGTTTTCATCACAACCACACCCTCCACCAGGTGATTTCACTGATTAACATCACTTTGAGCAGATGGAATCAGCTACTCAGTGAAATCACCTGGTGGAGGGGGTGGTTGTGATGAAAACCTGCACCCTCTCGGGCCTTTCTGGAATGAAAGGCCTGTGGACTACACCTTGGTTGTGTGTAGCGCCTTCAGATGACTCATGTTGCTGAGTCCTGAACACACACAGTCCTAAAAATGATAACCCACATGTACCGCTGCATGTGGGTGTAATAATCATGTCATTACCAAGATACCTGGGTACTTTTAACTACTTTATTAACCAAGCTATTTCCTTCTTATCTTCCAAGTGATGTACAGTGATAATGCGTTTGTTCTTTTAGTTCTTTTTATTTCTTTTCTTGAAGATTTTCAAAACGTACAAATATGCTTCAAATGTGTTATTTCACACATAAAAGTGTACAGGAGATTGAGTCTTTTGCAGTAATACTTGACTTTTGAGCTTTTTTTTTTTTTCCAATTAAAAAAATCTAAATTTGGGCTTCAGGTATGCACAAAGTGAATGACTGGTAAGAAGAGAACATAGAGAAAGTAAATTTGTAAAGTTCATGGAGATAGTTTGCTGATTTACTACAACTGCATAGTAAATACAATAAAATAGAATAGAATAAAATAGAATAGAATAGAATTCGCCCTATTGACATTTCAAATCCTGCAAAACTTCGAAGAGGTTGCCGCGCTGCGAGATCTCAGTAACATTGAGAACTGCATTGAGACGCTCTGATTGGGCTGCACTTTAACCGCTGCACACGGGCAACACCATTAACATCGCGACTATTTTTATTGTGCCTAAAACTGTCATGAATATATTCTCTGGGTTTATAGATGTTGTTATTGTGTTTGTTTTATGTAAACATGCGAGAATCACAGGCTGTCTCTCCGTTATTTTCAAGGAATAGAATACAAAGGAATAGAATAGAATAGAATTCAAAAGAATAGAATACATAAGAATAGAATACAAAGGAATAGAATAGAATAGAATAGAATACAAAATAATAGAATAGAATAGAATAGAATACAAAAGAATAGAATAGAATAGAATAGAATAGAATACAAAAGAATAGAATACAAAAAAATAGAATAGAATAGAATACAAAAGAATAGAATAGAATAGAATAGAATAGAATAGAATAGAATAGAATAGAATAGAATAGAATAGAGCTCCTCCAGGTGGCCCATGGTTCCCCTGGCGATTGTTCCATCCATCCTATCCTGCTTCAGCAGCTTTCATAATAGTGAACTGTTGCCCCAGTCACACTGCTATTGCTATGGTAACCAAGTTAGAGGTTTAGGGAAGTGAGTAATCTAATCTTCCCACTTTGTGGTGGAGCGATAAGGCTTGCCACCAGCAGCCCACCCATGTGTGTAGTTGTGAGTGTGTGTGCATCCTCTTTTGTCATTCCATGCAGCATATGCTGGCTCTCTCTCTCTCTCTCTCACTCTCTCGTTCTGTGACACACACACACACACACACACACACACACACACACACATACACACAGAACTGATCTGGCCAATATGTTCCACTCTAATAGGCAGGTGAAAGCCGACGGGCAGATAGAATTCCACTCTCGGTGAAAGGTCTGAACCACACTGATGTTGACATTCTGCACCAATATCCCCAATAACAATAAAGGAAGGTTCCACTTTTTTATTGTGGACATCAAGAGAAGGATGAGCGTTGCCTCAATTTTCAGAAGCACAACTTAAAACAAGCAGTGCACAGAGAGAACATAAACCTAAGTACATATTATAACCACAAGTTCCATAAAAAGAAAGATAGGAACCTTTTTCACAATTTTAATATTCTGAGATAGGACAAGCTGGCATAGTTTAATCATTTTTTGTGTTCACTCCATCAGAATTAAATTATTATGTTTGTGTGCTCACAGAAAATAGTTGCAGGTTTGTGTCCAGTTTGTTATCATAAAGTCGCCCAGCATGAGGAAGTAAGAGCTCATCTCACAATGTTAAAGGATTTCTACAACATTAATCAAATCGGTTCCAAAAATGAATGCTGTCCTCCTTGGACCATACCCCATCTAATTTTCAATCCCAGTTTCCAAGTTTCAAGGAAGCTGGTTCAGTAATTTTTGCATAATCCTATTAACAGTCAAAGACACAAATAGCCCCGAAAACATTACCTTTTAGCAACACTGGCCTTCGTAGACACCAGGACCCCTTTATTACCTAGAAGGCTTCACAATAATTTGACAGGTCTGTCTTTATTTTATGTTATGCAGTTGTGCATGTTAAAGGTTGGCAGCATGGCCCGAAACAGAAGATTCACTGGTTCACCAAGACAAAACCTCTGGTGAGGAAGAATGAACCAACTGCGCAAGTGCCAAATTTCTGGCTGGTTCCAAAAACAAAAATAGAAATAGAATGATCCGCACCACCAGAGCACTCCCATGCAAAAAAGCTTTAATAATACAATGAGGAAAATAAGTATTTGAACACCCTGCGATTTTGCAAGTTCTCCCACTTAAAAATCATGGAGGGGTCTGAAATTTTCATCTTAATTGCATGTCCACTGGAGAGATATAATCCAAAAATAAATAAATAAATAAATCCGGAAATCACAATATATGATTTTTTTAATAATTTATTTGCATGTTACTGCTGCAAATAAGTATTTCAACACCTGCCAATCAGCAGAAATTCTGGCCCTCAAAGACCTGTTAGTCTGCCTCTAAAAAGTCCACCTCCACTCCACTTATTATTCCAAATTAGAAGCACCTATTTGAGGTTGTTAGCTGCATAAAGACACCTGTCCACCCCACACAATTAGTAAGACTCCAACTACTAACATGGCTAAGATCAAACAGTTGTCCAAAGACACCAGAGAGAAAATTGTAGACCTCCACAAGGCTGGAAAGGGCTACAGGGCAATTGCCAAGCAGCTTGGTGAAAAAAGATCAACTGTTGGAGCAATTATTAGAAAATGGAAGAAGCTAAACATGACTGTCAATCTCCCTCAGACTGGGGCTCCATGCAAGATCCCACCTCGTGGTGTATAAATGATCCTAAGAAAGGTGAGGAATCAGCCCAGAACTGCTCAGGAGGAGCTGGTCAATGACCTGAAGAGAGCTGGCACCACTGTTTCCAAGGTTACTGTGGGTAATACAGTAAGACGTCATGGGTTAAAATCATGCATGACACGGAAGGTTCCCCTTCTTAAATCAGCACACGTCCAGGCCCCTCTTAAGTTTGCCCATGACCATTTGGATGATCCAGAGGAGTCATGGGAGAAAGTTATGTGGTCAGATGAGACCAAAATAGAACTTTTGGTCTTAATTCCACTCACCGTGTTTGGAGGTTAGAAGAATGCTGAGTACCATCCCAAAAACACCATCCCTACTGTGACACATGGGGGTGGAAGCATCATGCTTTGGGGGTGTTTTTCTGCACATACGACAGGACGACTGCACTGTATTAAGGAGAGGATGAACGGGCCTATGTATTGCGAGATTTTGGGGAACAACCTCCTTCCCTCAGTTAGAGCATTGAAGATGGGTCATGGATGGGTCTTCAAACATGACAATGACCCGAAGCACACAGGCAGGATAAGCAAGGAGTGGCTCCATAAGAAGCATATCAAGGTTCTGAAGTGGCCTAGCCAGTCTCCAGACCTAAACCCAATAGAAAACCTCTGGAGGGAGCTCAAACTCAGCAACAGCCCAGTAACCTGGTTGATCTAGAGAAGATCTGTATGGAGGAATGAGCCAAAACCCCTGCTGCAGTGTGTGCAAACCTGGTGAGAAACTACAGGAAATGTTTGACCTCTGTAATTGCAAACAGAGGCTACTGTACCAAATATTAACATTGATTTTCATAGGTGTTCAAATACTTATTTGCAGTAGTAACATACAAATAAATTATTAAAAAAATCATACATTGTGATTTCCGGATTTTTTTTTTTTTTTTAGATTATGTCTCTCAGAGTGGACATGCACCTAAACTGAAAATTTCAGACACCTCCAAGATTTCTAAGTGGGAGAACTTGCAAAATCGCAGGGTGTTCAAATACTAGGGATGTCCCGATCAGGTTTTTTTGGCCCCAATCCGATTCCGATCTGATTTTGAGTATCTGCCGATACCGAGTCCCGGTCCGATACTTTAAAAAACTGAATGAACAATGAACAAATGCTAAATATGTAATAATTTCATTTTAATCACCTTATTTTATTATTTATCACTTAAACAGTGCACTTCTCCTTGAGGTAGCTTGAACAATCAAGTAATAAGCTACCAGACTTAAAAAATGTACAAATTTCCATGTTATTTTATTTGTTTAAAAATAAATGTCCAAGCTTCCTTATGTTAAACAAGAAATTATCTAATCTGAAATAACAGGTGGTTGTAATTTACAGATTAAAGGTTTCTAAAGAACCATTTATTGATTTAGCGATTTTAATTAAAAGTGTTCTAAATTTTTTAAACAGTAATCAGAAATTTTGAGGTAACAACAACAACAAAAAACATTTCCAAGGATTTTTCTTCAGACACGTGGTTTCTGCACTGATCTGTGGTTCAAATCCCTGCCTGACTGGAAAATCACTAAGGGCCCTTGGGCAAGGTCTTTAATCTCCTATTGCTCCCGGTGTGTAGTGAGCGCCTTGTATGGCAGCACCCTGACATCAGGGTGAATGTGAGGCATAATTGTAAAGCACTTTGAGCGTCTGATGCAGATGGAAAAGTGCAATATAAATGCAGTCTATTTACCATTTGTACAGATCAGTGGTTTCTGCCACTAGTCTTCCGTGTTTTGGCCCGACGCGTCGTTCCTATTGGACAGCACGAAGCTACGTCACAGCTCAGAGCGTCGAAAGTTCAAAAGTCAACTTGAAAGGTAAAAGGAAAAAAAAAACAACTTCCTGACAGTCTTTGCTTGGATCTATCAGAACCCAAACTTTCTGAGCTGAATGGGCAATATTCAGCTCTGCAGAGTTACTGACAGAAACTTTTCAGACACACTCACTGACTGAATTGTTTCAGTCACATCTGTGACTTCAGGTATTCTTTGTGAGTACTACATGTTGAGTTCAGAGAAGGTCTTCTACACTCTCAACAAGTAAAACATACATTTAATTATAGAAACCATTCTACTAGTTTATTACCCAACGCCATCAAATATGGCCATCAGGTATTGCAAAGGCTTTGCGTCCGTCTGTCTGTCTGTCTGTGCTCTGCATAACTCCAGTCGTATTACTGCCAGAGTCTTCAAATTCACAGAGAACATTCTTGGGATGCAGAGCTTGGAGAACTTCACAGATGGCTAACCTTGACCTATTTTAAGAGGCATTTTAAGAGGTTAAAATGTCACATTCTGTTTCAATCTGTTCAGTTTGTTTTTGAGTAGCGGGGGTGACAGCCAATCAGAGTAGAGATGCACTGTGACGTCAATGGCTGGTCTCTCTAAAACCGCTTTGTTTTGTGTTTTTATACATTTCTCATATATTATGTAAAAGCTAGCGAGAAATAAACACTTCTAGAACTGAAAAAGCTGTTTTTGGAACATAATAACACCTCTGAATTTATTATTTCGCATACGTTAGCGTGGTGACATCACAGGCTCTAAAACAGAAAATGCTGGTTTTGTAACCTGATACCTCCGGAGTCATTTACAAGACATTTTGTGGACGTTAGCATGCACACTAACATCCGCTAACTGAAAGCTAACTTTCTATGGAGTTAAATTTGACTCATTAATAGATGCAAATGCACAGGTTGATCTACAAATATTCCTTGATTTGCACAACTTCCGCTGTTATCCAAAGCTCACGTACACACATACACACACGTGTAAGGCCTCCTGCAGATGCCATTAAAATCTAAATATTGTTTTTGATTGATTGATAGAGCAGCTTTATTGAAGATGTACAAATTGTACGTAAGACAGTAGGCTCTTATAATTAATTAAACAATTATAAATGATAAAGAATATAATTCTCACACGGCCAACAGTATTTTAGCATTGTGTTATATTTTGATGTGTGTCACAGCTGTACCTGCAGAGGTCTTTCTGCTGCAGAAAGTGACATTGTTACCTTACCAGTGTAGGAAACACTCAGAGAGCACATACCTCCACCAGTACCACTGTCATTATGAATTAACAATGAGGAAAATGTTCTCAGGCTATCTAAATAATTCCATTTCAGACATGACTAGTTTCTTAGAATTTAACAGCAAAGAGTCAAAGAGCCAATTTATAGAAAGGAACATATAAAGGATCCAGAAACTACAGCCAGCTCAAATATGCAGAGTGCTCATAACTGTATCAACAGCCAAGAGTCTGTTCATTTGTTCATCCATCTAAGATTCAACAATATAGAATTCTAAAATTGTGGAATCTTAAATTGAGCAGACTTGGAGGGAGGGAAAAACCACTCAGTCTTGCAGTGTTTATTGGCTGTGTGGAGTCAATGCCAATAACAAAATTATGTAAAAAAAATTGAGTACTTTTTGTGTATGAAAACTTATCCTCTGCCTGTCTCTGCCATTGACTCTGTGTGTGTGTGTGTGTGTGTGTGTGTGTGTGTGTGTGTGTGTGTGTGTGTGTGTGTGTGTGTGTGTGTGTGTGTGTGTGTGTGTGTGTGTGTGTGTGTGTGTGTGTGTGTGTGTGTGTGTGTGTGTACTTTATGACAGTTCAGGACATTTTTATGATAACACAGCTTCAATATCAGGACACTGGGAAAAAGGAGGACATTTTCCACGTCCTCATTTTTCCATGCACTCGAAAGCATTCTGGACCCCACCAACATGCTCCCAGACCAAAAATTTTTGATGTCCTAAAATATGACAATTTTTGGAAAATAAGTTTGTGTGTTTATCATTGATACTCATATTCAATTTCACTGCCTAGTGGCCAGTTTTGGAACTTAACACACTTTTCACACACTTTCAGTGTGATGTTACTGGGCTCATAAGTCACATAGTGTCCTCATATGTAGCATAAAAATCAGATTTGACCAAAATATAGCCCTAGCCAAAATCTCAACAGATGGACATATTCCTGTAAGCATGGGTCAGAATGAGTTAGTGTCCCAGGCCTCCACAACCTTAGGAAAGACATGTTCCCATTTTCATATGTCTGTCATATGTCCTGATATGTCATGAAAACACGTGTGTGTGTGTGTATGTGTGTGTGTGTGTGTGTGTGTGTGTGTGTGTGTGTGTGTGTGTGTGTGTGTGTGCGTGTGCGTGTGTGTGTGTGTGTGTGTGTGTGTGTGCAAAATGCAGCCTGAAGGCAGTTCGTGATGTCATCACTTAAAGTGATCTATTGTATTAGATCCTGACACACTCACAAGATGTAATAGATTTTCATGATGGTATCATGATCTAAGTAGATCTTGAACTGCCATGACACTGGGCTGTTTTGCGGACCCACTGTGGGGCGATAAGGCTAGGGTTAGGGTTTGTGTTAGACTGCCCTGTCATGAACACCTAGTACATTTTGTGTTGGTATCACAATCTAATACCATGAGACTGGGCTGGTGTGGGTTCTCAGATGAATGTCTCAGGGTCCGCTTAGCCGATTTCATTCATAGTGCTGATGTGACTTCCTCTTGATAACATCTTGGCAAGACATTAATGTAAAGGTCAATGGTCAAGACCAGTCAAGGTCATTGAATAATCTGAAATAGTCACATTTTTTTAAATAACTTGGAAACAATGAGAGTGAGAATGAATTCAAATGCATATGAGTCATCAGACAGAATACCATATGAAAATCTACAGTATTTGTGGCATTATGATGATATCAACAAATGATGTTTATGACATGGATGACCTAAGGCAGTTCTATGGTGTGGTGAATGTGGCAACATGTGGCACCAGCGCATGCTCCCAGACCTGACCTGACCTCTGAAAATGGGACTGTGTGTATAAATACATATAAAGCTGAAAGTCTACGCCACGAGCTCATCGTGATTTTTTCTGAACATCCGGACACATGTGACTGTTTCTTCTGGTAAATCTACTGTTGCCTGCGTATCTGGGCTGCTGACCTCTCAGGTCTATATAATAAAAAGGAAAAACCAACAAAGGAGCAGCTGATCAGTTCTATAAGCTAGACTCATAGAGAATTTTTAAAAAAGCACATTGGCTTCAGAGTTAAAACAGCTGTTTGGTTTATGTCCATAATATTTATGTGGAAACAACAGAAGGCTGAGGACCGTGTCACAGTGAACGTGTTGCATACAAAAGCACCACTGTTCCTCAGAGACGGAATCAGACAAAAACGAGGTTGCATTTACATTAAGATAGTCGTTAGGTTAGAACAGATCCTTCTCCCTGTTGCATGGAACATATGCTCGGGCGGTGCACACAGGAAAAGCTCGGCCGATAAGCCTTTATTTTGGCAAGGGGATAACGTGGTAATCTAGACCGAGAAGGATAGGATCTGTAAATGAGATAGAAGCAGTCCTGTGATCCCTCCATCGACACGCATTTGCTCTCCCTCTCTTCCTCTCTTATCCTCCATCTCCCTCTCGCTTTCCATTTCTCATCCTCCCTGCTTTTGCTTTTTTCCCTCTTCTTCTCCCCGAGACACCTCATCCAATCACACGCCGCTCAAATTATTATTCAAATTCCCCACTGCTTGCGAGTGTGCGTGCATGTGCACAGGGCAGCAGGGCCTCCGCGTGAGACGTGATGCGGTGGGATGGGACGGCGAGACGTCTCAGACAGTATTTGGTCTGAGCTGCAGAGTGTCTGCGCTATCAGAGGCGGCGGGTGAAACGCGGGGCGGAGGCTGATGAGAATAGCAGGGTCACCTTTGGGCCAGAGCCGGCTGTCTCCCCTCCATCGGGGATTTCATTGTCATATATTGTCATCTTGAAAAATAATGGCACTGAAGAGGAAAGGCAGATTGAACCGCCTATGGGCGCCCGAGAAGACGCAGAGACGTATAGATGCGGGGAGGGGGTGTGATGGGAGGAATTCCTGTAATGGCGGGATTTGACCAGGATTAAGTGAGAGAACGGGGCAATCAGCTGGGTACACAAGTAAAGACTTTGATGTGTGTGTGTGTGTGTGTGTGTGTGTGTGTGTGTGTGTGTGTGTGTGTGTGTGTGTGTGTGTGTGTGTGTGTGTGTGTGTGTGTGTGTGTGTGTGTGTAGAGGAGGACTCAGAGACAGGTTTTAAAATTACCGCTGTGTCCTGCACCTTGCAGTGTGCTGTGGAACCTGACAAGCAGCTGTGAGGCTTCCTGATTTGAGGAAAACAGATGGGGAAAAGTGCAAATGCAGCTGGAATTTGCTCATAATGCCAACATGTAGATGACAGATTGTGTCCTCTGGGATATTGGCACAGATTGTACACCGTGACAGTGATACTCACTTATATTGTGTCATAACCATCTGCTGTATGCACGGTGATACAGTGTCACTGTCGTGGCTTTGAACACTGAGTTGGTTGCGTTTTACATCAGTGTGAGCTTCAGCTTTGGAGTTGTTTTTTTTTTTTTTTTAGGCTGCGCATTCGCATGTAAGCCCAATAAAAAGCATTTGTAATATAACAGCTTGTTTCTCTACTGGATAGAAAAAAAAAATACTATTATTTCTTATCTATAATGTTATTTTTAGCAGACAACATTCATTCACATGATGGATTTAAATTCACCATTTTGATTTGCTTAAATGATTTTTTTCTCTTTCTCTGTTCCTTTCTGAGACCTAGGATGTGTGCGCTGCTGTTTTGCTGCTTTATTTGTCCCTGCAAGTTGAAGTTTGACAGGAAGAAGGAAGATGAAGGATGCAAGGAAAGAAGGAAGCAAGAATGAATGGGAAGAGGGGAGAAAATGGTAAAGATCAAAGAAAGAAAGGCTGAAATAAGGTGTGAAGGCAGAAAGTACAAAATAAAGCAGGCAGGAAGGGTGGAAGGATGGTGAAAGGGAGAAAAATGAATAAGGAATGAAAGCAGGCAGGAAGGAATGAGAATAGAATGATGTTGGAATAAAAGCAAGAAATTAGGATGAAATAAAGACAAATTACTATAGCAGGAAAAAAGAACAAAAGGAACAGCAGAAGCAAATATAGCAAGAAGAAAGGCAGAGAGGAAGGAAGCAGGAAGGAAAGAAGGAAGGAAGAATCAAAGCAAGAAACAATTGAGGATGAAAGACAAAAAGGACAAAAATGTATGAAAGGGAAAAAAGAGAAAATAAACCATGGAGAAATTAATAAAGGAATGCAAATAAAGCAATAAATATTATGGAAGAATGTATGAAGGAAGAATGAAAGAAGTGAGGATGAAAGGAATGCAAGCATGAAGGAAGGGAGCGAGGGAGGAAGGAAAGCAAAAATTCAGAAAGAATGTAGAAGGAAAGCAATAAGGAGTAAATAAATCAAGAAGGATGGAAGGCGAAAAGAAAGTAAGAAAGAAAAGAGAAAATAAAGGAGGCAGAAATGCAAGAAAGAGGAAAGAAAGCTGGAAAGAAGGAAGAAAGTTGGGAGGATGAATGGAATGAATGAAAGACAGGAATGAAAGGATGGAGGAATTAGGAAAGAAAGCTGTGGGAAGGAAGGAAGGAAGGAACGAACGAACAAATGAAGGAAGGACGAAGGAAGGGATGAAGAGTGTAATGTAATGTTAATGGGTGGTCAGAATATGGATTCCTGTCTTGTGGAGAAAAAGCAGCACTTGGACAAAGAGAAGTACAGCAGTTATTGTTCAGTTAAGCAGTAAATCAGTCACCTTATGAAAGACTTATATTCTCCATCTGTTGGACGTCATAGCTATTAATTTTGGACCTTAGCTATTTCTTTGACTATTTTATTTTATTGAGTTGGGAGAAGACCCAGAAGCCATTAATAGTCAATCCATGACAGTAAAATAGATAATTCCATAACAATGTGCTGCACAGAGGGCTCCATTAGAGCATTTACTTTACAGTTAACGTTAGACAGAATGGTGCGCTACTTGCTTGTCGATCAATAAAGAAAATCAGTTAATTCGGTCAGCTGTGATTGTAAAATTGGAAACAAAGTTGGTTTTATGGGCTGTTTTTCCGCTTATTGATTGGAATTTGTTGTGTGTAAGTAAACATCACCAACAACGAGAACCAGTTGTCATGTTCCCCCCCACGTGCCATGGCAGCCATTCTTGGCTCTCCTCATCAACATTGCAAAGGAGCTCTCACGGCTCACTGTACGTAAACACCTGAAGTCTGTTTATTTGTGAGTTTCAACACTCATTTGAGGAGGAGCAGGCGAATCTCCTGAGGGCCCGAAGACGTCGAAACTGTGCGTTCCATGTAAAGGCTTTGTGTGCTCTGAGCAAAAGTTACACTGTGGGAATGCTCCCAAGCTTGTTTACATTGAGAGCTTGTTTACACCTGAGGAGCAGATTATTTGGCTGTGTGGGGGGGAGGGGCTTCCAACGGTCGATTGGCAACAGCGGTACAGTCAACGCATTCATGTGCTCGCTGATACCAGATCTGGCAGAGCAGTGTTAACCCTCTGGGCTTCAAGGGCATTTTTTGGACAGTTCACTCGCCTGGCATAAATGTTTCATTATTGCTGTTAACAGCTCTCCCTGCATCCCACAATCAAGTTTTATGTCTCTTTTTTTTTTTTAGGACAACCTGTGCTTTCAAAATATATATGTTTTTGTTGTGTTTTATAAGTGTAATAAAAGTTTACAATCAGAAATAGGCAAGGAAAAAATAAAGCGAAAAATAATTTTCCACACACATTTATTCAAAACACACAGGAAACTATAATAAACAACTGTTTTGACACTTTATAAAGGTAAGTTGAGGTCTTGTGTGAAAGACTGTACAACAAAAAAGTTCAAACAATAAACACAAATGCACATTTTGAACAATATATACAAAATGGTCTATGCGTTTTGTTATTTTGATATGGTAAACAGAGCTTTACGCAGAGAAAGCAACAGAGTTATCCAGTAACATTCACATGCAAACGAGTGGAGCAATCCTGATAGTTACACACTCTTTGTTTGAGCACATGAGATTGTCATCAGAGGCTCTCCGTCTGCTTTCACTGATCGCTGTGCATAATGGCGCAGGGCGCACTGGATGTACTCATTGGAGCACCCAGGGGGCTATTCAAACGGGCCAACTAGTAACATATCACTCCTGAAAACGATCTTTGGCTTTTCACGTGAGGTGAATCTGCCCTACGATTGGATTTTGGAAAACCATGTGACGGTGAATCAATTCCCACTGGACACTCACATTGCGCACGTCATCACACAGCTTCTATGAGGAGTACAAAGATGGCTGATGGCTGGCTCGAAAGTCTGCGGACTTAACTTTTCAGCAAAAAAAAACCAAGTAAGTTTCTATCTCATATCATTCAAAAGTTATTTACAATTTAGTAAAGCTTGGTCTTAGCCGTTCTATACAACGGCGTCAGCCCCAGAGGGTTAATGTGCTGAGACTGAAAATGATGCAGCACAATGACTACATACCTATAATGTACAGGTGCCAAAAGTATGTATGGTAAAAACATAATCAGATAATATGTACAATTTAGGTTTCTGCAAGGAAGAAAGAAATTAGTTTCAGCTTTCAGCTGCCATGTCGCAACACCTGGGTTGATTTAAAGGTACACTGAGTCGGATATAGTTTCTATCAGCAAAAATGGAATATAGCATCCATAACTCTCTGTTCATTAGTGTATAATACCTTTGTCAATGAATCAATGTGTTTTCATAAGCTTAGAATGAGCCTTTCATAATTACGTGAGAATGGGTTGCCTCATAGATGTCACCATGTTGCATCACCAAATTGATACACCAACCCAAAAGTGATGTAATTAGTCTGTCTTTTGCATTTTGCAGCACAGCTGGAAGACAAAAGAAAAAAGATGGGTCCAGATGTCTAACTTGGTGACCTCAGAGTTGCATCTCTGCTTTTTGTGGATGATGTGATTGTGTTGGCTTCATCAGGCAGTGATCTCCAATACACACTGAGCAGGTTTGAGGCCAAGGGTGAAGTAACTGGGATGAGAACCAGCACCTCCATATCTGAGACCATGGTCCTCTGTCATAAAAGGCTGGAAAGCCATAAAAGGCTGGATCTTGAGATCCAGAGGCAGAGTGTTTCAATAGTTGACTCCCTCTGATGTTAGAACCCTGACCTACTGGGTGCTTCTTGGCCAGTGTGGAGGTTGGTCTTCTGTTTATCCATAGTTCCCACATGCATTGCATGTAACCTCTGTCATTGGGTCTGCTGTAATAGTGGTATTCCATCAGGTCCATGTTGTCAGTCCTTGTCCATATATATAGTATATATAAGGTTCCTGGTTCAAACCCCACTCCTGCCACATTTCTCCATGTAATGTGGAGTTGTATCAGGAAAGGCATCGGGTGTAAAACGTGTCTATTCAACATGCAGATCCACCTTTGCTGTGGTGACCCGGGGTGCAAACTTGGGAGCAGCCAAAGGGACTTGCTTTTATTTGGAGGAATTTGTTAAAGAGATGGCTATTTTATTGTTAAACACTAGCATGAAGTCATATTTCTGTTGGTTACGTTCTTTATTTTGACTGTGAAGTTGGACGTTTTAACATGGGGGTTGGCTTGCGTTTATAGCCAGTGTCATAAGGTCACTGTGACATTTGGTACGTTTTCCACTAGGTTGCTGCTTGGCTGATACTAGCGCAGGAAATATCTTAAGAATGCCTAATTTAATGTTTATCAACTTTGGCAGCTACACCAGGCCTATGGATCCGAAGAACTTATTTGATTTTGTTTAGGTTTTGGACGATGACCAATTTCACAGGTCAAGGTCAAATTTCTCTGGTGACCCCGGACACAAAATGGGAGCAGCCGAATGGCCAACAACAACATGCTAATATATAGAAAAATGGCTACTTTTATAGATATGTTAGTGTTTCAAAGCCCATGTAACATTTTCTGTGTTGTAGGTGTGGCATCACTGTCTTTCCAAAGCACTTTTGATGTAGTTATGTGTTTTGAATTATATTTCACATTTATATATTTATTTATTACACACGAGTCTTAGAATTTTTGAAACTGTGTTGAGACAGCTTTGTGTGGCTTCCGTAGGAAGAAACTACTCAAATTGCACCGTCTACACAAAGTACATTGCTTCTCTGTCACATCTGGCTGTATAATTAATGAACTTGTCAGGCACATGTCACAGAAAAAAAACCCTAATGGAGGAGGTGCTGTTTATGTTTGGAGACATTCTGTGATTTACAAGTTCATATAAGAATAGTTTATCTGCTGGCAGGTAGGAAAAGTGTTTTTATTGGCATCTTTAGGTGTTTGTTTGGAGCTCAACAACACAATTAATGCATATCAGTGCATTTTTAAGGGCCCCTTCACACATAGTACGAATGTGGTCGAAATGCACATGAAGCGGTGCAATACATGGAAAATCGTAGCTGCCTCCAATGCCTCGTACACCTGTTGCTACAACTATTTGCGCACCAGTGACTGAAAGACACGATGTCTGTCCTGCGGCGCTGTCCACAAGACACGCGTGTGGGGCAGGACACGCGCGTGGGGCCGGCTGGACATGCCACCAGCAGATGTGGACATGATAAGAGCTTCCTCCTTCTCATTCATATCATTTCAGGACTGGACATCTGTGACCATGGGTCATCTACAAAAGAACATACAGATCATACTTGTATTGCCCGCTTGATAAGAGGGATTCAATAAAATGTGGTGTTTTTATATGGTGTGTGGTTTTATTTTTTCTTAAATACGTCCATGTCCTTCTTGATATCAGGCATTTTCCCACACCTTTTACAGGACAGCGATGGTAGTTCAGTGGTAATATTTCTGGCTGGCAATCAGAGCTTTTGGAAATTGTAGCTTTGAATCTCGTGGGTGGCATGTATTTTTATTTATTTATTTTTTATTTCACAGCAGCTGTGAGATGTGGTACACATGCTGCAGGTGCTCGCACTGTGTTCCCGCATGTACACAACTGTCGTAGCGGCATCATTAACGCCTGCCCTGTTGTGGCTGGGGTGCCTGGCATGCCTGGCTGGCTTTTGTTTGTCTTCTGTTTTCTGTCTTCTGTTTTTCCTTCCAGGTGGCATGCGTTCAGGACTGAGTGGCTGTGTGGCTGAGTTATTAGGACCTCACCCTGATCACCTGAGGCTGGTCATGTGCAGCTTGTCAGGACTCACAGCTGTGGTGCATCTATATGGATTGGGGCATGGTTGCATTTAAGTCTGGAGTACACAGTGTGTATTTGCCAGAGACTCGACCTTGTGACCAGACGGGTGAGATCGACGTTCAGAGAACCATCTCATCATCATGGACGCAGAGACCGTACCAGGTTTGATGCCATGGTCTGTGAAAGAGGAGGGGGTGAGGTCTCACGCTCGTCAGCACACTTCCTGAGGTACTTTAGGTTTTGTGACTAACATGAGTACAGTCAGTAAATGTGGTGTCCCTCACACCTTATTATATTGAGCTGTTATGTTAGTCGTTTAATCAGCTTCCACTGCAGTGGAGAATTGAACTGGGTGTTCCATGCCTGCAGGGTGGGAAGCTGATTGGTGATTAAGCCAGGAAGTGTTTGCTGTTTATGTACACCTTTGAGTGGTCTCTCTGTGTGTGGAGTGGTGGACTCACATGATGGTTTCTTCTTTCACAGACTCGGTTGGTCGCGGCCACCTGGGGGGTTTCGGTGGGGTCCTTGGGTCCGAACTGTTCTGGCTCCGGACCGTTTGTGCTGCTGGGAGCGCACCGTTGTTCCACCTCGCCAGACCGCGCACTTATTTGTTATTAATTAATCACTCACTGTTATGTCATTAAATTCTGTTATCCTTTGTACCGTGCTCTGTTTCCTTTTTGCTGGGTAACGTCAAACGCTGGTCGGTTCTCCGACTGCGTCCGACACATAACAGTAGTCTCTGGCCAATACATCACGGACCCAGCGGTAGCAGAGGCGGTACTGCGCCGGGAAGGCGGCAGCAGACGTCAGAAGTTATCCGGATCAGTTGCGGGTGCTCTCCGCCCGGATGGTGCGTGTCGGAGAACCCATTATTGAATAGTGATTTGAGCTCTCTTGCAGCCGTGTTCCTGTGGTGTTGCCTTATCCGTGGGTTGTTGTGGAGTGTGAATAGCGACAGCTTCGCATCACACTTTGACTGGATAAGAGGTAAAACGGGAGCTGCATGAGTGTGTCTTTAATGGGTGAACGCGCATGGCGGAGTTCTGTGGCACGGGTCGCTGTGCTTCCTGTTGTTACAGTTGTAGCCCCGTCTCCCCGGGTGAAGATAGCTACTGCGTCTGTTGTGTCAGCTCCGGCGTAATTTAGTTGAAGCACATTTTGGTTGTGTGTTACACGTAGCTGCGCACAGGGAAAGCAGCGTGAGTTGTTTTCTCGGCTACCAAAGGGTTTTTTTATTTTTAGCACTTTGGCTCCCCCTGTTAGTGACTGAGTCACATTACCGTTATAGCTCTTAAGGTGGAACAGGTGTGTTCCATTTGTTTGAGCTTAACGGTATAAGTCACTTATTAGTTTTGTGTTGGTTCATTTTTTGTGGGTGTTTTTTGAGTTGGTTTTTGGGTGAGATTTTCTGCACTATTAGTGTTCTGGGGTCGTGACCGTGCAGGCTGTCTGGAGCATAGAAAGGACCCAGGAAACTTTATGTTAGTCTGTTAGTCTTTCTTTTTATTTCTTTTGGTTTCACCTCCCAGGGTTTGATGGGACGGTCCTCTGGGGGGTGATGGGGGGGTAATTGGGTTGTTTTTTCTTTTTTATTTGGGTTTTTTTTGTTTTTGTTGTGCCCTCTCTTCTCCTCTGGCTCCAGCCGTGTGAGCTGTAGGTTGTCGGCGTTGCTGGAGTGGTGCAGTTTGGTTATGCTGGGCGTTTCCCAGGTAACCTCTGCACCCGGGGGGGGGGGGGGGGGGGGGGGGGTCGGGGTGTTGTTTTTTTTTTGTTGATTCCCTGTTCCACCTCCGGCTTCAACGCGCCTTTGAGCCGTATGCCATCGGCGTAGCTGAGGTTTGGGGCAGTGGAATATACCCGCAGCTGGTGGCTGGTTTGGAAGTCGGAGGGGTGGCGCCGTTTTGTGCCGTCTGCCATTACCGCTGTTCCACTCCTCCCAGTTGACTTCTGGGGTATAGTCGTGGTTGGTGACACTGGACGTACTTCCAGTTTCCACTGCGCCGAGGGGGTGGGGTTGGGGTTGTTTTGTTTGTATGTTTTTTTTTCTTTTGTTTTTCCCCCCAGTTTCTGCCCTCAGGGTGTGACTGTGGTGTCCTCTGGGGGGGGAAAGGGCTGTGGGTCCATCTAGCCATAGACGGCCGGGGCTGGGTCTGTTAGTCATGAGGGGGGGCGTCTCCTGGGGTTTGATGGAACGGTCCTCTGGGAGGCGCTGGGAGTCCCCGTGGGTCACTTTGGATCCCAGAGGGACCTCGGCTGTGGTTATTACTCCTGGAGCTGGCGGGATGTCCTCTGGGGGGTGTTGGTCCCTACATGTCGTCTGGGGGGGGGGGGGGGTGTTAGCGTTTTTCTTTTGTTTGCAAGCTTAAGTTTGGGTTGTGTTTTTCTTTTCTCCTCTTCCCGGGGTTTGATGGGACGGTCCTCTGGGGAGGGGGGGGTAGTTTGGTTGTTTGTGTTTGTCTTTTTTGTTTTATGACTAAACAGACTTTAAACATGGTCGGACAAAGGCTGACCGCACAGGTTCAAGAACTCCTGGCCACACCTGTGCAAACTGAATGACAGAAACAAAGGCAAAGATGCAGTCAGAGGTGAAGACGTCAACAGTTCTGTTAAATGAAGATTCAGTTAGAAGATGAATGCAGATACTGTTTCCAGCCATGGTCCCTGGAGGGGGGTGTTTTTCCTGGGCCAGGTTTGTGTGGTCGCCGGGAGGCTTCCCGTGAGGATGGGGTGCTGTTGTGGCTGGGGTGCCTGGCGTGCCTGGCTGGCTTTTGTTTGTCTTCTGTTTTCTGTCTTCTGTTTTTCCTTCCAGGTGGCATGCGTTCAGGACTGAGTGGCTGTGTGGCTGAGTTATTAGGACCTCACCCTGATCACCTGAGGCTGGTCATGTGCAGCTCATCAGGACTCACAGCTGTGGTGCATCGATATGGATTGGGGCATGGTTGCATTTAAGTCTGGAGTACACAGTGTGTATTTGCCAGAGACTCGACCTTGTGACCAGACGGGTGAGATCGACATTCAGAGAACCATCTCATCATCATGGACGCAGAGACCGTACCAGGTTTGATGCCATGGTCTGTGAAAGAGGAGGGGGTGAGGTCTCACGCTCGTCAGCACACTTCCTGAGGTACTTTAGGTTTTGTGACTAACATGAGTACAGTCAGTAAATGTGGTGTCCCTCACACCTTATTATATTGAGCTGTTATGTTAGTCGTTTAATCAGCTTCCACTGCAGTGGAGAATTGAACTGGGTGTTCCATGCCTGCAGGGTGGGAAGCTGATTGGTGATTAAGCCAGGAAGTGTTTGCTGTTTATGTACACCTTTGAGTGGTCTCTCTGTGTGTGGAGTGGTGGACTCACATGATGGTTTCTTCTTTCACAGACTCGGTTGGTCGCGGCCACCTGGGGGGTGTTGGCGGGGTCCTTGGGTCCGAACTGTTCTGGCTCCGGACCGTTTGTGCTGCTGGGAGCGCACCGTTGTTCCACCTCACCAGACCGTGCACTTATTTGTTATTAATTAATCACTCACTGTTATGTCATTAAATTCTGTTATCCTTTGTACCGTGCTCTGTTTCCTTTTTGCTGGGTAACGTCAAACGCTGGTCGGTTCTCCGACTGCGTCCGACACATAACATGCCCCTTGGCTCGATGTTTTCATGGTTCACTCATGCGAGCTGTTCCGCCATGATTTGCCCTGATTTGTACTATGTTTGAAGGGGCCCTAAGCATTTTCATTTCCACTAGAGTTATTTAATATTGCATTGTTAAATAAATGGTAAATGCACTGCATTTATATAGCACTTGTCCATCTGCTTCAGGCACTCAAAGCACTTTACATGTAATGCCTCACATTCAACCCAATGTGAGGGTGCTCCCATGCAAGGTGCGCACTACACACCGGGAGCAATAGGGGATTAAAAACCCAAGGGCCCTTAAGCCCCTTTCACACCGGACCCACTTCCAGTTGTGTCGTGCGACGTCACGACCAAGCCACGTGGAACCAACTCAGTGCGGAGACGATGTAGCTCAATGCCACAACAGCGCGAGGGACGCAAAGGACGAAGTGAATCAGACACCGAACATTAAACATGTTTAATTTTTCTGCGTCCTGTGCTCGATGCAGAAATTAAGTGGTTTCAGTGCAAGTCAGAGCAATGTGACGGTACTCAACGTGACTGGAAGCCACACACTCACAATACAATGTTACCCAATGCCAATGTATGATTCCTACTGTGTTCCATTGTTCCCAAAGTATAAATCATGCAGGATTGTTTTTATACAGTGTACACAATGCAGTAAAATTACATGCTCAAAGATCACAGAAAAAAAAATGCTGCTGCTGCAGCTACTCACTCTTCTCTCACAAAAGTGTTTAAATAAAGTCCATAAAAGTCCTGATCACAGACTGATTGCCAGAGACAGGGCATGTCCACATCCAGTAAAAAGTCCGGACATCTCCAGTCCAATCATGGACAATTTTTGTATGCGCAAATGTGAACAATTAAAAGAAAGAAAAAAAAACTGTCTGGCTGCTGTCCACATCAAGTATAACTCCAGATATGTCCACATTTACTCACGGATGGTTCGTTCACGCGCAGTCAAGCTCGCGGTCAAAGGAAGAAAGATGAACTATAACAGAACTCAAAGCGCAGACCTGCAGCTCAACACAAGAACAAATATAAACTAGACGAGAAATCAGAGTGCACAGTCTGGTTGCAGCCAAACGGTGCACTCTGATTCCTCTGTGCAGAGAACCTGCAAGCTGCATCCTCACCTCCTCTCTGCCCCCTGCTGCGCGCACCTAACACAGACATTCCTCCACCGTCATGACACCACAGGAAAGGGGCTTTAGTGATTTTCCAGTCAGGCTAGGATTTGAACCGAGGATCTTGTGGTCTCAAGCCCAACGCCTTAACCCCTAGACCAATGACTGATAATGACTGATGATGTTGAAATTAGCATCTTTAACAAGCTGCTGCTATTAGCCTATGACAATGATAAATTAAAATGGTCAGGTTTGACAAAAAGCACAATTGCAGTTTATACGTGAGCACTTTAATGTCTGAGATTCTTTTTCACTGTTGGAATGTTGCCCTGCCATGTTTTCCCTTCCAACACCACAAACAAATAAACTAAAAAAAAATAGTGTATCCAACAATGGGCTCATCAAAATTCATTGGCAGAATGTAACACGTCTCACATCTTTCAATGCAATACATTTCCGTGCAGTGCAATCCCTACAAGAATTAAACTTGTGCAACCTGCTTCAAAGCAAACCGACAAAGCACAAGTGCTTTTCCGAAATTTATAGACAAATCAATGAATTTTTGCTGCTACATAATTGGAGAATATAGCAATAAGGAAGAAGAATTTGTTTGTTCTGTTTGTTCTCCTCCTTTGTTTGATTTCCACCAAACGTGGGAGGTGGATGAAGGTCAACCCCTAGAATTGCCCATTAAATAAGGGTTAGGATTGGCAAAGATGGACTGCATGTATTTATATATAGCGCTTTTCCATCTGCATCAGACACTCAAAGCGCTTTACAATTATGCCTCACATTCACCCCGATGTCAGGGTGCTGCCATACAAGGCGCTCACTACACACCGGGAGCAATAGGGGATTAAAGGCCTTGCCCAAGGGCCCTTAGTGATTTTCCAGTCAGGCGGGGATTTGAACCCATGATCTTCTGGACTCAAGCCCAACACCTTAACCACTAGACCATCACCTCCCCTCCACTAGACCATCACCTCCCCAAAGATCAAAGTCATTGGGGTGTAAAGGTCAAAATATATATTTTTTCCACTCTGATGTGCACCAAATGTGGCACACATATGGATGCCAGTGTCACCGACCAAACGGTCCCCCCTAAAAATCTGTCCGCCCTGCTTTTACTGTGCATGCCTCATTCCGGACCACGGTAGCACGTTTGAGTCTAACCATCAGATGACAAACTAAAACCTCTTAAATCATTCTAACGTCTGTTTTAAGCAGAAAAGAGGTTCTTTTCAGCAAAAAACAAGGCGATAATCATTAAGTCGCTACTGACGCTCCAAAATGTCGCATGTGTAGTGAAGGCCGGGCGGGCTGATTTTTAGAGGGGACCATTCAGTGTGCGACACCTGTTCTGGAATTGCCTCGGTAAGGTCAAATTTGCCAAAAGTCAGCCATTGGGGTCAAGCCTTCTGGTCTACTCCTCCCGTGACCTTTTGCTGATTTCTGCCAGACTTGCTATGTCAATGAAGGTTTACCCAGAATTGCCTTTATAGAATTCATTTGGGCAAATGTCAAGGTCAAGGTTTTTGTTTTTCAACCCCATTTGGACCAAATATGGTACAACATAGTTGCATTTCAGAAGTGCCCTGGCAAGGTCAGCCAGAGGTCAAATATTTGCATAGAGGTCAAGGACAATGGGGTTAAATGTCAGGTTGATGTATCCCTTACTATTACTATTTGAATTAAAAAGGAAATAACTATTTTAATGTCATGTCGTTGGCAGCCCATTTCATAAAGAACCTTTTGGATTGTTGCACATGCATTTGTTTTGGGGTAACATGTGGAAGGTTTGCTGAATGGTTTCATCTTTTTTCCACTCATTTTCACATGAGGGTGGAGTCAACAGTAAAAACATACATTACAGAAATATTTTCTGTTGATTCTTTCACTTTATTTTTATTTTGATAGAGGCATTTTTTTTTTTTTTTTTTTTTTGTGGTATGTATTGTTTTCCTGAAGAAGAAACGGAGCTTTTGTATGGAGGGCTACATCAGTTTTGTGGGTGAAAAAAAAAGGTTCAAGGCAATCATATAATGAAGCTGGAATCTAACAGTGGTTTGACAGGAAAATAGTTACTTATTTGAGTGACTCTTTGTGTTCGTTTAAATAAATGTGTCCTACATAATTATATAGTTCAAGTATGTTGCACTGACAGAAAAATTGCTGCTGTTCATTTTAACCTCTGCTGGGGAGGTTATGTTTTCACCTGTGTGTGGGTTGGTTGGATAGTTTGTGTCCCGGATTTCTCAAAAACTGGTGGTACGCTTTTAGAGGGAATGTATTGATAGAGGGTTGGGACATATGCCAAGGGTGGGCTTGTTGTATTTTGTTGTGGAGCCATAGCCAGGGAAAGATTTTTGTCTCTTTGTGGCACTTCCTTGTGCTTCGGGCATGAAAAATGTTGAAACAGTCAGCAAAATGATGGTTAATGCATTAAATATATGCATTTAAATTGCCCATAATGGCAAGGGATACAACTGTTAAGTTGATTTTTTTGGCTGTCAGCCCATTTTATTTTTACCAAAAGTTAACTTAACAGTGGAGACCTTGCTGCACATTTGAGCAGCTTTTGTTGCCATCTAGCAGGTGATGTGAGTATTTCAGGTCTTGTGTACAATTCCTACTTGTAACCCAAAATTCGGTAAAAAACAAAAAAACAAAAGAAGTCATTTATAAATCTAAGAAACGTATCGTCTTTTGACAGGCAGAGCTTTGACGTCCCAGTATTATTGTATAAAAATTCAGATTATGGTTCTTGAGTTTTAGGACGTGGAAGGTTTTGCCGTACAGATGGACAGTAGGAGGGATGGAAGTACAGTAATTTCTGCAACACTATATTTACAGCATATCATCTTGAGATATGTAAGAATGTATGGTAAAAATATGAATATGATAGTCAGCTGTCCACATTGGCATCTGGGGTGATGAAAATTGGCACATTTTAACACTTTTTCAAAATTATCATTTTTTCAACAATGATAAATTTTGTTAAAACAACCTGCTGTCATTTAAATGTGTAAATATGTTCCATTATGTCACAAACCATCATACAAAAAGTTCTATAGCCATAGCTGGTATATTTCTTTGATGTTGAACTAATCAAAGATATGAACGACGTCAAATTTTGAGTTTTCTACCATTTTGAGGCCTTTGTGGAAGGTAGATCACACTAGATACGCCAAAACTGCCAACATTTCCAAACTCTACACCAAACGGTAGCCTGTCATAAGCAATCTCAAAGCTGTGAGGCATATAGGGGGCTCATTATTAACGTGCAGAGTTGGTAGAAAACACAGTTTTCACGATATGTGAAAAATTCACAAAAATTTCCAAAGGCTGTAACTTCAAGTGTTTGCATGATACAGAACTAATATGTGGCATTTCACCATATCTTTGTAATAGGAACAACGTATCAAACTGACAGAACAGAACTGAGGGGTGACCTTGGAGCCTCTGAGTGACTTGAGATGGAATGACCCAAAAGTCTGAGTGACGTTTCAGTTCCTGCGTGCATTCTCTTGTGACTAAAGATTTTCATGTTGATCTTTGTCAGTGTCAATGAGGAAAATACTATACAGCATGAAGTGGCAGATAGCACTGAAACATCAAGTAAAGTGTAATTTTTGTGTCAGAGGAGTACAGCTCATAACATCCTACTTGTATACTGTATAACACAAGTGGCTGAAGTGAAGTAAAAAGAGCCAGAGTGATAACAATCTAAATGAAATTGGAGGCTTTGAAGGAAGCCACTGATGTCGAGAGTTGGAGAGCTGGTACCTCATTTTTGTTGAGTGATTCTGTCACGGCATAAAAAGCAATGTTCAATCAGCTTGTCTTCTTAGAACACAAAAACGATATTTAAATCTAGGCAGCTTTTTTAATCAGGTTTAACAGAATGTCACATATTACTGCCAGAGTGTGATTAAATATATTTGAAACTCTTGCAAAGGCACAGTCTACCTTGGATTGGTGCTTTGGTTTTGAAAATGTTTTGTGTTACTGTAGTGTTTCCCAATCCTGGTTCTCAGGTACCCTCTAACCTACACATTTATTTTATATGTACTTGCTTTGCCTAAATTAGTTCACTCAGTTGTTATCATCATGGCATTCCCACATGGGATGGAAACTGGATCTGTTCAGAGATGTTTTTAACAGATCCTGCAAGTGGTTCCTACAGGAAGTTTCTGGCACTCAGGATCTTGGTCATGGTTTAATTTATAAAGAAAACTAATTCCAGACAGTTTATCTGTATTAACAGCAACTCTGTCCTTTTTACAAAGTGAAATTATTGCACATATCTTTTAAAGTAATGCACTAATTCTGAAGGTTTGAGTGTTAACAGACACGCACCAAAAGGCATTATGGGAAATGAGTTTCCTCTCAGTGACTGGTTGGTTGGTTTATTTATTTGTAAAAACCAACACACAAGTTACTGTTGTTGTGTTGTTTTTTACAAATAAATGTGTATTTGTAAATATGTTATTTTTTCATTTGTTAAAAAATGGCATTTGCAAAACTGAAAATTCTGTTTGTGAAGTGTAATTCAATGCAAGGAACAGTGACCAATGATCACACATTGGTCGCTATTCACTCTCCCATCCAGTAGATGGCATTGTTCTATGCACTTGGGGGGGGGGGGGGGGGGGGGTTCCACAGGGGACTTATTTCCCATAATGCCTTTTGAAATGTGTGTCTGTTAATGTTCAAACGTTCAGAATTAGCGCATTACTTTAAAAGATATGAGCAAAATTTTCACTTTGTAAAAATGACAGAGTTGCTGTTAATGTCGACAAACTGTCAGGAATTAGTTTTCTTTATAAATTAATCCATGAAAGAAAAGTGCTTTGCTTTTCATGTCTCCTGCCACACGTCTGTGTTGTTGCATGTGGAAAGTAAATGACACTTTTTTTGTAGCAGTAGCAGTAGCCCACCCCCTTCTGCTGGGTGAGGGTTGAACTCCTTCTCACAGCTGTCTGACTGTTACAAAACACACAACAGGAACTAATGTTTTATTTTACAAATGTTTTTCACCGTAGGTTTTACTCATTATACCAGCAAAAAAAAATGTTAGCGCCCCGAAAATTAGCGGAACTAAATTTAGAGGATGCTAATTGGTCATCCAATGGTTTTTAAAGTTAGCTGAAAAGTTAATCCGTTAACAAAAATGTTAGCTTTGCAGATTAGCAGAACTGTGCCCACCACTGACAACAACACATTACAAACACTGATCACGGACTCTAACCTTATTAGAAAACGAATGCTCACACAATCTCAGCACAAGTCCTGTTCAAGAAAGACTGAACACTTATTATTTTATGTTAAAAATTACTGCAGGCAGAGGATCTCAGTACTTCCACTCACTGAGGAATGTACATGTGAGGTCCACCACAAAGATCAGCTGTAAGAGCATCTTAAGCTCTGGTCCCACCGAATAATAAAGGATGAATAATGAGCCACGTAGCTTTTCTTTTTTCTTTGGTATACGTGCAGTTATTCAACAATCATGTGAGAATGGGGGCTCTGAGAGGCTCTTAGAGGCAGAATAATCGGCTAATGAGGCTCATCTCTGAGTGTGGCACTAATTGCAAGAAGTTCAAAATTTAGTAACAACACCATGGGGCAGTTTTGTGTACGAGGTACTACGAGGACAAATGTGGATTTTCAAGGCATGGTCGTGGTGAGGACAAGGCTGTTAGAAGCCCATTATCCGAGCACCTGGTGGTTATGAGGAGAGGACAGGCTATTTTGGACAGGGTATTGTACCCTCTCGCATACTTTGTTGCAACAATCCCACCTGCTTTGTGCGCCAGATGCACAAATAATAATTTTGTAGTGGATTAATAATTTTCTGTCAGGCAACAGAAAATGTTTTTTCCTCTATCTGCCTCGTGTGCTGAGGTGGAGAACATATTTGGAACAGCCTAAATGGTAATTATTTGTAATGTTGTTATTGTAATAGTTTGGTGAAACAGTTGCATATTCATTCCTTCTTTATAGGCAGATGTAAAAGAATGTTTATGACAGATTTAACATTTTGTTGTAATGGATCAAATGACCTCCCTGTGTGCGCGCACTGACGCAATGACTCGCACTCAAGACAAGCATTTACACAGAAAGTGAGCTCACAAAAGAGTGATTTTGCAGTCAATAATGGATGAACACAAAGTTAAAAGTTGGATCACCGGTGTCATTTCCCCGGGCACCTAAAGGCGACTTCTGCTCCTAACTGGCAATTAGGATGGGTTAAATGCAGTAGACACATTTCATTGTGCAAGGAACATGTTCCTATGTGCATATGACAATAAAATTCTTTTGAATCCTTTTGAATCCTTGAATCCTTTGAAAATGAAGACAAGTATTTATGCACTAACAGATGAACACAAACTTAAAAGTTGGATTGCCAGTGAGCCACGGAAGAAACAAAGCCAGTGAGAAGAAGCGCATTTAATGACTGGAACACAGGGGAACAACAGCCTGGCGCATGGATGCGCAAACCGGCCGGACTGTACCGGAGCATCTTTTTTGCACTACATTTAAAAAATGTGACAACATCTTGAATGGATGCTTTGAATTGAAAACCCTGATTTGAGGGTATCAGGCATGGATACACACTCATGGTGGACACAAATGCAGGACTCACTCTCAGATGGGCGGTGTTCAAAGCTCTTTACTGGTAGGACAGGCGTGGATCAGTACAAAAGAAGGCAGTCGGAGAACAGTAACAGTTACAAAAACATCTGGCGAACGGCAAAGTCAAAAAACAGGCAGAGGCTATCAAAAACATGGCAAGGCAGTCAGGTCACAGAAAACACTCAGAGGAATGGGCACAACAATCTGGTGGGAAACTAGTGCAACCAGTGAAGCTTAAATACACCCAGGTGAAGAGTTACAGATTAGAAACTATTGTGCGGAAAGCTCCACAAGAGGGTGTGGTCCAGACAGTGTGCCCCATCCACCACCAAGCACAAAGAGAGACAAGGACAGAAACAGCCCAAGCAGGAAAAACCCAGCAAGATAAATCACATACAATAAAATCAACCAAACCTAACTAAACAGGCCAGAGCAGACATACTGCAAACAAAACCCCAAACCCTGACAGAGGGTTGGAGGTTTGGGCCAAACCCATTCCTAAACATGCACCAACATCGTGTTACATGGTGCTACATGGATCATATGTGGCTTGATGTGGATCATGTGCGGCAACACGAGCTACTCAAGGTTGGATGGGGCTCAAATGACAGGTCAGTCGTGGCTCACTAGAGGCTGATATGTGGCACATGTGAGGTACAGAGAGGCACATAGATCTCTATGTGACTGACCTGCGGATCTGTGTTAGCTTAAGACGTGGATCATTCTTCAAATAATTGCTGACACACCCATGCGTTGCTCATTATTCATACCTTATTATTCGGTGGGACCGAGACTTTACATGCACAGCAGTGAACTCTCTCTAAACATACTGTTGACTATCCCCTAACAAAATTTGAGAGCTAAAACGTCATGGCACATTTGAACTGCTTTACTGTTAAAAACATTCACTGCCAACCCACTTAACCTCTTAATCGTAACCCCATTTCAAATCCCAAAATGTTACCCAAACAAATCATTTTCATAACTCTCCTCATTCTTTTATTTGTGGATTTTTTGTCTCTCTTGTGCCTAAAGCATAGACAATGAGGTATAAAGGGCCATCTTGATCTTTTTTATGTTAATCTGGCTTTATTCCCCACAAACTACTGTGAAAGTCCAAGATAAAACTTGGCAGTGCTGACATCTGACAGCTGACATGTCTGCTGCCAGATAATACAGCTGAAACACAATGTGTGAGTGTGCTCGAACATATGCACAGAAGGCTTTTTATTATGCAACGCTCTAATCAGATGTTCAAGACTTAGCAACCAAACAAGCATTTACCCTGAGGAGATAAGGAAGAGTATCTCAGTGTGAAAATAGCATGTTATTTCATTATTAGTCACATACAGATGTAACAGAAGGTTTGAGAAACGACAATTAGATGGGAGCGGTCTTTATTCTTTGCCATTTGGGCTCACCTGAAAGAAACAGTCACACTGTGATGTGCTGCCAGTCAAGCAGCAGGCAAAGACAGAGTCTTGGAAGCCAGAATTCTGTGTGTTTTTGCCGCGGCTGAAATGAGTTTTCTTTGCAGAATAGCTTGGCTCTTTCTCAGGGACAGCATGAGGACTTAAGATATTTGGAAGGACCTCAGAGTGTAGTCGCTGGTCCTTTGCTTAAACAGAACCATTTGGAAAACCAGGACGGCTCCCATTTGTGTCCTTGTGGAAGCGTTTTAGGTATGGCGTGTTTTTAAGAAACTGAAGGGAATATATACCATGTTCAGGATCATTCAGGACAAGATATAAGGCATTGCTGGGAAAAAAAAAGAGGTTCTTTGAGTTTGTCTGCTTCCGTAAGTTCATAGGTAATTGGACAGTTGCATGGTTTTTGTAGTTCTGCATCTGTACACCACCACAGTTTAACGAGGTTAGTCCCATTGAGATCGACATCTCTTTTACAAGGGAGTCCTGGACCTCCACCTAACCTGCATATCTGTGGATGTGGGAGGAAACCAGAGCACCCGGAGGAAACTCACACAAACACAGGGAGAACATGCAAACTCCACACAGAAAGGCCACAGGTGGAAACTGAATCCATGACCTTCTTGCTGTGAGGCAACAGTGCTAACCACAAAGCCACTGTGATACCATGAATGCTGGACAAAGATTCATTCCATGCCTCTCTTATGGCCAGGAACTCTTTGTCATGATTAAGTAAATGCCATCAAGAGTACAAACAGCCTTAGAGAGTTTCCCTTTGTAGGGAGATGGAAGTGTTTGCTGGAGAAAGGGTGAGAATCGCCAACATCTGGAAGGAGCTCAGGGTAAAATCACTTCTTTCACATCCTTTACAAGACGTCACATGAGGTAAATTGGGCATCTAACATGCCCTTGACCCACCCTTTTGGAGGTCTCCTGATTACATTCATTTGTGAGGAAATCCGGCAAGGACACTAAAAGTCAGTCAGAGCTGGGGGTGCTGAGAGAGCCAAGGATATATCATGACATCATATTTAATACTGCGCAGCAATGCAGTATTTGTGATTTTTGTAGTTTTATTGTAATTTACCTGAGTCTGGTAAACCAGACCCATTCACTTTACCATTGGATTAGCTTCATAAATTTGGTAATTCTCAAAGTAATTCTGAATTTGAGATTTGAAGATACAGGCTGTTGGAATACCTGCTGGGCATTGCTGCCTGACGCACCTCCACCAGTGCACTCTATGCAAGTGTGCTCCCCCATACACCTATGGGAAGGAACGGGTCATCAGCTGGGGACCACCAGTCACTGATGTTTCGCTCCTTTAACCCCAGTACATCTCTTGGTGGCGGAGCGATGGCAGGTGTCTTCACCTGCCACCCCCTGCTGATGCCCTAGGTGTTCTGCCCTTTTCCACCTCCTCTGCTAGCTCCTTGATGGCTTTGTGGCTCCCTGCCCCTGTGCAGCCAATGTCTCGCAACAGATGAACTGTTGAGGAGCCCACAAAGCCCCTACACCCCACCTCAACGGGGCATGTAATGGCTTTCCAGCCAGCCTCCTGACACTCCGCCACGAGGTCAGCGTACTTGGAACACTTACGTTCATTAGCAGCCTCCATCCCCTGTTCCCACGGGACAGTTAGTTCTACCAGCAGGATGGTCTTGGGTGGGATTGACCACAAGATCAGGTCTGGCCGGAGCGATGAGAATTAGTCTGGCTGTGCTAGGCTAATTTTGCCCTGATAATAATAATAGTAATAATAATTATTATTATTTTGTTTATATAGCACTTTAACACTGATAAAGTACTCCACAGAACAAAACACAACAATGACACACTACCACTAGTTGATTAAAATTAGAACAAATAATAAAAGTATATGGCGGCATGGTGATTAGCACTGTTGCCTAACAGCAAGAAGGGGGTGGGATCGTTTCCCACCTGGTCCTTTCCATGGTTTCCGGGGTTTGAATGCTCTCTCCATGTTTGCCTGGGTTCCCCTAAGGGTGCTTCCTCCCACTTCCAAAGATATGTACAGTCAGTGAATTTGAAACTATAAAATTGGCCATAGGTATCAAATGTATTCTTCTGTCTATGTGTGGCCCTGTAACAGACTAGCGTCTTCTCCAAGGTGACCCCTGACATTCACCCCTGTGACTGTCTCTATCTCTGTCTCCAACTTTCAAAGTCCCGACTTCATCAGACTTTGAATTCTTCGAATTGCATTCGGAATAACCAGCTGGTCTGTCAACGCTATTGACACCATCTTTTCAACAAGGAAATCAGGGCTGGCAGACTCTGCTTGCCCAGAAGGAACCTATCCCGCAGGCTACCTTCTCGATGCCTGGAAGGAGTGGTGCGTGGCATGCTTGGCACCATTTTTCGTGGAAGACATTGAGGATTTGTTCTTATTTGTCTTTATGGTAGTTGGGCTTCTGCTGTCAGGATTATGCGCTGCCCTGATCTATCGGAAAATTGGCAAGACAGCTTCCACCAAAACCATAACCCCATGTCTGCCCGTCATGATTATTGAGGTTGGCAAGGCTGTACAGTCTCAGACTGTATTGATTCTTGAGCTAAAATACAAGTTGGAATTCATCTCGGAGCAGCTGTCTGCCCTGCAAAGGCATTGATGTTGGAGACCAGTGAATATTCATTTACACAATTGGATCTGGACAGTTAAGAGAAGCCGCATTTAGCTCTGTGCTTCTCTGCGTAACACAAACATGGCAGCCTTATCAGCTGCTGAAGGTCAAAATGCCCCGCTTGTTTTTCCTCCAGAAGATTTTGATGGCCCTGGTGACACACACAGCTCCCTGTCTCATCTGCCCTCCCCCACAGACTCTAGTACACACGGACAGGGACTGATATGAACCACCTGCATACAAAAACACACGCTCCATCCCACTCCTCCTTGTGTTTGTGTCCCCACACCCACCCCTGGCCTCCACACTTGCCACTCTCTTGCCCCTCCAGGAGGCCACACTGCACGGCTGCAGCAACCTCCCACCTCTGCCCCCCAAGCTCGGTTGCGCGGCATGAAGCTGCTGCAGCCCTCACTCACAGTGGCTCAATTCAGACTGTTTCCAAGTTTAGCGTACATAAACAATCAACTGTATATGCACGGTTGTTTTAATTCTGATATCTGCCATTACTATGTTCAGCTATTAATAATTGTGGAGTAATTGCTGTATTTTTGTCAGAGGTAACTGGGTGTGATATGAATTAAAAATAATCAATAAAGTTGTTTGAATCTTGAAACTGCTGAGATCCACCCCGTGCAAACCTGATCTGTAACAAGCAGGTATGGAAGATGAATGAATGAATAAAAGTACAGAAATAAAACAATAAAATTATTACCACCATCAACAATTTCATAGGCAACTGAGAAAAACAGTTGTCATGCTCAATTTATCAATGTGGATAGAACTGGACTTTTCCACATAAGGACTCCAGGTTTTCTCCTCATTGTTGCATATGTATAACAACAAGACAAAACAAGAAATAATGCATCTTATCAAATCATGCATTCAGTTCATATGCCCTGCCATCCATCTCATCAGCTACACAGAAAATACACTGTATGTTCAAATATAATGCAATGCTAGAATACCCTCGGCCGTATGAGCATAAAAATAGGAAACAGAATGTAACCTTTTGACCTCTTTAAATAGGTCAAAGTTATCCATCTTTGAACTTGTACAAGGTCTGTATCCCAAAAAAGCTCCCTGTGAATTTGAAGACCCTGGCAGCAATAGGACTGGAGTTATGCAGAGCACAGACGGATGGACGGACAGACGGACAGACACAAACCCTTCGCAATACCATTTTGGCCTTGGGTAAAAATGAAATAAAATTTAATTAAAAAAAAAACATTTGATTTGGAGCTATTAGTATGCCACTATTAAAATAAAAGAAAAAAATGTTTGTTTGTTTTTTTGTTTTGTTTTTATGGATTTGTTCACACAAAGTATTTCTGTTGCAACTACAGCTCCTTACCTGGGCCCCTGGAACCTAGGACAGGTTTAGAACATGTTGGAGAGATTGCATTTCCAATCTAGCCAAAGAACATTTTGAGATCAGTGGTATTGCTCAGTGTCCTGAAGCCAGTGGTCTGAGCTACTGCACCAGAAGAGTGATGCAAAACGAGTCGAGGGTTCAGTGTGTGGCCACAAATGCAGCACATAAAATCAGTACTCTGAGTGAATTATACGTACTTTTGGCACAAGCTCACTGTAACAGTTTCATTTCATTCATAAGTTTATAAGCTTAATTTTCATACAGTTCCCGATTACTCCAATTAACGGTCACAGGGAGGCTGGAGCCTATCCCAGTCACAGGGCACGAAACGGGGTTCAACCTAGACAGTCTATGGCAGGGCTATAATCTTATTAGTTTGAAAATAATAACTTTAACACTGAGCAGCACGCAACAGTTGAAACATTTTTACCAATTTTCCAGGTTCACTTTGATCTACACTCCAGCATAGGCCATTAATGGTCAATTCATGCTGCTGGAACATGATGTTCCCACAGAAGGACCACTCAATGAACAATATGCACTTATGCTCCTCAGTGATGGACACAAAGTGAGTCAGAACAAGAGGATGATGCTCTTTCTCAGCTCATTCCTGTCTGTTTTCCACATAATGCAGGGGTTTGGAGAGTAAATATATCAGAGGTTACAGACGCCTGGCTGCTCATGGAAGCTGAGAGGGAAATTAATTGAATTTGAAATGAGCATGCTGATGTGAGATATAGACAGGAAATGCAAATTCCTTGTGCACCATGTGCATGAGGAAAAATAATGGAGCAATTGAGGAAAGAAGCGATTGGAAAAAGAAAACACTGGCCCAATAATGGCAATTAGTTGCATTTTGATGCCTTGGTGGTGCAATCCATCTATTTTATACATAATTAAATGGAGATGAAATTAAGCCAAGACAAAGGCATGAATGATTTAGTGTGTTTCATGAAAACTATCTTGTTTTTCCTGCTTAAAAGACAGTGTTTTCTTGTTAATGCCGGAGGCCAAAGTTATAGTTGTGTCATAATTATTATAATAATAAAATCATATTTAATAAAGATAGGTGTCCCCCCATATATATGATATATGAGGTATGTCAAGGTAGGTAGAAACTGTGATTCAACCAGTAGAGATTGCGATTGGAGTCTCTACCAGCACAGATTGCAATCACAATCTCTACTTGTGTTTTTTCTTTTACTTATGCTGAGTACTACTTTGACATTTGGATCAGAGTTTCTGCCAGTAGAGACTGCAACAACAGAGATCAACTATAGTTGAAAAAAGTAAACACTGATCATAAATGTAATAAAATATCAGTTGGGAAATCATAGTCATATTTTGATATATTCAGCAATTAAAATAGCGTTGTACCTCTGGATCACCAAACATTGTGTATTCCAAATTTTGGTTTTCAAACTTAATAATGTAACTTTAGTTACAAGTTCCTCAGAACTACTTTGACAACATTTGGATCGGAATTTCTACCAGTAGAAATCTCTACTAGTAGAAACTGTGATTCTACCCTGTATTATATGTTGCTTCTGTGCCTCACCAAAATGGTATTTAAATGAAACAGTTAAAACATGCTTGTAGTACAGGCACCTTGTTCCCAACATGGGGCTCAAGCCCCCTTTTTGGGGGACACCAAGGATCCCAGTCGGGATGCACAGTTTTGTCATTTCTTGGTTGTAAAAAAGATTACAAGTGCACATAACTCTTGCTAGACAGTAAAGATCATTAAAAACACTCCCACTGCCCCACCCATTTGGATGAATAATAATAATAACTGATGGTATCATGTTTGTCATTAATTTTTGCCAATAAATAAATCAATAAAAATTAACTGTATCCCTTTGTGAGTGGGGAGGTCTGTCTTCACATATATAAGTTTGGTCTTGAGGCCTTCTTTAGATATAACTTGGGGTGGGGAAGCACAGCTGTAAGCTTTTAGGTTAAATTCAAGCGGTTTAAAATCTATCTTCATGGTTTATTTGAAAAGATTTTTGCATTTAACAAAAATATTGCATTCGGTTTTTTAGGAATTACTGCCACTTGTATACAGTTGCTCAAATTTTCAGAGGCTTTAAGTAATTAGACATTAAGTTAAATTAAATTTCAGGATTAGACAAATCATGGGATGGATACATGAACATTTTCAAGTCACTGAATATGTTTTGGACTTTATTTACATCAGTCATTAAGCAATGCAATACTGTACATGCCATATGGTAATGTGTGGTTAATCTGTCTGGAGAAGACTGCTCTCAAAAACTGAGTGACTGTGCAAGGAGGAGCCTCATGAGGGAAGCCACCAAGTCAACCATGAAAACACTGGCACGCTGAAAAAAAAAAGTGCCACTGCCCAAATACGTTTGGTCTGGAATGTAGCCCGCATTAAGTTTTCTTGATTATTTGGGGTCAGAAAACAGCAGTGTTTCCACGGTGGTTTGCGTTCAGCCACTTCAGGGTGTTTCCAGGTTGAAAACAGATTCTTGTTTCAGAATGAAGGGGCGGTTTCATCCTTAAAGAACTATTCACATCCCTTTTTACCCTGTGAAGCAACACACTGTGAAATTAACTTTGCATAATCTTTAGCAGACACAAATTATAGATTCATTTAAAAAGTGAGCACCAAAATAAGTAACAGACTAGATTACAGTCACTCAAAAGATCAAAGGATCTGATCCCGATGCACCCGACCACTCTTTCTCACTGATGTTTCAGTAAAATAGGAACATTTGCTACAACAGCATGCATGCACACGGAACGGCATCTTTCAGTCCGGCCTTCTATTTGCAGGCACTTGGTCACTGAGCCATCCAAGCAAGGGGAAAACAGAAAGCATGGCCTAATCCTCTCAGAGCAGGGAAAGATGAAGTTTTAAAGCCATAATTCTCCTTTTAATCCATTCAGGAAGGCTTTGACCCAGTTAGGGACCTTGTTCACAGGTTTTCCAGCAGCATACTTGGCCATGAGCAGTGGTAGTTTTACCTGGCTGCAGCTGTGCACAGCTTACTGTGGGGCTTTGTGGCAGCAAATCAAAGGTCATCTTGTCCACGGGTTTAGTGTTCAGCAAGGGAATTTTTGGCAAATGTCTCTGGCTATGATTCAGTGCCAAAGCTTGACTTTTTGAAACCACAACCTCACAAGTGGCTAGTACTTAAATTTACTAACACACCACAATACAAGCTTGTGCCTTTGTCATGTAATATATGAAAGTATCAAAGAAAATAAGATGGAGATGAGAGTGCAAAATAAACATTATATGTTTGTCATCGAGTCCTGAAAATTAATTGCACCCACCAAGGACGTAATAAAATCATCAGCGTGTATGCTATCTGTCTGTTAGCAGGATTACGTCAAAACTAATACACAGATTTTGACAAAATTTTCACCACATATATATATTAGGCCATGGAAGACTCCATTAAATTTTGGAGGTGATTCAGATGCAGAATCTGGATCAAGATATCACTTTATATAGGCTTTGAAGGATTACATCTAAACTACTTAACAGATTTTCAACAAATTATCACCACATATTGGTGTTAGGCCATGAAAGACTCCATAAAATTTTGGAGGTGATATGGATTAGGATATCAATTTGTAAACTTTTAAGGATTACGATAAAGGTAGTGCACTGATTTTTTACAAAATCTTCACAAGAGACAGATATTAGGCTATGGAAGACTCCATTAAATTTTGGAGTTGATCTGGAAATGAATCCAGATTCTGGATCAAGATTGCACTTCATATAGGCTTTGAAGGATTATGTCAAAACTACTTCACTGATTCTCATCAACTTTGCAGCACAGATAGAGCATGGAAGACTCCACTGAATTTTGGAGGTGATCCAGATCCAGATTCAGGCTCAGGATTTGTTTGGAGTGATCCAGATCAATATGCAGGTTCTGCAAAAGAAAGATATGACAGCACAATGTAAAACCAAGATCAGGAAGACACTATTTTGTTTCAGCTTGTGAATTAAATATCATATTGCAACATCTTGATCAGTTGGACCATTCTGGATCAGTATGCAGTTATTGCATAGTGTTGTGGAATCCGGATTCAGGTGAAGTCCAGGTCATGATGTGTATCACATATCTTATTGTGAGTCCTCATCAACCTTTGGTGGATGTCAGAAATCTCTGATTGCTATTGCTCTTGTTCTTTATGATTCAATAACACCATAATATGTGGTCCTTTGTAGCCTTTAAGCACTTGATTCTTTGATTCTTGAACACACAATGTTTAGTCTGTAGTGGCTCCAAAGGGTTTGACTTAAAAAGTTCTGACGTTCAGTTTGACTTGTCAGGGTCACATAAATTCAAAGGTAATTTAACCAAAAGAAGGGCTAATAAGCTAGTTACCAATGTACAGAATGCATTGTTATTACAAAAGGCAATAATTCCATAAAGTATATTCCATCTCGGCTGGAGATGCTGGACATTTTTTGAAGATAAAGGTCAGGATCAAGTATGCTTTCTTTTGGTTAATACTGTGAATGCTGTGAACTATATGAATGAAAAAACACTTAAATGAATTACTGCAGGAAAATGCTCAAAATACTCTAATAGTGATGTTAAGAGGGCCTCTTTTGGTCTGCGTTTGATTCATCGTGTGCACCAGCATTCCTAATTCACAACTGATAGCTGTCATTTCTGAGAGTGGGTTCGTGCCGACGCATGAGAACAAGCCGGTAATAAATCCCGCCAGTGAGCCGGGGCTGGTCGTGTTCACGGATTCCAAGAGTCACATTTTCATGGCGTGTTTTGTCAGCACAATGTAAATAAAAATGCTTGAAAGTGTCCTCATTTCCAGGCTTTTATACTTGGGCTTGGCTGTTTTTATGGTGTTTACATTTGTATAGAATGGTTGCCGTGGCGGTGCCCACCAAGCATTTTGATAGCATCATTATTTATATGGCTGTCGTAATTACCCATTGCCTGATTCATTTTGTCATTTGCTTTATTGGAACAACTGCCCTTGGATGCCTTTTATTTTTGTTTTGTTTTTTTTGGAGAGTGGCTTCTGCTCATTGGACTTACGTCTGACAAATGACTTTGTGAAAAGCGATATGTTCTTCTGTTGGGAAAAAAAGAATAGAAATTGAATCCTGGCTTTTGTCGGCAGTCTCATCTGTCATCTTTTCATTATTGATGTCCATTAGTTTTATAGATTATTTGGCTGTCTTGTGCTCCCTGGCTCGGCTCAGCCTGTCAAATTGGTCACTCAGGGCAGCAGCCTGTTGATAATGTCATTTAGATTGATGGCTTTCATGGTTTAATTGTCAGCACAGTCTTAATGGAGCTCCTGGCGTAACTGACAGATTACAGTGCAGATTAGTTCAGGTCCAAGTTTTGTGTAGCAGTTGCAATGCAATGTTGATACAGTGTGTTGATACTGCATCTTCATGCTGGGACATTATCAGCTATCTTGCTTGTGTTTATTTGCTTCCTGTATCACCTTTCATGGATCACATTTACAGGAATGATGCAGTCGTAGAAGATTTATCACACATGCCAATAAGCACAGTTTGGTTTTGCTGGCTTTGTGAAATTATTCTGCTGCCTGCACACTAATCTGTTGTAAAAATTTAATGGTATTGAATATAGACTATGTACTGTATGCAGCATAATGTTCTTGGTGTTGTTGGAGTCAGCATCACCAGTGCCCTCTTCTGCCAATGCTGGTGCTGGATGGTTAATTTCTACCACAAAATTACGTGTCCCTTCTTGGAAAAAGTGCTGGGTTTTTGGCTTCAGAACTGTGCTACTTAAAAATAAAGGACCTCTGATGTCACAGGCCGAGACAGAAGAGATAGATCAGGTCAGGTCTGGGAGTAGGCTCTGGTGTCACCTGTCGCCTTGGGTCCCAGATGGCAATCACCCAGGCAGACAACGGGTCCATTCACGAATGTCACTATCTGTCTGACACCACCAGGTGAGACATCAGCAGCCCCTTGGCCTTCTCCAACCACTGGGGTCCTCAATACTGAGACACTGCCAAATGACCAAAATGTCAATAATTTCCCTTCAGTGCAAGGAATGCTTCTCTTTTGAGTCTTCCAATATAACCACTCATTTGGCACAAAGTTATTCCAGTGGGAATTAAGGATTCTCCAAGGAGACCTAGTACAAAAACATCTAGTCATTACCTTTTGTCAGTGGTTATCACACGTCTCACAGCCACATGGTAAGACAGAAAACACCAGGACCCAAAAGACTGGGACCTTCCTTCTGCTGCAGAGATATTGTAAAAAACGTTCTGTCCCATGACCTCATGACTTAAAAAGCTGTTTCCAGGCATTTATCAAAATCAACCTGATCTGCCATCAACTGAAGTGTCAGGACATTAATCCAAGTTATGCTTGTCTATACATACATCAAGCAAACGAGCTAAACCAGTTTTTCAACAGGTTTGACTCCAGCTCATCCACCCCACCCCACAGCCCCCGGACTGTTCCACTGAGTAATGACCCCATGTCTCTTGGCCACACTGGAAAATGTATAAGACAGAGTAAGTATGTCCTTTTTAGGCTACTGTACCAACATGACAGTGCAATGTGGGAGCCTCCATGAGAGGGCCCACTGCCATGTAGGTATGAAGGATTCATTCTAATCCAATTTATTTAGTTTATATAGTGCCAAATCACAACAAAGCACCTAAAGGTGCTTCACACAAGTAAGGTCTAACCTTACCAACCCCTAGAGCAAGTACAGGGAGACAGTGGTAAGGAAAAACTTCCTCTGATGATTTGAGGAAGAAACCTCAGGCCTTAGGCCATTCTATTGAAAAGGTTTACAAGACAGAACACAACACAACAATTAATGAGAGTCCATGCAGGCGTCATCAGGGGCATCATCGAGCCACTCAGTGGATCTGTTCCTGGAGCAGAGCCTGTTCCGCATCTGTTACAGAAATCATTTAATGCAGCACATGGATCCAGCCACATCTTGGACAGAGAAAAAAAAGAAAACAGAATCAGTCTGCCAGAAAAACTACATTTAAGGTATAATATTATCAGTATTAAGCAAAAGGAAAGCAGAAGAAATACTAAGGTGATCACCGGCCACTAGCCCTAAGCGTCACTAACAGACCCAGACTTTAGATAAAGTTGAGGCCAAGACCCATTCTGTTTAATAATAAAATGAATTTAAAAGGGTAGAAAGCATAGTACCATACTATGCCAGTATGCTAGCCATACAAAAGAATCAATACAGAGATTAAATGTGTCTTAAGTCTGGACTTGAAAGTCTCTACAGAATGTGACTGTTTTATTGACACAGAGAGATCATTCCACAAAACAGGTGCATGATAAGAGAAAGCTCTGTGACCCACAGACTTTTTATTCACCCTAGGGACAGAAAGTAGCCCTGCGCCCTGAGAACACAGAGCCCAGGCCGGTACGTAGGGTTTGACTAGGTTAGCTAAGTAGAGACGTTCTAGTCTGTGGAAAATTGTATAGGTTAATAGCAGAATTCTAAGCTCATGAAAACACATTAAATTATTGTTGCGGTAATTATACACTGATGAACCTGTTCAGTGTTTCACAGTTGTGAATCTCGCACCTTCTTGCGGCCCATGACTCACGCGAGAGATCAGTTTCAGCAGAGTTCCGGTTCAAGGCACAATGTAAACAAACGTCGTGAAGCATGGACAACAAGACAACATCGGGGCACAGCAGAAATTCATCACAGATGCTACACCTCCTCTAAATAACCCTCTCAACTTGGGAGAATGTGTCATCATCATAATCACTCATGACTTTGCTGAATCAATGCTATCTATGTCCTCGTTAGTCATTGTTTACATGCGCTGTGAGATGCCGGAAGTCTGCTGGCACCGCGGCGCATTCTGGGAAATGCAGAGGGCCACCAGGGGGATTATGGGAAACGTTAAAGTACCGAATAGTTATGAATGCTATAGTCCATTTCTGCTAATAAACACCCCTAAATCTTACATACTATAGCTTTAAATACCAATTATAAGACACATATGATCTTGCTGAAAATGTGCAGCATATGACCCCTTTAAGGCTGAAACAGTGCCTCATATTGAGCCTTGCGGGGTTTCCATTGCTTTTAATTCAATGGCCACACACAGTCATATGTAGGATTTATCAGTCCATGTCTTTATTCCATCCCTCTGCTGTCCTTCTGCCCCCAGTGTGTCTGTAACCAAGGTCAGGCTGGTCCTGCTGTTTTCCAGAGGTGTGTGGGCTTCATTCATTATCGATATGATAGCAGCATGCTACAGTGCCCTAAATCTCCTGTCTGTGTTTGTTCCCTCAAAGAAATGGTCTCCAGCTTTCTCTCTCTCCATGCGGTCGCTCAGCTGAATGATCTCTCTTTGTCTCGTTCACTTTTTTTCCCCAGAAGCTTCTTTTTACTCATGCAAGCGGAGCTCTACATGTATGTGTCCTCCTCACACATGGACAGTAATGATGACTTCAGTGATAAATCCTTCACGATGGAACGTAACATCTAAAGCAAAGCCAAGTAAAATGATGAAAGACAAAGACAAAGAGAATCCTGAGGGAGAGCAGGAACAAAATAGAGCTTTGTTTTTCACACAAACGATGCAGATTCTTTTTCTTATTGTTACCTCTCGCATCTGTTTGCAAGTATGTTGCATCATTAGTTATGAATTAATGAACCAATTATCACTAAATATGGTGAATAATTGTTGCCTGTACTATAATAGAAAATATTGGATTAGCTTTTGATGAAGAAGTGTATTTGTAACTTTTTTCTCATCACATACATAATTTTTCCACTTCTACAAACTTTGAAACTCCACAAAGGGGAGTTCTGGTATTTTTCAACCTGGCCTTTATTTTTAGATTTTTTTTCACCTTTTCACTTGGGATAAAAATAATTTCTATCTGTGCAGTACTGATTGAGAACACAAACGCCATCGTGGGTTAAGCAGCTACATAATGGAGCTGTACGGGGCAAGCTAAATCGGTAAAAATGTCATTAGAAGTGTCTGACAGCTTGGAGAGGATCCCTGCAGAGACAAACATGCACATGCTGACCTCACTAAATGTAGAGAAACTTTTTAAAGATTAGAAGTTAATCAACCAGCCTAGCCTCGTTGGCAGTGCCAGCCCTCCACTGAGTCACGACTGATCAACTGCCAATGTTTGATTTTCCCTTTAACGTCAAGTTTAACATCCCTTTTCATTTTTAACATTATCACATTCTCCTTTAAAATCTTATTTATTCATTTGTCTGTATGCCTGTTAGCAGGATTATGTCAAAACTACTTCATGGATTTTGATGACATTTTCACCACAGATAGATATTAAGCCATGGAAGACTCCATTAACTTTTGGAAGTGATCCAGATCTGGATCCAGATTCCGGATCAATGTTTCCCTTTATATAGGCTTTGAAGGAGTACGTCAAAACCACTTCACGTATTCTCACCAAATTTCCACCACAGATTGATGTTAGGGCATGGAGGACTCCACTGAATTTTGGAGGTTCAGATCCAGATCTGGACAGGCGGATGTCAGAAATCTCTGATTGCTCTTGTTAAGGATGTGTGCCAACTGTGAAATTGATTACTGAGTGTATGTAATCCACAGCTTGTGATGACCCATGAGTTGAGGATGACTGTAAACACTTGGATCTTCCCTTATGGATCACTTACGATTGACAATCATGTTTTGACACCCCGAGGAGAACTTTGAGTCAAGCTGTTTATGATGGACCACTAAAACCTTTTTTATCATTGAAGTTGTGCGTTTCATATGACTGCTTGGGCCTCTGCATTCATACTGTATTTGTTTTTGTAGTCAGCAGCACCTCGTCAGTATTGATTTGTGCTTCTTTTTTGGTATTAATTTGAAACTTATTTTTCACCTGCCGCAAAGCAGTGCACAGCTCAGTGCAAGTATCATTGGCAGTGCACAGGTGATGCATTTGGGCTTTTTATGACCTCTTGCTCACATCTTTGAAATCCTTTAGGACCATTTCTATGTATTTTAACCTTTATGTTTGTTAAAATTGTTGGGCTCTCCCAGGACTGATGCCACTGCCACCACAACGTGTGTTTCCATCCATGTCCAATGCTCAATAAATCTGATTTTTTCAGATTGCAGACAAGCAGTATTGGCCTTGATGGCCTTCTGTCCTCAGTATTGGAAATTAAAGAAACTGACAAACTCATTTCAAGATGCAGTGTCTACCACACCTGCTCCCAATTCTTACCATGCACGTGATGAAAATAATATCCCCTGCAACAAGCCCACATGTTCAGGCTCATTTATCTGCACTGCACAGCCTAGAAAGGTTTTGCACTCATTCTCTCTCACATTCCTTTTTGCAAACTCTATAAAGCTTTTTTTCAGCAGAGCAGTGAAAAACTCCAACAACTGTTGGAATTTCTGAAGTTACTTCTCAGCAATACCTGTTGCTTTTTCAATTTTCAATTTCATTTTATTTTCATTTATATAGCGCCAAATCACAACAAAGTTGCCTCAAGGTGCTGTGCACAAGTAAGGTCTAACCTTACTAACCCCCAGAGCAACAGTGGTAAGGAAAAGCTCCCTCTGAAGAAGAAACCTCAAGCAGACCAGACTCAAAGGGGTGACCCTCTGCTTGGGCCACAAATTACAGAACAATTCACAAAACGAGTATACATGAAAAGCTGTTGGTGCACAGGACAGGAGGGTCTCCAGCACATCTTTGATAGATGGCGCTGCACCTTAAACAGACAGAAAAACAGAGTCAGGCATCAGAAAGACAAAGAATATAGTTTAATTTGCCAGCATTAAACAACAAGAAAAACAGGAAATACTAAGGTGATCACCGGCCACTAGCTCTAAGCTTCACTAAAAGACCCAGAATTTAGGTAAAGTTGAGGCCGCAGCACACTCCGTTTCCTAATAAAATTAATTAAAAGAGTAAAAAGCGTAGAACAATACTATGCCAGTATGCTAGCCATACAAAAGGGAAAATAAGTGCAGCTTAAGTCTGGACTTGAAAGTCTCTACAGGATGTGACTGTTTTATTAGTGCAGGGAGATCATTCCACAGAACAGGGGCACGATAAGAGAAAGCTCTGTGACCCGCAGACTTCTTATTCACCCTAGGGACACAAAGTTTTCCTGTACCCTGATAACGCAAAGCCCAGGCTGGTACGTAAGGTTTAATTAGGTCAGCTAGGTAGGGAGGTGCCAGTCCGTGAACAATTTTATAGACTAGTAGCAGAACCTTAAAATCTGATCTCACTGGGACAGGAAGCCAGTGAAGGGATGCCAAAATGGGTGTAATGTGGTCGAACTTTCTGCTTCATGTCAAAAGTCTGGCAGCAGCATTTTGAACCAGTTGGAGAGCCCTAATGCTGGACTGCGGTAAACCAGAGAATAGAGAATGTTGCTGAAAAATTAATCCACTGTGGAAGTTTCAGTTTCAATCTATTTTGTTTTATATAGCGCCAAATCACAACAAAGCTGCCTTAAGGCGCTTTACACAAGTAAGGTCTATCCTTGTGGTGCATTTACAAATAACGACGACAAGTCACGAATGCCACGAAGTATACAGTCTTTGCCGCTGCTCATGAATGTGATGATTTGAGGCAGAGCATCAGGAGTCCTCAGGAACTGTTGCAACCTGTTACCACGCGTTACGATTAATGGCACACATCGCTGACAAATTATCAGGAACCATTACGCACAGTCAATAATAATGTCCCATGCTGTTGCACGTAGCAGTGTGTTGTTATGTTCTGTAACGCTGTGAATCAGGCGAATTGTCTCCACACACTCCCCCATAGTAATGCTACCATCAGCTACTGAACAGTTCACATTACTCCAGATTGCTCCTCAACATCAGACTCTGTGCCACATGGAATTGCACGGAAAGGAGGAGGAGGAGACGGAGAGAGTCAGATGTCTGGCTGCATGCGGCTCTCCTCTGGCTCAGACTCGAACATCAGGCACAACAGCAAGTGGAACACCTGCAGGAGCACACTGAGGAGCATTGGAACAAGATTTAGCTGACTTGGTGTCACTGTCCTTCTTCAGCATACTGCAGCATTGAAGCTGAATGTGGTGTAGCAGGGTTTTCATTGTGCATACGTGAGAGAAGTGATTCTGATGATGTTGAGGAAGAAACCTCAAGTAGACAAGACTCAGAGGGGTGACCCACTGCTTAGGCCATTCTGACAGTAACAAGGTTTTTGCAAAGTTTTACAAAGCAGAAGAATCATTCATTCATTCATTTTCTACCGCTTAGTCCAATTAAGGGTCACGGGGGGCTGGAGCCTATCCCAGCAGTCATAGAGCGCAAGGCGGGGTACACCCAGGACAGGATGCCAGTCTGTTGCAGGGCCACAAATAGACAAACAAACACAGACACACACACACACACACACACCTACGGACAATTTTAGAGTCCAATCCACCTAACCCGCATGTCTTTGGACGTGGGAGGAAACCGGAGCACCCGGAGGAAACCCACGCAAACACGGGGAGAACATGCAAACTCCACACAGAAAGGCCATGGAAACTGAACCCACGACCTTCTCGCTGTGAGGCAACAGTGCTAACCAAGAAGCCACCATGCTGCCACTTTTACAAAGCAGAAGAATCAGAAAACAGGAAATCAAAACGACATAACAAAAGAAGATGCATTTGATGAGAAGCCCAGGCAGGCATTTATTTCTCAGGCAGGGGTCATCCAGCAATCTTCATGCCATCAGTGGGCCTGTTCCCACAGCAACGTCCATTCCAAACACCAACTGCAGTGTGCTGCATCAACTTCAGGCATGGCATCTTGTGGTCAGTCTGGCACCCTGTGGTCTGCTGCTGTCAATCCTGCAATCCTATGTGACGTTATCCGGGGCACGGACAGAGAGATAAAGAGCAGAATCAGTTGGCCAGACTGATTCAGAATCAGTCGGCAGTCAGTGGAAGTGCCAAAACCTGCAGTTCCTCAAATGGCCACTTGAGGATGGGTTTATAAAAGAGTCAATCCCTGTAAAATTCCATGGGGATAAATATGTTCACTGCCTGGTACAAAAAAAGGGTTTTGTCTCTTTAGCTATCTTGTCTGTTAAACATCTTAATCCAAGTGTCTGAGATAATGTAGCTTTCAGTGTGGTTACTAATGGACCATCTAAGAAGTCTGCGCTCCAGTATTTTCACTTAGACAAATTTTAATATTATTTAATTATTATTATTTAATTATGATTTAATATCAGCACTGTTAGCACTAATTGGCAGCTGTCAACAGTCACAGCTACACTGTTATTGATAGCTTTTATCACCCACGCGCACATACACACACACTCACACACACACCACCCAGTTTTATGAGCCTGCAAAAATATGTGTTAATCAAACATCCGAACCCATGTTATCAAGATTATTATACTTAGCTATATTTGTAACACCAAGATCGATGGGCATGTTTGGGGATCATTTTTCTCATCCAGGTCATGCCGGTTTTGCCACACTACACCCCTTTACGCATTTATGAGTTGGCTGGGAGCCAGGCTCTGCCATGATTTTGACATCCAAAACCAGCCCACTTGAGCTTCAAATCCACTCTACAGAAAATCTATGGGTGATGTCTTAGAAGATTGGTCCATTATTTTTACAGTCTACGTTTCAAACCAAAATTGTGTCGGAGCGCCCATATGCTGTTGCCTCCTGCTAGGACTTCAATTTTGTGGCTGTCCCACTCCTGCAAGATTAACAGCTGTGCCACATTCTTGAGTTTTCTTTGTTTGTTTGTTTTTTTTCAATTGAACTCTGTGTGCTCTGAAAGATATTTAGGGCTGTGAAAATGTTCTTGGTCGAGTGATGGGTACTTGCAGTTAACCTTATCTTTTGAAAGTTTCAGCAGAACTGATGGTAATTTGCAGTTAATTTGAATTTAGATCCACTTTAGTTGCACGGTTTAACTAAAACAATGTTTTTAGATGCCTCATCTGAGAGGTACTCTGAATATTAAAGTCTAAGGGCCCAGTCACACAGCACACGGCAATAGCTGGATGAATAATAAAAAATCAAAAAGTCACAAATCGTTAGGAAAAGGTGGATGAAAGATCCTGCACCTTCACCATCACCGAAAAACCTACAAACCATGAGTGAACTAAGAGCAAAAAAACTAACAAAACAAAACTGAAATTAATGAAAGAAAAACAAAGCAAACTTTGACCCCTCGGCGCTTTAAACAAAATCAAAACGAAACATTCACGATAATATGATGGAAAGTGGGTATAAAACTGAGCGCAACCAGCCTTGTCCTCATTTCTGCAGTATGTGCAGGTGCGGGATTTTATTTGTCTTCACAACAATAAGTTTTGTTTGTCTTCACATTCTGAGTTCTTGCGGTGTCTCTGTACCTTGTTGTACACTTTATCTCATGACTGATGGGAACTGTCCGTGTCAGACGAAGGCTACTCCCGAAGACACGCACACGCACCCAGCCACATACAATAGAAACATGCGTAAATAGTTAAAGTAGTTGATAAAACATTCTTAACATTATTGTTTCTATATGAAAATGTTGCTTTTTCGTCACAAAAATGAATGATTCATTAGCAATACAAGGCTGTTTCGTTCAGCTCGTCGAAGCCTTTGTTATTGATTCATTCCGATATCGTTGCGTTCATCAACCTTCATTCAATACGTCGGACTTGGGAGGTTGAGCGAAGTTGGACGAAAGTCAAATGAAATACTATCGCTATGAAAACTAAGCAAACAACAAGAAACCGTTAAGAACGAAAGCAAACAAAGTACAGACGAATTGAGATTGTCCACGGTAAAAATTCTGATGAAGCGCCAGCTGCAGGAACAAAGCTGTTTGAAGGTTAAACAATGCCTCTGAAAGTCAACGAAAGTCCAGATTTCTTGTTTCATTTGGGCTTCGTTGTCCTTCGATATCGCCATGTGACCGGGGCTTAAGTCAGTGTGCAATAACTGCACAGATATACAACCCCTGGCAAAAATTATGGAATCACCGGCCTCGGAGGATGTTCATTCAGTTGTTTAATTTTGTAGAAAAAAAGCAGATCACAGACATGACACAAAACTAAAGTAATTTCAAATGGCAACTTTCTGACTTTAAGAAACACTATAAGAAATCAAGAAAAAAAGATTGTGGCAGTCAATAACGGTTACTTTTTTAGACCAAGCAGAGGAAAAAAATATGGACTCACTCAATTCTGAGGAATAAATTATGGAATCACCCTGTAAATTTTCATCCCAAAAAATAACACCTGCATCAAATCACATCTGCTTGTTAGTCTGCATCTAAAAAGGAGTGAACACACCTTAGAGAGCTGTTGCACCAAGTGGACTGACATGAATCATGGCTCCAACACGAGAGATGTCAATTGAAACAAAGGAGAGGATTATCAAACTCTTAAAAGAGGGTAAATCATCACACAATGTTGCAAAAGATGTTGGTTGTTCACAGTCAGCTGTGTCTAAACTCTGGACCAAATACAAACAACATGGGAAGGTTGTTAAAGGCAAACATACTGGTAGACCAAGGAAGACATCAAAGCGTCAAGACAGAAAACTTAAAGCAATATGTCTCAAAAATCGAAAATGCACAACAAAACAAATGAGGAACGAATGGGAGGAAACTAGAGTCAACGTCTGTGACCGAACTGTAAGAAACCGCCTAAAGGAAATGGGATTTACATACAGAAAAGCTAAACGAAAGCCATCATTAACACCTAAACAGAAAAAAACAAGGTTACAGTGGGCTAAAGAAAAGCAATCGTGGACTGTGGATGACTGGATGAAAGTCATATTCAGCGATGAATCTCGAATCTGCATTGGGCAAGGTGATGATGCTGGAACTTTTGTTTGGTGCCGTTCCAATGAGATTTATAAAGATGACTGCCTGAAGAGAACATGTAAATTTCCACAGTCATTGATGATATGGGGCTGCATGTCAGGTAAAGGCACTGGGGAGATGGCTGTCATTACATCATCAATAAATGCACAAGTTTATGTTGATATTTTGGACACTTTTCTGATGTTTAAGGATGATGAAATCATTTTTCAAGAAGATAATGCATCTTGCCATAGAGCAAAAACTGTGAAAACATTCCTTGCAAAAAGACACATAGGGTCAATTTCATGACATAGGGTCAGTGTCAACGAGCAGATCTGATATGATGCAGGTGTTAGTTTTTGGGATGGAAATTTACAGGGTGATTCCATAATTTATTCCTCAGAATTGAGTGATTCCATATTTTTTTCCTCTGCTTGGTCTAAAAAAGTAACCGTTACTGACTGCCATAATATTTTTTTCTTGATTTCTTATAGTGTTTCTTAAAGCCAGAAAGTTGCCATTTGAAATGACTTTAGTTTTGTGTCATGTCTGTGATCTGCTTTTTTTCTACAAAATTAAACAGAATGAACATCCTCCGAGGCCGGTGATTCCATAATTTTTGCCAGGGGTTGTATCACTTCTGTATTGACACATTTTAAACAAATGTCACCATCATGAATCCAGGATATTTTATTTTCGAGCAGAGATATGTTGTTTTTACTCATGTCTGTAAATGTAATTAAATTTTCTCTTTTAATATGGTCATTTATTAATTGCTAATTTACATGATTATTTAAATGCTCATAGTCATCCATGTGTGCATTCCACAGCAATGTGAAAAACCAGAAAGAAGATTGCAGGTCTAAAATTCTGAAATCCACAGAGCGGTACCTCTGAGCAAAACAACTCCTCTACCACAAGGTGGTTTTTGCTTATGCACAGTCTACTCTTTTAAATAAAATAATTAGAACTGAGTTTTGTAAACTAGAGCCACTCTGCACAACATTAAATTTCAGAAGAGTTGGTGAATTTGCATGAAATTGTTTTGAGTAGGGGTTATGTTGATTTTGGAAACACTGAGGGTCTGATTTACTGAAGTGTTTTACACATAAAAAATGTGTGGAAACTCTGTAGCTCCCACAAATTATTATGCATTCTGATCTACTAACTGCACACACTGAAGATTGCTTTTTGCAACTATGTGCTAATATGCAATTTGGGGTGTGTCTACCCGAGTGCACAAAATTGTGGGATGTGAACATGCAAATGAGTGAATTTAGCATACGCAAAGAGATTTATCAAGATCAAAATGAAACTGAACAGCCTCTGACTGTCTGTACATTCCATGTTTGAACCCAGAAGCCAATGGTTTCTAAATAAGCTCAGATGCATTCTGAGCATCCAGAACAGTAATTTTAATGTTTTGAGAAGACCATAAAGTGGACACCATTTGACATATGCAATTTGAAACTGTGGATATAAGTACTTTATTCTGAGAATAGCCAGCACTGATTTTATTAACATCCTGGTGTAAATAGGTATCACCACATGTGTAGAACTCAAAAAGAATGATAGGTTGAGTTTTCATTAAAAAAACAACTGCAATGTGGTAAAATGTAAATGTGAAAGAACAGGCTCTTAATAATTATTAACTATCGCTTACTGTATTTTTTTTCTCAAGATTTGTTTTTGCATAAGTTTGAAAAAACAACAGATCATAAGTTTAGGATAAATTACTTATCATGAATTTAATTTTCGAAGTGGCACTAATGACAATGGCACTCATACTGAACATAATTTCGCTTGCATAGACTGATTTTGGAGATCAAGCAATAATTGCAGATGGGCTTTCTGAGGTCCCAGATAGCTTTTCTGATTTCCTTTTCTAACTTTCAGAATTTAGTAAATTAGCATATGTTCCATTGATACTTATGTGCAGACACTAGTCCCTAGAGGCAACTATTTTTGGTTTCAAATCTGGGCAAATGCAGTCCCAGAAAATTACAAATGTGACAAACAAGAAACAGGTGTTGTAAACAAGTCTATGCTGCTAAAATACAAACTTGCAGAAACAAAGATACTATTCTGACATGGTTTGCAGATAACAATGACATAGCATGTTTCAAGTACACACATATATGTCAGAAGGTGGGGGGACATACCATATTCTGTCCCCCCGGTTGAAAAGGTGGGGGGGGGCATGCCCCCCCATCCCCCACCAAATTGCACCCATGCTTGGCAGACTGCTGTTTCAGCAGGCAAAGGGGACTCCGCCTTGTTGTGCTTGTTACGTTGAGTATAAATGTTTCCATGCGTAACAGTCAATGCTTCTCTGTGCTGAGCACAAAATGCATTATTGTGTGTCGCCTGATCATAACTGTCATTGATGCACTTCAGAGTTGCCGTCATGTGAAGGCCACAATATATTCAATGAACACTGTTTAAAAAAAGAAAAGTATAAAAGAAACTGGCAGTCAAATTGTAAGTAATTAATTTTGTAGTCACCCTGTGTCACGCTTTGTCCGTGATACAAACACACAGAAAGACACATGCACATCTTAGAGTCTGTGTGAGATAATTGCGGCTGATGTAATCCATTCTGTTGATGGAACAATAATTACATGTGTGGAAATAAAAGATTTTTTTAGGGAGGGGGCTTAATTGCTAACATGTGAACATGCTCAGTTAGGTCTCAGAGTTTGTGCGTAATGAAGCACAAGGCACTTATATTTACAGCCATTTACACACGCAGAAGCCTCATTTACATTTGGCTGTCGACATCACATTACCTCCCACGATCATGTGCACAGTTATTCTTCACAATTCACCCACAATAGTGTCTCCAACCCAACATACAAAGGTTTGGAAAATCCATGCAATTTATCAGTTGTTATATGGGATCTTAGTCAATCAGGACCAATATTTTTATTGTTAGTAATCTTACTAAGCCCTGAAGGTTCAAGGATTCGCACTTATCTCGAGATTCCTGAAGGTGATGCAGGTAAGAATCTGTAACCCCAAGTGGATTTGATGTTAGTCTAGTGCAGGGTATTCCTCAGTTGAGGTTGGTACCATTTACGGCTGGGAGGATTGGGACAATCCAGATAAAGTATCTTACACAAGGACTCAGACTGGAAACCTCACCCTGGAACAGTGCCACTGAAAAACCTATTGTCTTAAGCATGTCACTGATTCTATTTGATTATTTGATACATTCATTGCCATAATTACCTTAGTCATTGCAGATTTTATTGTTTGATACATTCTGGACAATTTTATGTTTTAAGATAAAGGAGCAAACATGGCTCAACAAGTACACCTGTCACATCTGCTGAGTCCCAGTTTATGCAATGTTAACATTTGATTTGACATTCTAGAGATCTTAAAGAGGAGCTAGATTTTTTACCACCCTTCTTGTGCGATTTTTTGTTTTTGATAATGAATGAATGAATGAAATAAAAAAAATATATAAAGAACGCATCTGATTGGTCAGAAATTTTATGAGGTATGTGTGTGGGGATCAAACCCCAACCTTAATGTATCCAGATTGAATTCTATGTGTGAGAAAGGGAAAATGTTGATAAGATGGACTGACAAAAGGTTCACAAAGTTCGAGCGAGATTGTCACAAACCACTTGTGTCTGGGTAGACTTGGCCGACTGTTTATATGCTTGTCTAAAAATAGAGTCTGATTCACTCACTTATAGACACACACAGCCACTGATGTGATGGCTACCCACAATTCCTCACTTGTCCTGCTGAGAATGGGTTTGAAACTAAAAAAACTTGTTGAAAGACTCTGCAGTCCGAACCTTATTTGACTTCAGTAAGAGCCCCTTCACACATAGTGGGAAGTTTGGACAAAGTGCACACTTACCCCCAATCTCAATTCTCTTTTGTACCCCTTCCCCTTGGCCCTACCCCTACCCCTACGCCTACCCCTTTAAAACAAGGGATAAGGTGAAGGGGTATGCCTCTAGCCCTATGAATTGAGACACCCCTCCACCTTAGGAGACAAAAAAACTGCCTGTGTCAAACTGCCGTCTTCACTGTTTGTTAACATGGCAACCGAAACGCAACTTGTTGCAGTAGCCTGTTTGCTTTTTTTATTTTCTCGCCTTTCTGCTAAATGCAAAGAAATAGAAGTCGCAGATTTCTTCGATGCATCGCAATCATGTCATGTTAATTAATGTAATTAATTTGTAATTTATAATAATAATTAATAGCATTAATAATTAATTAATTAATAACTGATTAATGTTAATAATACTAATAATAATTAATCAATATTAGTAATAATTAATTTTTTGTTTAATCATCGATTGATTAGTAATTAATTAATTAGTAATTAAAATAAATAAACACTTGAAATATATCAGTCTGTGTGCAATGAATGTATACAAGTTTCACTTTTTGAATGGAATTACTGAAATAAATCAACTTTTTCATGATATTCTAATTATATGACCAGCACCTGTATGTATGTTTTGGGCTGTATCTAGTTCTGTTAACCTTATATTTCCTTTTCAAATTCTCCCTTCTTTTTTTTTTTTTTTTTGCATCCAGCCCTATTTCCTTTAGAAATGTCCTTGAGAAATAATAGCAGGACATCAGGGTATGTGTTACACATATACATGTGTGTGTATATATGTTCAAACTTACTCCCATTGATGGGGAAGGGCCAAGGGGTAGAATTGAGATTCAGCCTTAGTGCGCATGACGCAGGAATCGTGTGCAAACCGTGTAATGTTGTCCCTGTCCCCAACGCCTCATACACCTGTTGCTACAACTATTTGCACACACAAGCACCTGAAAGACAAAGTCTGTGCTGTGCGAACCCATTGCACCCTCTCGCGGCAGTTGAAGGCCAAATTCCAGGTGACACGCACGAACATCTAACACCGCTGGCATGGCACTTAGAAAATGTGTGGCCAGTCGCACTCTTGGCACGATAACAGACTGCAGACAATCACCTTCGTACTCGCAAAGAAATTTGTCTAAATCCCACACAAGTGTGGCTTTGGGGTGTGCGCTGAGATGACAGGAGGTGTGTCCTCCCACTGAAATGGCTGTGGAAATCTGTGGATCTGGACATTCCAGCTGGACACCACGTACTGTGCATGGACGGACATGGACAAACAACTGCCCACTGTGACGCGCATGTGTCTGTTTGCTGTTATCAAGTGGACACAAATAAAAACATATATCACTGTGGCGACATGCTGCAGCCAGTGAGCATGTGCACAGGGCACACATGGACAGGTTGCTCCCAGGTTGAAACAGACCATCAGATCAGAACACGCAGCAGGCAATCTCACTGTCACATCACCTACATGAGCTCTGTTCCATATGACGTGGTGTCCTGCGGTGCATCATCCACAAGACACGCACAGTTGGAGATGTGCCAGCAGATGTGGACATAAATGAGATGAGCGAACTGTTTCTCATTCATGTCATTTCATGACTGTATGTGTGTGACCATGGGTCATTTACAGAGGAACAGATGGATCATATTTATTTTGCTCGCTTGATAAATATGGTGTGTGATTTCTAATTTTTTTTATAGTACTTCCATGTCCTTCCTGATATGAGGCAGATTCCCACAGCTTTCAAAGAACAGCTCTGTAGTTCAGTGGTAAAGTCTCTGACTGGTAATTAGAGCTTTTGGATGGCGCAGGTTCGCATCCAGTGGGTCATATGTTTGTTCATTTTTTTTCACATAAGTGGTGCGTTGTGGTTCCACAGGTACCGGCTGGTTTTTATTTTTTATTTATACCACATAAGCAGTGCCATGTGCTGTACCTGGCACTGTTCCTGCTCGAAAAGACAATGGCACATGCACAAGCTCTCGCACCGGGTTCGTGCACGCCTGCCCATTGGCACAATGTTTTGTGTGCTAATTTCAAACTGTTTCGCCGTTTTCCTCCAAACACCATCCAAACTTTGCACTATGTGTGAAGTGGCCATAAGTGTGTAAACGTGGGGTGAGTGACACCCAACGTGAGCCGCGGAAACATGATATAAACTCAAATATAAAGTCTTATCTTACTTGTTTGTTTCAGTTGGATTCATCATCACACCCTGACGAAGACTTATCCACATAAGTGTCCTGATTTTGGACAGTGACGTCTGAAAATAGTTCATTCTCGTGGGCTGAAGAAATTAAGCATTTTAAAAGACAGTCCCTCTGTGTTTGCAGCCTGAACTACAGAATGCTGGTGCTTTGGTGAGTCACAGCGCCTCATTCATTAATGTCACATCAGCGGTTATCACAGCCATCAGTTGACTCTTCCTGCAATGAAAATAAATCCACCAAGACAAAAAAAAAAAAAAAATTTAAACAATATTAAATCACTCTGTTTGGCTTCAGTGTAAGAAGTGAAAAAGGTGAAGAGCTTATGGCTTGCCCCACATACTCATGTCACACTTCTGCTTTGAATGCAGCGCCTCTAGCGGCGATTTATTTTTAGTGAATTTTTTTTAGTGCAATAATTATTAATAGAAAATGCAAATTTTTTAAATAACTGTAAAAATTTGTTTTATTAACACTTAGAACTACACTATTATACAAAAAAAATTACCTTTGCTGCTATATCTCTCTTTTATTATCTTTAACTTCTTCTTCGTCTCATCATTTCACTCTAATTTTATCCACTTGTCTGAGTAAAGCCCTTTTCTTACTTTCAAAGACATGCATTGTGGGAGATCACGATTTGAAACCTTATCCTCACCTTGGGAAACCTTGGAGTGTCCGGGAGGGTGTCTGTGGTGAACTGGGATATTCTGTCAGTGTGCAGTAGTCTGGTTTTAACTGTCGGGAGATACGAGGTCTATTAGAAAAGTATCCGACCACTGCAACGCGCGAAGCCTCCGCTCCTCTTTCCATGACAAAAACTCCTGTAACAGTGGAATGTGCCGTTCATTTCCAAACTGGACGCTGTGTTTTATCTGGGATGTCATCTGACTAGCACAGGAATTGTGAAAAGACGTGGACATCAGCACTTTTTTGGCACATTGAGACAGACGTGCGGAGGAATTCCGCGCGTCGCGGCGGTGCCACATGGCGCACAGCAACGCCGTGATGAAGCCTCACGGGACATGTTCTGGCATGTCCAGGCACATCCACAATTTCTCGGATAATCACTCGATGGAAAAACCACCGACAGCTGTCTGAACACCATCTCAAAGCCATCCTGTGAGACCAAAACGGAGATGGTTTTGTCTCACTCCAGTAGCGAATCCATCGTGACACGCGAAGCCTCCGCTCGGCTTTCCATGACAAAATCTCTTGTTAAAAGTGAAATCTGCCGGAAAATGGTTGATGTCCAGCTCTTGTGATAACCAGAGAAATGGCACACGATGGTCACGGATCCAGACAGCCATCCGTTTAGCCACAGTAACACTCCTTATTCTCTACCAAGCCCGTAACATTTTCACCGAAAGCCAGATAAATTTTTCTAATGGTTTCCAGCTGCCAGTCTCTAACAGTTTCTGAAAACATTCTGATGGAAAAAAAGCCCAAATCATTCCGCCATTTCCTGACAATGAAAATCCGACGAGGGGGCTGGACCACTCCTCACTCAAAGCCTGCTCACAGGCGAATGAGGCAACCGACAGGCGTGGAAAAACCATGCATGCGCATGAGGGTTCAAGCTTGTCTGACACAATCACACGTGATTCAAATCCATATGGTTTTTGAAAAAAATAATAAGGTGGGATACTTTTCTAATAGACCTCGTATTTAAGATGTGTGAATGCTTCTTTTTTCCGTCATTGCATTTCCATGATACACATAATGTTGTTGTATATGTCACGCAAGTACGTGTTTCTGGAAATGTCAGAGTTGCACTATGGCTAGACTACAGACTTGCAACAGTTGTTTTTGCGTAGTACATGGCATGTGTCTGGTGTGTGTGTGATGTCATAAAACCTTAACCAAGGTCATACTTGTGTACAACTATGATCTTCACAAACAGGTTTGTCATGGTTATAAGTTATAACCTTCTAGGTTGCATATCTGCGAACAAGAGAGCGGGGCTTAACTAATGTTTACACTGTTTGCAGTCCACTTCGTCTCCATGTTTGGGTAACATTATACTTTTTTCTTTTTGACTTAAACAGAGCTGAGTGCATGAATGATTTGTAATTAAAGGGAAGGTAGGGCGGCTTTACGTGATGAGGTTTCAACCAGTCTGGTCCAGATGGGAATTGATATTGAGTGAAGTAGGCAGTGAGGAGGGTGATCGTGGGGGTAGTAGATCATTTCAGTCGTTACACAGCCGTGTGTCTTGATTGCAGGGATTACCAGACACAGAAACACAGGTGATGTTGTGTTAGAGCTACAGGAGACTCAATCAAGGACAGGAGGAGTGGAAAATACTGCTTGTTTTCTTAATTGCACCATCAACGCCTACAAGGAGTGTGTGTGTGCATGTGTGTGTGTCTATGAGTCGAAAAAGATGGAATGTAGACAGTGTTGGCAGGGCATGGAAGTACACACTTGTCGAGGAGAACTGTGCGTGGACTCGCGCACGCTCACTTTCTCTCGTGTGCAGCTGTGGGAGAAGCATTTCGTGGGAGAACTTTCTTGCTTCCCTGCACACAAGCCTTTATGTTCATCTAATAATTTAACAGATTCCAAAGAGGCTGGTGAGCTCACTGCCTGCAAGGGCCCTCGGAAGGATTTACACCCCACAACATACACAGCAGGTAGAAATAAGAGACGTCTATGTCAGTGGTCAAAAAGTCACGCCTGGCTAATTTAATCAGCTGGAGTTCCAGTGTAGTCAGTGAACTCTGATGTGAAGTGGGGAAAAACAATATCACGTAATTGGACTGTCGTGGAGTGTTGATCGACCCTTCATTTGAAGTCTTGAGAAGAAGCATGTCAGCACAGCCTGGAAACATGTGAATTTTGCTACTGAAATCACATATTTCTGCCCAGTAATGCCAAAGGAATTAGGTCTGGGACACCTGTTTCTACATTTTAAGATTTGTAGTTGTGTATATATAGATACAGGGTGACCCAAAAAAAAGAAACAGAACCCATAAAACTTTTAATAAATCCTACAAAGGTCCTTACACTTCAGTCTATGTACGATCATTCCCCAAAGTTTCAGTTATCTTGGTCGCTTTGCATAAAAGTCATATTTTTAAAAAATATGCTCCAAATGGTATGATTTGTTGGCAAAGTAGGCTTTCAGGCAAAATGTCCTTTCCTTGGTTGACCAAGACATGTTGGGGAAGACAAATGGAGCCATAGTCTTCCCGTACATATGTGTGTATAGAATAGAAATAGAATAGAAAGCCTTTATTGTCATTATACACAGCAAACACAGTCTGCATAGTACAACGAGATTAGGGGGGCTGCTCCTTAAAAAGTGCACGCAGTGCAATACCAGAAAATATAACATGAATAAACAACAATATCACATAAGGAAACACGTGAACTCCTTTGCTGAAAAGTAAAATTGTGTAACATGTGGACAGTGTAAACAGTGTAGCAATTGAGAGAGTGCAAAAGGAAATGTAAAACTGTATGACAACTATAGGCGACAATGGAACAGCTGAAAAATGTGCAAAAGTCCTGTGCTACAAATGAGATAGATATGGTGCGACTCAGTACCTAATATAGTCCGTTTTTAGTGCAGATTATTGTTCAACATGGTGATGGTTTTGGGGAAAAAACTGTCTCTGAGTCTATTTGTCCTGGCCTGTATGGACCTGTAGCGCCTGCCAGAGGGCAACAGGTTGAAGAGGTGAAAGCTGGGGTGTGTATTGTCCTTGAGAATGTTCTTGGCCCTACTAAGACAGCGGGAGGTGTAGATAATGGAAATGGGGGGCAGAGGACAGCCAATGATTTTTTGGGCAGTGTTTGCTACCCTCTGCAGTCTCTTCCTGTCAGCTTCAGTGCAGCTGGAGTGCCACACTGACACTGCGTAGGTCAGCAGGCTCTCTATAGTGGAGCGATAGAAGGTCACCAGCAGGGGTGTGCTTAATTGCTCTTTCCTAAGCACCCTCAAGAAGTGTAGTCGCTGCTGGGCCTTCTTGACCAGTGCTGCGGTGTTGACTGACCAGGAGAGGTCAGCAGAGATGTGAACCCCTAGGAACTTGAAGGACTCCACTCGCTCCACGCATTCGCCATTGATGTACAGTGGGGGAGGGACAGTTTTCTTTCGACGGAAGTCCAGGATGAGTTCCTTAGTCTTTGTGATGTTTAGTGCCAAGTTGTTGGCTGCACTCCACTCGACCAGTTTTTGGACCTCATCTCTGTAGGCCGCTTCGTTTCCCCCTGTTATCAGCCCCACCACTGTTGTGTCATCAGCAAATTTAACCATGATGTTCTCCGAGTGGGTGGGGGTGCAGTCAGATGTGTAGAGCGAGTACAGAAGTGGGCTCAGCACACAGCCCTGGGGGGAGCCGGTACTGAGAGTACGGAAGGAGGAGAAGTGAGGACCAAGCTTCACCTGCTGTGGTTGGTTGACCAGGAAGTCTTTGATCCAGAAGCAGGTGGGCAGTGGGATCCCCAGGTTGGATAACTTGGGGATAAGGATGTCTGGTATTATGGTATTAAAAGCTGAGCTATAGTCAATGAAGAGCATCCTGACATAGCTCCCTTGTTTCTCCAGGTGAGTCAATGCTGAGTGAAGGGCAGTTGTTATTGCATCTTCTGTGGATCTGTTAGACCGGTATGCGAACTGATGCTGGTCCAGGGTAGGGGGGAGACAAGCTTTGATGTGTCTTAGAACCAGTTTCTCAAAGCACTTGGTGATGACTGGGGTGAGTGCTACCGGGCGGACGTCATTGAGGCTGGTTGTGGGTGATTTTTTGGGAACTGGGATGATAGTAGCGGATTTTAAGCAGGCTGGGATGAGGGCATGTTCTAGTGATAGGTTGAAAATGACAGTGAAGACCTGTGCTAGCTGGTCAGCACATGCCTTGAGCACCTCCCTGGTACTCCATCCGGGCCTGAAGCCTTCCTTGGGTTCACAGCCCAGAGCACTCGTCTCACGTCCTCAGCCGCTAGAGTAAGTGGGGGGGAACTGGAGGCTGGAATGGGTTGTAGTGGGGGTTGGGGTGTTGTGGTTGAGTGCCGTGCCTGAGACTCAAAACGGGCATAGAAGCTGTTCAGTTCCTCTGCTAGTGCCAGATCTGAGTTCCCTGGTGTTGCAGCACAGCCTCTGTATTTGGTGATCGACTGCATGCCCTGCCACACCTGTCGGGGGTTGTTAAGCTGGTCCTCTATCCTGCTCTTATGCTCCGCTTTGGCGGTCTTGATGCCTCTCCGCACGGGTGGTGTTGTATAGTGCTCTGTCTCCCGATCTGAAGGCTGTGTCCTGGTCCCGGAGGAGCGTGCGGACCTGGATAGTCATCCATGGTTTTTGGTTTGGAAACACCAGAATGTTCTTTTCCACAGTAACCATTTCAATGCAGTACTTGATGTAGGACAGTACTGTGTCTGTGAATGTAGCCAAGTCTTCATGGTAAAAGGCTACCCACTGTGTCTGGTCAAAGCAGTCCTGCAGACGGGTGAGGGCAGCATCAGGCCAGGTGTTAATGGTCAGCCGTTTAGGCTTTGTTTGTCGGTTGAAGGGGGTGTAAGCGGGGGGTGAGAAACAGGGAGAGGTGATCTGACTGGCCCAGGTGGGGGAGGGGTATGGCTCTGTATGCTCTCTTGATGTTGGTATGCACAAATAGGGAGAGCTGTAAGCTGCTGCGTCTGTGCGCGCCGCCATCTTGGATATATATCTTGGATATATATGCTTTCGATCATGCAGAAACTGAGGAGCGCTGACATTTGCCGTTTGATATGCTTATGTATTTTGGCTCAAGGATGAACACAAATGTAAAGTTGATCAGGGAGTTTGGGGTTTTAAATGTTGTCATTGTGTTTCATGTTACTTTAACAGTGTTGTTACTGTTATTGATTCATTATGTTTTTGTAGTTCAGTTGGTTTAATTAGTTTAGTTAGTTTAGTTTTGTTGCCGGTACCATAAGTGAGAAGTGTATTGAGTTTGATGTCTGCCACCACATCTCTGTTTGTGTCTAAAATTAGAGCACCCGCTTGCAGTAGAATGTGGAAAAGACAAAAAGCTTCGCATGCATCTGTGCATGTGTTTAATTTCAAACATGTAGGAACTGAGAACAGCTGACATTTGTTGTGCCATGCTTATGTATTTTGAGTAAAGGATGAACGCCGCCAAAACAGAACATGGATAGGACTAATATTTTTGAATATTAGCTAATGTTGCTAACTACATTCTGGACTCACATGCCATTCCAACATGTGGCAGTAAATAATCTAAAATGCATGAATGACACAAGAAAGTGAAAACACTTAATTCCATTGTGGTCTATTTAAAAATTGAATGAAAAAAATAGAAGTAATAATAAAATAAAATAATAATGATAATAATAATAACAATACTCATAATAATAATAATGATAATAACGTGTGTATATATTAAAAAGAACCAAAACAGTTTATAAATACATTAAGACGGTAAATTAACATTAAAAATTACATAATTAACAGGTAATAAAAGGTTTGAGTTCCTCCTTTAAATACTGTTGAGGTCTAAGGTGCTAAAACATTCTGGATTCACACGCCGTTCCAACTCATTATAGAAACATTGCATAATTTATTACCATTCTTCAAAAATGTCACCTACCTATTTTATAAACACTACCCAATCTAGAGCCCATGGATCCCAATGGGTAACATGCTAGTTTTAAATAAGACACAAAAGGACTGTTTTATGATACACATGTACAACTGTAAATAAGTCATATTTATAACCAAAGTATAAATAAGTACTGAAAACACAGATGCTCCAATTACAAAACAAACAAAAAAAACCCCTCTGGTGTGTCGTGGTCACTGCTGTATCACTGTATTACATTACTAAGCTATAAATATAAGTGTAAAGATGATTGAATATATCAGAGCAGTAAACTGATCAGTGCGACTCACATGTGCAGTTATTTCAACCATCTGCAGCTGATCCACAACGTGAATTCTGCCTTCCAGAACAGCTCTTTATATAATCATTTGAATTATCTACCTGTTGCCACATGTACATAAGGGCTGGATTGTCATTCCTACACTCATATTGTTATATTTAATAAAAAAATAATAAGCGCATGCAGAGGCTGCAGCTGTCGCTGCTGCTGCGTTCAAGTACCGTTGGACATTACACAACTTTTTGTTGTTTCAAATTCAGCAGTTGCTTGTGGCAAAATACTTTATTGTATCCACACAAAAGATTAATTCATCCCTATATAAGGTGCCTGAGCCCAGTGGAGGAGTCCCGAAGTCCTCCGATGGTCTGCCTTGCCCCTGGCACAGATGGTACAGGCCTGGACGTAGTCCCGGACGTCGGTTTCCAGGGACGCCCACCAGAAGCGCTGCTGGACCACTGCCACGGTCCTACGCACTCCGGGATGACAGGACAGCTTGGACCCGTGACAGAAGTCCAATACGGCAGCTCTTGCCTCTGGTGGGATGTACAGTCTGTTCTTGGGCCGGTCCCCGGGTCCGGGCTCCTTGCCAGGGCCTCCCGGACGGTCTTCTCCACGTCCCAGGTGAGGGAGGCCACGACAGTGGACTCGGGGATGATGGTCTCGGTGGGGTTCGACAGCCCCGCTTTGGCTTCTTCTTCGTGCACCTGGGACAATGCATCTGATTTTTGGTTCTTGGTCCCGGGGCAGTACGTGATCCGGAAGTCAAAGCGCCCGAAGAACAGAGACCAGCGGGCTTGCCTGGGGTTCAGCCGCTTGGCGGTCTGGATGTACTCCAGGTTCCGATGGTCCGTGAAAACCGTGAAAGGCAACGACGCCCCCTCCAACAGGTGTCTCCACTCTTCAAGAGCCTCCTTCACCGCGAGGAGCTCCCGATTGCCGACGTCATAGTTCCGTTCAGCTGGGGTCAACCTGCGGGAAAAATAGGCACAAGGATGGAGAACCTTATCAGCCTCCACACTCTGGGACAGCACGGCTCCTATCCCTGAGTCAGAGGCGTCCACTTCCACTATGTACTGGCGATCAGGATCAGGCTGCACCAGAACTCTCACCGCCGCAACCTTGGCCGGATCAGGGGCGACGGAGTTGGAGGAGATGATGAACCCCAGGAAGGACAAAGAAGTGCAGTGGAACTCGCACTTCTCGCCCTTCACAAACAGCCGGTTCTCCAACAACCGCTGTAGGACCTGACATACATGCTGGACATGGGTCTCAGGGTCCGGGGAAAAGATGAGTATATCGTCCAGATATACGAAGACGAACCGATGCAGGAAGTCCCGCAAGACGTCATTTACCAAAGCTTGGAACGTCGCGGGGGCGTTAGTGAGGCCGAACGGCATGACCAGGTACTCAAAGTGACCTAATGGGGTGTTAAATGCCGTCTTCCATTCGTCTCCCTTCCGGATCCGAACCAGGTGGTACGCGTTTCTAAGATCCAATTTAGTGAAAATTTGGGCTCCATGCAGGGGCGTGAACACTGAATCCAACAGAGGTAACGGGTATCGGTTGCGAACCGTGATCTCGTTCAGCCCTCTGTAATCAATGCATGGACGGAGTCCGCCGTCCTTTTTGCCCACAAAAAAGAAACCAGCACCCATCGGGGAGATGGAGTTCCGGATCAGCCCGGCAGCTAAAGAGTCCCGGATGTAGGTCTCCATTGATTCGCGTTCCGGACGTGAGAGGTTGTACAACCTACTGGACGGGTACTCAGCGCCCGGGACCAAATCGATGGCACAATCGTACGGTCGGTGCGGGGGAAGAGTGAGCGCCAGATCTTTGCTGAAAATGTCAGCAAGATCGTGGTACTCTTTCGGCACCGCCGATAGATTGGGGGGGACTTTAACCTCCTCATTAGCCGTCGTGCCGGGAAGAACCGAGGATCCTAAACACTCCCGGTGGCAGGTTTCACTCCACTGCGTCACAACCCCAGACGGCCAATCTATCCGGGGATTGTGCTTCACCATCCATGGAAATCCCAAAATCACTCGGGAGGTAGAAGGTGTTACATGGAACCCGATCTCCTCCCTGTGATTTCCAGACACAACCAAGGTCACTGGCTGTGTCTGATGTGTAATTAATGGAAGCAGGGTGCCATCTACTGCTCGCACCTGCAATGGTGCCGGCAGAGCCACCAGGGGGAGCCCTACTTCCTTTGCCCATCCGCTATCCAGCAGATTCCCTTCCGACCCCGTGTCTACCAGTGCTGGGGCGTGAAGGGTTAAATCCCCACAAAGGATCGTTACTGGGATTCGTGCCGATTTGCGGGGTTTCTCCGCGTGCGTGTTATGGCCTACCCTTAGCCCAGTTTCTAAGGATGGGCGTTGTAGTTTGACCGTTTTGGGGCAGTCCTTCTGCATATGCTCACAAGAGCCGCAGACAAAACATTCCCCGCGGGCCAGCCTCCTTTGTCTGACGTTTGTTTTTATTTTGGCCCTGCTCGTGTCCATAGCCTCCTCAGCAGGGGGAGCTGTAGCCACACGGAGCTCTCTGGCAGTGAAGCGTGGGGACGACGTCACCCTTTCGGAACCGGAAGGGGGAGGGACGGCTCGTGCCCGGTCACGCCCCCCAGCCTGCTCCCGACGATGCTCATTCAAACGGTTGTCTAAGCGTATAACCAAATCGACAAGCCCGTCAAAATCCCGCGGTTCCTCCTTAGCCAGCAGGTGCTCCTTCAGGACCAGAGACAGTCCATTTACGAAGGCAGTGCGGAGCGCAACGTTATTCCAGCCAGACCTCGCTGCCGCGATGCGGAAGTCGACTGCATACTCGGCTGCGCTGCGGCGCCCCTGTCTCATTGACAGCAGCACGCTCGAAGCGGTCTCGCCTCTGTTGGGATGGTCAAAAACTTGTTTGAACTCCCGTATAAACTCAGCATAAGATGTTAGGAGCCGTGAATTCTGCTCCCAAAGCGCCGTAGCCCAGGCGCGTGCCTCTCCTCGAAGCAGACTAATAACATAAGCCACCCGGCTGGCGTCTGACGCGTACATGACAGGACGCTGTGAAAAGACGAGCGAACACTGCATGAGGAAATCTGCGCACGTCTCAACACAGCCTCCGTACGGTTCCGGAGGGCTTATGTATGCTTCAGGGGACGGTGGGGGGGGTCGTTGAACGACCAGTGGAACGTCTGTTACAGGCCCAGGACCAGCCAGAGGAGTGGCTGCAGCAGCGCCCTGATCGCGCGCTTCCACCCTGGTGGTGAGAGCCTCCACCCTCCGGTTAAGGAGAACATTCTGCTCGGCCACTAAATCCAGCCAAGCTGTGAAGGCGGTTAAGATTTGCTGCAGCTCACTCAACACGCCTCCCGCTGACGCCTGCGCTCGGGTTGACGCCCCTCGGAATCCATGACGATGGCCGAGAAATCCTGTTGGGAAGGTGTCGTTGCACGGACCCACAACAGGGGGCGCAAATGAACGGACAATGAATAAGCCAAAAAGTAACAATTTAATGTTGTGATAATACACAACTAAATTCACAGAAATCTGCACAGTCAATTGACACCAGGTGACGTGTGGGCAGGCTCGAAGATAGAAGACCCCCGACGAGAGAGAAGCCGCATCCCACATGGCTTCCACCACCAACGGTCTGAAGAACACCGGAGCCGCCAAGTCCCGAGTCCCCAGGTGGCCTCTTTCTTCGGCTGTCGACCCTGGTACTGCTGGCAGAAAGCAGAGATAAGATGAATGAGTGTGAGTCCGCACACTCAGTAATCCACAGTCCATACACAGTTAGGAGGGAGCACCTCCACCTCCAATCACACACTCGTGCAGCTCCTGGTTAACCACTTATCTGGGTTGGGGTGTGAGGCGAAGCCGTCGCTGTCACACCAAATGCCAATCCCCCAGACAAGGCAACACTCCAGGAAAACGGCTGCAACAGAAGTTCAGGTTATTACACACAAAGTGTCAGTCAGCAGAGAAATTACCTCTTCAGTAGTTGCGATTTCTCGGCGAGGAGGTGGAGTTGCAGTCCGGCTTTTATGGTGGTGATGATGATGATGAACGAGTGACAGCTGGTGCAGAGGATGAATGACAGCTGTCACTTCTTCTGGGTCTGGTGCCCTCTCGTGCTTGGAGCCCGCACTCCAAGCAGGGCGCCCTCTGGTGGTGGTGGGCCAGCAGTACCTCCTCTTCAGCGGCCCACATAACAGACATCAGATTACACTGTCAGCTACTGATAAACCATGTTCAAGTTTAAGTGCCGCAGGGGCTGCTGGGTAAATTCAGGATCACAAACACAAAACAAATGCACAAAAAATAAATTAATAAAAAATAAAACCCCAAACACTGTCATCATCTTTATCAAAAGCAATAAATCACAGTATTAGAACTAGATAGATAGATAGATAGATAGATAGATAGATAGATAGATAGATAGATAGATAGATAGATAGATAGATAGATAGATAGATAGATAGATAGATAGATAGATAGATAGATAGATAGATAGAAGTGCAACGAAATTATCTTCACACCCAATCACCTCAGACAAAATTACAGCAATTAATCTACAATTATTACCAGCTGAACGTAATAATGGCACACATCAGAATTAAAACAACCATACATATACATTTGATTGTTTATGTACGCTAAACTTTAAGACAGTCCGTCATCCAAACTGAGTCGTGAGCGAGTGGCAGGGCGGAGGCAATGGAGCGTGCATCGTGTGTGCAGATGAGATCAGTTCGTATCAGTCAGATGAGTTTGTATCAGTTTCTGTCAGTGTGTGCATAATGTCTGGAGTTGCCTTGACAACATCAGAGTGTAGGGGAGGGCAGAAAGATAAGAGGGCAGCCGAATGGTTCACCAAGGCCATAGAGATTCATGTGTAGGAAAACAGCGGGTCGTTTTGACCTTCGGAGGCTGATAAGGGTGCCATGTTTAGCGTTAAGCAGAGAAACACCATTTACAGCTCCTCTGACCAACCAAATCCAATTTATGAGTATTCCCTGGTCTCCAACATCTTCCTTTGCAAGGCGTACATTTGCTTCGAGATGTTTTCCAACTTACGTCTGAGTTCAAGGGTTAACGCAGTCTGAGACTGTACCACCTTGCCCTACTCATTAATCATGAATGACAGGTGAGGGGTCATGGTTCTGGTAGCAGCCGTCTTGCCAATTCTCCGGTAAGTCAGGGCAGCACATAAACCAATAAGCACCAGCCCTCCCACTATAAAACCAAATATAAATAAGTATTCAATGTCCTCCACAGAGAGTGGTACCAAGCACACAACGTGCCAGTTCTCCCAGGCATCGAGAACATAGCCCGCAGGATAGGTTCCATTTGGGCACGCAGGGTCCCCCAGCCCTGATTTCCTTGTTGAAAAAATGATGTCACTAGCATTCAGAGACCAGGTGATCAATTCCATGGTTAATCCAAATATAGTTTGAAGAATTCACAGTCTGGTGAAGTAGGGACTGTGAAGGTTGGAGCAGAGATAGAGGAGAGAAGAGAAGATGCGACCACCCTCGCCAGAGTCCCAAGCAAGTCCCAAGTCACAGTATCTCTGTATTATATTTAGAAACTGTTACAGGAATGTCTCACCGGTGTTGCATTCAATGCAAGTGGTAAAATCTACACCACAACCGTCGCAATGCGCTTCCCCACCAAAGAAACCCAGCATAAGTTTTGTCTTTACACAAAAATACAGCAATAAGTGCCTTTTCTCTTTAAAAAAGTAAAGATTTGCATGTACATGCTCTCTTTAAAGCAGACACACTAATTTACACTATGGGCGCTCATCTTGACAGAATACCGGCCTGACTGTGACACACAGTGGACAGGAACTAATGTATGATTTTAGGGTTTACAAATGTTTTTGACCGTTAAACTTTACTCACTTTACCAGCAAAAAAATGTTAGCGGACTGAAAGATAACAGAACTAAATTTAGCAGAAGCTAATTGGTCCGCTGATGCTTTTCAAAGTTAGCTGAAAAGCGAATCCGCTAATCAATCAATCAATCAATTTTTTTTATATAGCGCCAAATCACAACAAACAGTTGCCCCAAGGCGCTTTATATTGTAAGGCAAGGCCATACAATAATTATGTAAAACCCCAACGGTCAAAACGACCCCCTGTGAGCAAGCACTTGGCTACAGTGGGAAGGAAAAACTCCCTTTTAACATCAGCTAGCGGATTAGCAGAACTGTGCCCACCACTGCTGAACATCATACATTTTTTATTTAATTCAGTCTAGGGGGGCTGGAGCCTATCCCAGCAGTCACAGGGCGTGAGGCAGGTTCGACCTCAGAAAGGACACCAGCCTGTCACAGAGCCACAAATAGATAAAGACATAGACATTCATGCACACCTAAAATCAATTGAAAGTTTCAATTAACATGCATGTCTTTGGATGTTGGAGGAATGTGGAGCCCTGGAGGAAACCCAAACAAACATGCAAACTCCACACAGAAAAAAAGCCCCAGGTAGGCAGCGATCCCATGATCTTCTTGCTGTGAGTCAACAGTGCCTAACTACTAAGCCATCGTGCTGCCAGACTGAAGATATGACATATTGAAATGATGCTGACTTCCACTGCTGCCTCTCCTTTGCCAAAGTTGTCCTCAAGGGCCTGAGAAAGTTTAAAAATAGAGTCTGTTTAATGGAGAGGAAGGCCGGGGGAAGGAGAAAAAGCACACAGAGGCAGAAGGATTCCTCTGTGGTTGGAGAATGCAATTTCAGATTGACCAGATTGCTTTTTTTTTCTCCTCCCCCAGCCGCTGATGAGGCGTGATGTGCACTGGTGGAGTCCCTAAGCCGTTGTAACCTTGACGCCGGTACCCACACCGCCACTGAGGAGCCGACTCTCTTGCAGCGCAAAAAAATCAGCATGATGAAATAAAAAAGGGACTCCAAAAAGATCAGCAGGGATTTGAGAGTGATAGATGAGAGATGTGCAGAGGGGAGGCTGGAGTAGAGGAGGTGAAGAAGGGAAAAAGAGGGGCCGGGTAGATATCTTGGTGGGATTACGGCTGACCGTACAGTGAATGTACTCGTGATTTACAAACCCGCTGTTTCAAGTTGTCACTGTGTTGTGGTGCAGGTTAACGGAGCTTCTTACTGCAACTGCAGACCGGAACGTTGTGTGTGAAGTGACACGAAACATGTTTGTGTCTCTCAGGTGGAGAGGGCTCAGCCGAGGCGGGGCAGAAGGAGACGTCCACCTGCGATATTTGCCAGTTTGGCGCAGAGTGTGATGAGGATGCAGAGGATGTTTGGTGAGTCTATACACACATACACACACACACACACACACACACACACACACACACACACACACACACACACAGCTGATCACCACAGTTATTATCTACTGTAGCCAAGACTGCAACATTACCAAAGTTAAAACAGCATGAAATACGGAAAATGCTTTCAAATAAAAAACACATGCATCTATTTAACAGCAGCTTCTTGCATCGCAGTGCTTGCAAATATTAAAAAAACGCAACCTGAAGCACACGCAACAATTTAATTTTATCCTGCGTCTGTGACAAATTCAGTCTTCTTTATAAGCAGTAAAACTGGCTGTAATTAGATCATGTTTGTGCCCTCTTGGCCCTTCAGTGCACACAGTTATTCACCCCTGATACAAGCTGTCATATTAGACTCATCCTCTTCCAAGCTCAACAGTCTAATTCTAGATTTAAATTGGCTCGTTAATTAACATGGGTCTATATTGAAGTGTTAATTGACATACAATCTTGAATGTTTGCATTTGAAACATAGTGTTATGAAGATTTTCCAATATGGGTGTGCATGTGTGACTTATAAAACAAGACAATTCATACATTATCTACAATTGTATGTAAAGGTTTGGGCACCTCTGATGATTTTTATTTTTCCTTTATAAATCATTGGTTGTTTGGATCAGAAATTTCAATTAAATGTAGCATATAGCAGACAAACACGCTTCCTATAGCTTCCAATGAGAGTCTGGATTCTGGTTGAAGGTATTTTGGACCATTCTTCTTTACAAAACATCTCAGGTTTGCGAGCATGGACAGCCCGCTTAAAATCACACCACAGATTTTCAATAATATTCAGGTCTGGGGACTGAGATGGTCATTCCAGAACGTTGTACTTATTCCTCTGCATGAATGTCTTAAAATAACGTGTGTGCTGTGCAAACCCATCGCACCCTCTTGCGGCAGGTGTCACCCAAATTCCAGGTGACATGCACGAACATCTAACACCACATGCATGGCACTTAGACAATGTGTCGCCAGTTGCACTGTTGGCACGACAGCAGAATGCAGACTGTCCGCTGTCGTACTCAGTGAAATTTGTCGAAGTTCCCCACGACTGTGGAGTTGCCGATATGTGGCATGCTGTCGGCTCCCCCCACAAGATGTGCACGTGTGTCATGCGCTCCCGCCCCCCCCCCCCCCCCCACCATGTGCATCCGAGTGGTTTGCCCCCCCCGCAGGTGAGGCGCAGCTCATCTGATCACCGAGTGTCATTTTGGTCTGTGGGCTGAACGGGGGCATGGCATCTGTTGACATCTCTGGTCCTGGACATCAGAGCTGCAAAACACACACCGTGGTTTGACGGACACACACGTGTGTGCGCTTGCTGTGCTCACATCGAAAAACATAAAAAACATATATCGTTTGCGACGGGCTGGAGTGTGTTGGAACAGGGAGACAACTAAGAGTGTCAGGAAGGTACATAGATCTCGAGGACTGAACTTGGGCACCCCTGCCCTAAACCATAATGTTGAACAATCTTTGTTTTCAGGTCATTTGAGAGTTGTTTAGAGGCTCCCATGTTGCCACTCATTAGAAGAGATGCAGAGGAGAAAGATTTGTAAATGGCCATCTTAAATACCCTTTCGCATGATTGGATTCACCTGTGTAAGGACGTTAAGGGTCAATGAGCTTACCAAACCAATTTTGTGTTCCAATAATTAGTGCTAAATATATTCAGATCTATAAAATGTAAAGGGTGCCCAAATTTATGCACCTGCCTAATTTTGTTTAAATAGTTATTGCACACTTTCTGTAAATACTAGAAACTTCATTTCACTTCTCAAATATCAGTGTGTTCATCTGCTATATGATATATTTAACTGAAATTTCTGATCCAGACAACCAATTATTTTGCATACAACTGTAGATATAAACTTTTGCATACAACTGTAGATACACGATTTAGAAATTGTACTTTTTATTGTGAAACAATCTGATTCGGTGCAATATAGTGCAATGTGATACAATTCTTTGCTTAAAGTGGGTGTTCATTGTCTATCCTGAATTATAATAAACCAAACATGGCACTGCTTATCTTAAAATACAAAATCATGAGAAAATAGGGACTTTCATCAGGTTCTTTCTACTGTGCCATAGTCACTGCAATCCCCCTATTCAACAGGGTGCTGTTCTATTATGATCCCCCATGATCCAGAAAAAGTGCAAAAACAGGATGAAATGCCTTACTATGGCTTGCCTCCTATCACGCTGGTTTATAAAGTGCAGACCTGACAACGAGCTGGCTTATAAAGTTCATACATGGTAATCCACTTGAAAACAAAAGTAAATCTGTGCCTGGTTGAGTCCTCTTCCAGAACCACAACAAATGCTGCTTCTGCTTAAATGTTTTTACCCCAGTGGAGCACAGTCAAAAAAATATCAAGCTATACTCACTAGGACAACTCCGTCTAAAGATGTAGGAAGATGATTCAAGCTGTTAAAACTACAAAAACCCGGAAATTACCATGTAATGATGCAGATTTGGCAAATTGGGGTGAAATTTTGAGTTGTTCAAAAATTTCACCCTAGTTTCAAAACTGATGCCTGTAACTACTATGTATACCAAGTTTGTTCATGATTGACAGAAGATGGATCAAGGAGTTACTCTGATGCTTCAGAATGTGCTCAAATTTGCTATTCAGGATGAAATGGGAAGGAACAGTACTCTGTGGAATAGCCATATTATCAACCTGGAGCGGCACCACATACAGATACAGAAAGCACAGGATAGAAGAAGCCTACAGGAAGAAGCCAGCTCTTATGCTATGCTATGCTATGCTAAGACAGCATATCATGAATAGCATAGTATAAATTTCCTATTTTGAACTAGAATGACCGTATGGTGCATCAGTAAAGTATAATGACAACATGAAGTTTTTTGAAACTTTTTTTAATGTATGGAAATTTATTAACTATAAAAATCTTAAGAAATCACATATACATAAGTATTCACAGCCTTTGCCATGAAGCTCAAAATTGAGCTCAGGTGCATCCTGTCCTTATATGTAGCACACACCTGGCTACATATAAGGTCCCACAGTTGACAGTGCATGTCAGAGCACACAAACCAAGCATGAAGTCAAAGGAATTTTCTGTAGACCTCCGAGACAGGATTGTCTGTAGGCACAAATCTAGGGAAGGGTACAGAAATATTTCTGCTGCTTTGTAGGTCCCAATGACCACAGTGGCCTCCATCAATCCATAAATGGAATGGGGGAGAAGGGCCTTAGTCAGAGAGGTGACCAAGAACCTGATGGTCACTCTGAGAGCTCCAGCATTCCTCTGTGGAGAGAGAACCTCCCAGAAGGACAACCATCTCTGCAGCAATCAACCAATCAGGCCTGTATGGTAGAGTGGCCAGACGGAATCTATTCCTTACAAAAAGACACATGGCAGCCCACCTGGAGGTTGACAAAAGGCACCTGAAAGACTCTCAGACCATGAGAAACAAAATTCTCTGGTTTGATGAGAAAAAGATTGCACACTTTGGTGTGAATGCCAGGTGTCATGTTTGGAGAAAACGAGGCACCATCCCTACAGTGAAGCATGGTGGTGGCAGCATCACGCTGTGGGGATGTTTTCAGCAGCAAGAACTGGGAGACTAGTCAGGATTGAAGGAAAGATGAATGCAGCAATGTACAGAAACATCTTGGATGAAAACCTGCTCCAGAGTGCTCTTGACCTCAGACTGGGGCGATGGTTCATCTTTCAGCAGGACAGTGATCCTAAGCACACAGCCAAAATATCAAAGGAGTGGCTTCAGGACAACTCTGTGAATGTCCTTGATTGGTCCAGCCAGAGCCCAGACCTAAATCCAACTGAACATCTCTGGAGAGATCTGAAAGTAGCTGCGTACCGATGCTCCCCATCCAACCTGATGGAGCATGAGAGGTGCTACAAAGAGGAAGGCCAGGTTCACACGGCAGGATAATTAGGCCGATATCGGACCTGATCTTCCCCTTCCGACAATCTTACGGACGCCCCGACAATCGTGATGACACTAAAGATAATCTTATCAGATATTCCTGCCATGTGTGGCATGTTCAGAGCGCTCTGATCTGCTCGGAAGGGCGTCAGGAGCACTCCGATCGCAAATCGGGGACATTCAACATGTTGGATTTTTTTGGCCCGATATCGCAGCATGTGTTGTGTCCTCCGACCAAAACAAGCTCACATCCTGCTGAATGTGACGTGCAGCCAATCAGAAAGCGAGGTGACAGACGCACGGAACGGAAAATAAAATCAAAACAGCTGTTCTGACTTACCAGAAAGTCTGGTGGTCACGCTGTCTCCACTCCTTTAAAGAACGCCTTTTCTTTTTCTTTTTGTATTGTTTTTTCCCTCTGTTTTAAATAGTCCACAAAATACCTCCATTTATTTACTCTGAAATCACATTTAATCTTGAGAGATTTTGCAAGAATTCCTGTCTGAGCTGGAAATGTTCGTGTGTGAAATCTGTTCATGTGTGGTGTTGTTGTCCTAAACGTGTGGCTGAACACCACACTGTACGACCAAACCTGTTAGAGCTATGATTTTTTTTATCTTCACATGTGTGGTCTCTCAGGTTTTGGAAACCGAAAGATCATTTTACGATCCTGTCGTGTGAACCAGGCTGAATGGGCAAAACTGCCCAAAGATAGGTGCACCAAGCTTGTGGCATCATATTCAAGAAGACTTGAGGCTGTAATTGCTGCCAAAGGTGCATCAACAAAGTATTGAGCAAAGCGGGTGGATACTTGTACATGTGAATGTACATGTGATTTCTTATTTTTTTAATAAATTTGCAAAAATTAAAAAAAAATAGTTAAAAAAATAGTTAAAAAAATTTTATGTTGTCATTGTGGGGTATTGTGTGTAGAATTTTGAGGGGAAAAATTAATTTTCTCCATTTTGGAATAAGGCTGTAACATAACAAAATGTGGAAAAAGTTAAGTGTTGTGAATACTTGATGCACTGTATTACTAAATTGCAAACAAAATGTTATTTATCCTTTATATCACTGACCACTTTGGGACATGTTGAGTAACATTCAAATTGAACCAGCAATTGGATTAATTTCTGATTACTCTACATTTTGAAGTAAAAAAAACACACACATAAAAGAAGGCCCTTTATAAGCCCATAAAGCAAAAGCTTCAGCGGGGTCGAAGTCGAAGCATTCCCGAACCCACGGCTTCTTAAGGTGATTTTTCCATCCCATTACACTGAGAAAAAAATCCTGCTGAGAACCCTGTACAACATATAAGCATTGCAACGATCATTACGCAATTCTGTTCTAGGCTCTATAGCATTATAGAATACATTTTCAGAAATGCTTATTATTCTCAAAACCTTCAAACCTTAATTTTTTGTGTAAATAGCAACAGGGAAATAATTTTATAGGTTTTATATGTTTAGGAATTTATTTTATCATTATATTTCTAATCATCTAACAGGGGGTGCTGTGGCATCTGCTTTTCCAGCAGGGGGTGCTGCAGCACCCCAATTCTCACCTTGCAGCTCACTTGTAGGGCAGGTTATCCTTTAACCAAAAGTTTGGCCTCAGATTGTTGCTGAGTTCTGAACCCTAAGCCTGCTCAACCTTGGAACAGGTTGCCACCACGTACCATCCAAATATGTAGAGGAAGAATAAGAATTGACCAAAAAAGTAAACTATATGTATCCACCAAAAGGACTGAGTGACAGGACCAGCACTAGAGTCACTGACAAAACTGTCACCCAGTTTGAAACCACATGAGGGTGGAGGAGAATGGTGTGGTGCTGAGCTGTCATCCCAAGTGAGATACAGCAACACACGCACCACAGTCAGCTCGGGAAGCTAATATGGGCAGAACGTGATTCTGTGTGTCATCCACCATTCTTTTTACTCCAGGATTTCAATGCATCACATTGAAATGTGGTGCATTGAAATGTCCGTTGTGCAAGATACTGAAATTTGAACTCAATATGATGCATGTTCCTTGACCTGAGCTGACCATGACGAAGCGAAAGTCCTCCATGTAATGCTCACAAACACTTGTGCACATCCACTGAGCTTTAGTGCACAGTCGGCAATTTAATTTAACCTCAATTACTAAACCACAGTGCCGAGAGAAAAGAGATTTTCATTTATTCTGAAAATCCAATTACAGTCCTTTCGAGCACTCTGCAATTTCAGGCCAAAAAGGGCTTTGACTCACACAGGGGAAACTAGTCCAGCGAAGAAATGCTTTTGTCATAAACTAAACCATTTGCTGCAGACGAGATGTTGCATGCCGTATTACACAGGTTGCAGGTTGGGGAAGGTGGGGTGGGCACCAAAAACCTCCTGAGGGGGACATAACAAACATGTGGGTGCACAACCCAAACAGATAGAGGCTCAACTGGTGAAGGTAAACAGTTTTCTAGCATTCACTGCGGTGCCTATGTGAGCATACTCCAGTATGAATTGCACTTAAATGAACCAACATTACTTTGTTGGCTGTGATTTGATGTGCATCAAGGATCAGCCGACAACAGCAGAAGGATGTCAGTGCTCCTGGAGAAACCACGCCATTACCGCTAGAATTAGAACTGCCCCGAGAGTATGACTCTATAAAAGTGCTTGATGTAATAGCGAGATAATGTACCCAAGTGTGCAATAACTGTAATGTCAAGGAACGGCTTTATGATGCATCCCGAGCCTTGTTCCAAATACCAAACGTCTGGAGTCCACTTCCCCAGACAACGCCCACTTCTCACAAATGAGCCTAATATTCTGCTAACACACAGAAAATGGATTTATTGACAATTCAAGAACCCGCAATGGGATAATCCATGAGGTCACCACAACACAATGTGAAATTGGTGACACATGCAAGACCTCGAAGTGAAGAAGGCCAGACGAAACTCGACACAATCAATAAAACATCACATTAAAGTAACTGCTGACACAAACAGACTTATGAATAGTTTAGTGTCACGCCTTCTAAGAAGGAAACAAGTGGTCTTTAATCTTTCAAAAACCCTAAAGTCGTTTTGATCCTGGTGACACTAATCAAACAGGTAAATACAATTTGACAGCAGGTGATTTTCATCAAACAGCAGCCAGCCAGTGGTGAAGTGGTGTGTGAGATCATTCTGATTAAAATGACAGGTTACTGCAATCAGCCTCAGGCTGATTTTAATCAAACATCCAACACTGAGAGGAAAGAGACAACTGCAATCAAAGAACAGGTGATGGAAGTCAGATGTGTTTATGATAATGCGTGATTCTTATTAGCATACAAACAGGATTGTGATCATTGATATTATAATGTGATGCTTTATCATGTGTGATCCCCAAAACTGCAATGGGATGAAGGTTCCTATACATTATTCCAAAGCAAACAAGTTTAGAAAGACTTGTAAGTTATGCCTGTGATATACTGGTCTGACTTTTATTTATTTTATTTTTCAAATGAATGCATTTTCTGGACGGGTGGTGCATCGGAGTATTAGCTGCATCGATCCAAAGTTGTTTAATTAGATTAGATTAGATTAGGTTAGGTTAGACAGAACTTTATTAATCCCTGAGCAAGACTCCCTCTGCAAAACTGAGTTTCCAGCAGCATTGGATAATAGCACACAGGGTAAGAAGCACGCAGAGTATCAGAAGTAGAAGTAAGAAACAATTTGCAAAATGTAAATACAAATATAAATACCAGAAATACGGTCTGATGGTCTTATGTTTTATGTCTAATGAAGAAGAACATAGAAATACCAGCAGCCCTTAAGTTACATTTATTACAAACAAATTACAAACAAACAAATTACCTCCACCAACGATCTCTGTGATCGAAACCATACACACGGATGCATACACACAGACAGAGGCCACTTGGCTATTATAATGTAGATGTGAAACTACTGGTTTGTATTCACAATATAATGAATGAAATGTGAAATTATTTTTGAAGAACTTGAAGAAGTGATTCATTGAGTTTACCCTAACTGCATTATGGTTTTGGTCATTGGATGCCCTGCTCCCCATTCCCTTGTTTCCACAATCTCTACCTTCCTCACCATGGTCAGCCCATTGACAGCCCTTCCTCCCAGTGTCTCCCTCTAACATGTCCCCAGCACCCTCCACTCCCCTGCACTCACAGTGGTGGCAACCAAGCAGAGAGCTGCCGTGTCCAGTTTCTTTAATCTTTAAGATGGGACTGTTTGTTCAAGCGCTTCTTTAGTGGGTGTCCACCATGTGAGATCTTCTAAGTCAGCAACAAGCAGTAAGCAAAGGGGCCTGCAAAATAAAGGGCATGCCCATTCCCCACCGGAATGACTTTACCTACAAAGGAACAATAGAAAACCAATTTGCACAAACTGAAGTTATTTTATTGCACCCCCCCCCCCCCCACATGTCACCTTATTGGACATATCACTGAGCTTGAGAGTGCAATTTCTTAATTCACTTGTACACTGAGACCCAACATGTCCTTCTCACTGAGATCTTCTTGTTTTACAGCTGTTGGCATCCAGTGCATGCTACCCCTCTCTGTCCTTAGACAAGACACGTAATCTACATTGTCCCAGTCCACCTACCTGTAAATAAGTACCAGTCTTGGCTGGAGAGGTAAAGCCTCGGTCCCAATAATAACCCATGAATAATGAGCCATGCATGAGTGTGTCAGCGATTATTTGAAGAATGATTTACGTTTTAAGCTATCACGTAGCCGCTATGAAGAAGCCTCTGCGTGCCTCTCTGTACCTCACATGTCCCAGGTATCAGCCTCTTGTGGGCCACAACCAACCTGTCATTTCAGCCCCATCCAGCCTCGAATGGCTCATGTCGCCACATATGATTCACGTCAAGCCACATATGATCCATGTAGTGCCATGTTAACATGACATTGGTGCATGCTTAGGCATGGGTTTGGTCCAAACCTCCAGCCCTCCCATACTTGGTCCCTTTAAAGTGTAGGTTTTCAATTCACAGCATCCATTCAAGATGTCAAACAGTCCAGCCGGTGTGCACCGTGAGCCGGGCCTGTGTTCCAGAGTAATTAAATGCACCAGACCAACTAGAACCAAACCACGGGTTCCTGGGCAGGAGCCTCTGCGCTTCTCGCTGGCTTTATTTCTTCCACGGCTTACAGTCATTTTGACACCGTGATCCAACTTTTAACTTTGTGTTCATCCGTTAATGTCTGCAAAATTGTTCTTTTGCGTGGTCACGTTCTGTGTTCCTGGACAGTCACTTCTGTGCTTCTTCTCTCTGGCTTTATTTCTTCTGTGGCTTTAAAGTCATTTTGACACAGTGATCCAACTTTGAGTTCATCCGTTATTGTTTGCAAAATCACTCTTTTGCGAGCTCGCGTTCTGCGTAAATGCTCATCTTGAGCGTGATGATAATGGGCTTTTAACAGCTTCGTCAACATGCCTCTAAAATCCTCATTTGTCCTCGTAGTAACTCGCACACAAACTGCCCCACACTGTTGTTTTGAACTTCTTGAAATTAGCGCCATGCTTGGAGATGAGCCTCGTTAGCCAAATATTCTGCCTCTAAGAGCCTCTCAGAGGCACTCTTCTCCTACGATTGTTGAATAACTGGACTCTTACCAAAAAACATGCGCTGTGGCTCATTATTCATCCTTCATTATTTGGTGGGACCAGGACTTAACCTGCATCACACTTGCATCCGGTCCAGGGGGAGTTGTAGACTCTCATCTGCTTGACGCTACGGAATTCGGATATGCAGCAGCACCAACACACCTCAGGGCCTAATAGGCATCCAGCATAATGGTGCATTAACACCACCTTCTGCTCCAGAGTAAAAATCATAGTACATCTTCCACATCAGTATACAGGAGGGTTTGGTTCGGGTTCATGAGTGGAAAAGGTATCTTGTTGTCATAGATGTTAATGCAATATTTTTTATATGTAATTCAAAATGCTGCAGCTAGAGTACTGACGGGGACTAGCAGGAGAGAGCATATCTCACCCATATTGGCCTCTCTTCATTGGCTTCCTGTTAATTCTAGAATAGAATTTAAAATTCTTCTTCTTACTTATAAGGTTTTGAATAATCAGGTCCCATCTTATCTTAGGGACCTCGTAGTACCATATCACCCCAATAGAGCGCTTCGCTCTCAGACTGCAGGCTTACTTGTAGTTCCTAGGGTTTGTAAGCGTAGAATGGGAGGCAGAGCCTTCAGCTTTCAGGCTCCTCTCCTGTGGAACCAGCTCCCAATTCAGATCAGGGAGACAGACACCCTCTCTACTTTTAAGATTAGGCTTAAAACTTTCCTTTTTGCTAAAGCTTATAGTTAGGGCTGGATCAGGTGACCCTGAACCATCCCTTAGTTATGCTGCTATAGACGTAAACTGCTGGGGGGTTCCCATGATGCACTGTTTCTTTCTCTTTTTGCTCTGTATGCACCACTCTGCATTTAATCATTAGTGATCAATCTCTGCTCCCCTCCACAGCATGTCTTTTTCCTGGTTCTCTCCCTCAGCCCCAACCAGTCCCAGCAAAAGACTGCCCCTCCCTGAGCCTGGTTCTGCTGGAGGTTTCTTCCTGTTACAAGGGAGTTTTTCCTTCCCACTGTAGCCAAGTGCTTGCTCACAGGGGGTCGTTTTGACCGTTGGGGTTTTACATAATTATTGTATGGCCTTGCCTTACAATATAAAGCGCCTTGGGGCAACTGTTTGTTGTGATTTGGCGCTATATAAAAAAATTGATTGATTGATTGATTGACTTCAAAATATAAGTTTAAGAAAACATGACTTATAGTTTGGAAAATATGACATTCTACTTTCTACTGAAAAAAGGTGCTTGCATGATTACTCTTAACAGGATTCTGTACCACTTACTTACCACTCAGTGTTTGGAGTCGGCTGGTTTATACTAAAGAAGTCAACTACTGACTGCAGGCTTGCTCTGTGAGTTCTCATTGAATGCAAGCATGAGTATTGGCAGTGTTTCATTGTAGCCTGTGAAGATCTGCACAGTGTTTTATTCAGTGAACTGCCCTGAGAAGGTGATTGGCTGCAACCTTCCATCTCTTCAGGACCTGTACATCTCCAGGACACTGAGGTGTTCAGGTCGGATCAGAGCCGATCCTTCTCACCCTGGATATAACCTTTTCGACCTCCTCCCCTCAGGCAGGAGGCTACGGTCCCTTCGACCAGAACCTCTAACCATAAGAACAGTTTTTTCCACTCTGCTGTTAGCCTCAGAGGTTAGGGGAGGTGATGGTCTTGTGGTTAAGGTGTTGGGCTTGAGTCCAGAAGATCATGGGTTTAAATCCCCGCCTGACTGGAAAATCACTCAGGACCCTTGGGCAAGGCCTTTAATCCTCTATTGCTCCCGGTGTGTAGTGAGCGCCTTGTATGGCAGCACCCTGACATCGGGGTGAATGTGAGGCATAATTGTAAAGCGCTTTTAGCATCTGATGCAGATGGAAAAGCGCTATATAAATACAGTCCATTTACCATTTATTTACCATTTATTTACCGTTTAGCCTCCTCAACAAGAACCTTTAGAACTCTACATTGTTGCTATCACCGCTAACAGCCCTGCGTTATGTACTCTATTTGCACAGATCACATATGGGTATATATATATATATATATATATATATATATATATATATATATATATGTATGTATGTATGTATGTGTGTGTGTGTGTGTGTGTGTGGGTGCATATATGTATATGTATATACATCTTATATATTATCTTAGCTCATACAGTCTGTACATTTTGTAACATTGTTATAGTGTAAAGTTTTATTATATATTACTTGTCTTACTACTCTCTCTTTTTTTTTTTTTTTTGTCTTTTATGTTAGCACCAAGTACCGCAGCAATTTCCTAATGTTGTGAACTTGTTCACTCATATGGCACTAAAACTTTTCTGATTCTGATTCTGATTCTGTTGGACATCTTGAAAATTTGTCACATACTCAACAAGATGTTGGATCCCAACAAAAGACTAAGAAGAGCCAGCCTTTACAAAGGGCCTGTGACTGCTGTTTGGAGTGTGAGCTGTTTGGGATGGTCCTTTTCACCACACTATCACACAAGTGTAAACAATAAGACCTGAGACAACCAACCAGTAATGTCACATAATTACCTTTGAGGTACCGCCCCGCGCGATCGTTGATGGAAGAAGGATGACCACGATTCAGCCTATTTCTCAGTTGACCACGTCACCTTTATTACAGAGAATGAGCCAAAGTAACAGTAAAGCCCCGTTTACACATAGACGGTAAGAGCTCCCAGAAGCGTCCCGGAAGAGTTTTTGCCCGTCTTAAGGATCAAACGCCGTTGTCAATGCCGGCACTAGGGGGCGTGGCTTAGTTCCGGCTTTACCGGGAATCATCGAAAAAAGTATTCAAAATGTCGAATAATTCCGGGAGCACTCCCGGAGAATTTGCGTGATGACGGAGACAATGCGAACAACGGCGTTTGATACTTTTTAATCGCCGTTTCATCCTGACCCTTCCTGTAGTGCCACAGTTTACACCACCGTAATTGGTGGCCGGCGTTGTATCCCTAACCAACGGCGTGTAAAACAGCAACAGAGCCCACATCGGCGTCCTCAAAGGCGTTTTAACTGGCGACAGAGGCAGACAAAACTGCGGCGTTCCAAACGGCCGATAGGTGGCGGTCAATATAAAAACGCTAGCGCGCTGCTAACGCTAGCGAGAGGCCTCTCACTCACGGCCAGCTCCAGATATTTTTGCAGAGAAGCTCCAGTATGCCTCTTAAAAGAAAATTGGCAGCGGCAAGGACTTACCAAGAGGTCTGGTTCAGAAGCAGAGGAGAGGCCTGTAGTGGAGACGAGCAACACGTTGAGGAGGGGAAAAGGAAGGAGAATAAAAGGCTGAGGATGATCTCCCTCCCCCTGCAGTGACAGCTGCTTCAGCCTATTATACTCTGGGGGCGGTGCCTATATGCAAAAGTTCCTGGAGTAACGCAGGATTTGCCTGGATAAATCCAGCGGTACACAGGGCATTATCGGTGGCAGCAGAACACCGCCGTTCTCACGCGCATCTTAACCTGCGATTGTAAAGGATAGAACTGGGTATTAACCCCCGTTGCCTGACGTGTGCCGGATGCTACGGCGTCAAAACGCCGCTTTATTCGGCGGATTTAGCGGCGTTTTATCCGCGCATTTGCGGCTAGTATGGCGCTCAAAATGCCGGTGAAATGCTCCACCCCTTTCCACCGCGAAAACAGCCGGAACTACCGCGAACTTCGGTCTACGTACTGCCTGCCGACAAAACCATCTATGTGTAAACAGGGCTTAACAGAGAGTCTCTGAGTTCATGCCTAGTTTGCCCTAGCAATCAGACAGAGTCTGGGGGCTGTCAGGCACTCTGAGCAGGAACCCCGTCTACCGCTTCCTGAACCCATATATACTATCTGAGTTTTTTCTAGACATTGCGTCACTACGCTAAGCTGTTGTATTCTTTCTTGATCGGTCCACTTCTTGTCCTGCGTGCAGGACAGGAAGCGACACATGATGATGTGCCGGGAATGACCTAAAAAGGAAATATCCTGTAGAGCCCCCACCATCCTGACTGGGCTGCACAGGAATCACGCGTTTTTACACAGTCAGACAAACAAGTTGCCCTTGTACATTCTTATCTTCCTGTCTCTACTCACCCACAGCAGTTTCAGCCCAACAAAGCAAACAACTTGACCTCGTACATGGACCATCACAAAATAAAAAAGCATGTTTTCACATTCCGTTTCATTACTGGTTTATCAGCACATTTTAACACACAAAGGCACAGTGGCTTTATTCAGGTCACAATAGAAAGACCAGCTAGCATAAGAAAAAGAAAATGTAAGTAATAAAGAATAAAATTAACATAATATATTTACAGAGCTGAATCTCTGACTTTTTTCCAGGGAAGACTGGCATTTATGAGGGATATGTTCTGGTTCCTTCACTGTTCAATAGCTGCATGAACTAGACATTGAGTAGGGTTGTGGAGACCAGTGACCAAGGTTTACTGACCTTGACTTTGCGAACAATACTGTGATCTTTACAGAATCACTGGATGCCTTTACTATCTTGGATCAAGACTAAGATCCGATATATCAATGACTTCCTGGACTAAGCCAAAAATATCAAACTTGTAGAGAGATTCCTTTACTTCTACAGTGATGTTCATGTCTCTGGGTCCTCAGTCAGTGAGATTGACAGACACCTGAAAAATATTCTATGTAGTCATGAGGTAATGGGAAGCAGGGGTGGTGGGCAAGTAGCAGGAGTTGTGGCCAAGTGGTTAGTGCACTGCTATATTTCTCCATGTAATGTGGAGTTGCGTCAGGAAGGGCACCTTGTGTAAAAATTGTGCCAATTTAACATGCAGATCCACCTCAGATTTGCTGTGGTGACCCAGAGTGCAAAGCAAGGGTGTAGGACAGAGGTTTTGGCTTAAATGTCCTGGTGATTCCTGACTTACTGTGTGGTTGTAAAAATTGGGCAGTGCCCATTGACCTAAACCGACAACTGGATGTCTTTGGTACGCTCTGTGGAGGATTCTTGGGTACCACTGGAATGACTTTGTGTCAATTGAACAATGACATTTTGGCTCCATTCTCTTTAATACTTCACTGATCATGTAGGTGCCTCAGTGTTAAGGACCCCAGCAACTGGAAAAGGTCAGCGGGATAATTATTTCTCACCTGTGCACAACAGATAGATGGTTACCTTCGAGAGGGTTGTCGGGCAGTTACGTGATTTGGTGGATGTGGTGAATTGTGGCTTGGGCACACGCTCCCAGACCTGACTGGATCTGACCTGAATAGTACACTCTTCAATGTAGTCATTGCAGGACCATTGTTTTAGATATGTTTACATTTTGAGAGCAGTTGATTTTCACACAAATTTACATCATGAATATCATGATTAGTACTGTGACGTTAATCTGAAGAAAGTGCTTGCAGAAACGTTATTTTGTTTTGTTGTGGTGTCACTTATAATTCACCACCTGGACTTCAGTAAAGCTAAAGATGTCGTAAAACTGGTCTGATGGTGCTGTACTGTTCTTAACACTGATCGTCTGAAGCTCACTTTAGCCTGGATGCAGCTGCAACTAAAAAGATCAAATTGCCCCTCTGGGATCAATAGAGTGTCACAAAAAATCATTTGGATCCATTTGGAGTGTAAAACTGTGATTACCCATAAACTCCATGCTTTCAAAGCCATCAGCGGCACCCACTGGCATTGATAGAATAAAGGAGGGCTGTACAAATAGTGAGGAGCCCTGGAGTGAGGCTTCAGGACACAATGGTGGGTTCACACCTCCTGAGAATGGAGGGAGGGGTGTTTCAAAGGCAGCACTCATGTCCTTGTTGAAGCCTGTTGTGGTTGTGTGGAGAGTAGCGGCGAAATTCAATGAAAAGCCAGACAGAGGAGGAGTCACAGGCCAGGAGCTGAGGTGAGAAAGGGCCTTTGTATTTCTCTAGGGCCTCTACTGGTGGTTGGCTCTCACTGTGGTATTGTATCACTTCCTGTTCCGGAGCACAGCAGTGTTTTGCTGTATCTGTTAGCTGTTTAATCTGTGCAGTTAGATTGATCTAGTTAACTAGATAACGATTTGTTTCACAGTGTAATCTTCACGTGCCTTAACTAAATGCTGCTGAATCACCTCTAAATTATTTACACATTATTCACTTTGTGGGTTTTTAGGAATCCGCTAGCTTAGCGCAGCTACTAGCTCTTAGCCGGTTTAGCATGGCGGCTTCTCCTGTCTCTCCCGCACTTTTCTGCTCTGGGTGCAAAATGTTTAGTTATTCCTCGGCCTCCTTTAGCAGTAATGGTACTTGTAATAAGTGTAGCTTATTCGTAGCTTTTGGAGGCCAGGCTGGACGAATTGGAGACTCGGCTCCGCACCTTGGAAAATCCTACAGCTAGCCAGGCCCCTGTAGTCGGTGCGGACCAAGGTAGCTTAGCCGCCGTTAGTTCCCCTCCGGCAGATCCCGAGCAGCCGGGAAAGCAGGCCGACTGGGTGACTGTGAGGAGGAAGCGTAGCCCTAAACAGAAGCCCCGTGTACACCGCCAACCCGTTCACATTTCTAACCGTTTTTCCCCACTCGGCGACACACCCACCGAGGATCAAACTCTGGTTATTGGCGACTCTGTTTTGAGAAATGTGAAGTTAGCGACACCAGCAACCATAGTCAGTTGTCTTCCGGGGGCCAGAGCAGGCGACATTGAAGGAAATTTGAAACTGTTGGCTAAGGCTAAGCGTAAATTTGGTAAGATTGTAATTCACGTCGGCAGTAATGACACCCGGTTACGCCAATCGGAGGTCACTAAAATTAACATTGAATCGGTGTGCAACTTTGCAAAATCAATGTCGGACTCTGTAGTTTTCTCTGGGCCCCTCCCCAATTGGACCGGGAGTGACATGTTTAGCCGCATGTTCTCCCTGAATTGCTGGCTGTCTGAGTGGTGTCCAAAAAATGAGGTGGGCTTCATAGATAATTGGCAAAGCTTCTGGGGAAAACCTGGTCTTGTTAGGAGAGACGGCATCCATCCCACTTTGGATGGAGCAGCTCTCATTTCTAGAAATCTGGCCAATTTTCTTAAATCCTCCAAACCGTGACTATCCAGGGTTGGGACCAGGAAGCAGAGTTGTAGTCTTACACACCTCTCTGCAGCTTCTCTCCCCCTGCCATCCCCTCATTACCCCATCCCCGTAGAGACGGTGCCTGCTCCCAGACCACCAACAACCAGTAAAAATCTATTTAAGCATAAAAATTCAAAAAGAAAAAATAATATAGCACCTTCAACTGCACCACAGACTAAAACAGTTAAATGTGGTCTATTAAACATTAGATCTCTCTCTTCTAAGTCCCTGTTAGTAAATTATATAATAATTGATCAATATATTGATTTATTCTGCCTTACAGAAACCTGGTTACAGCAGGATGAATATGTTAGTTTAAATGAGTCAACACCCCCGAGTCACACTAACTGCCAGAACACTTGTAACATGGGCCGAGGAGGAGGATTAGCAGCAATCTTCCATTCCAGTTTATTAATTAATCAAAAACCCAGACAGAGCTTTAATTCATTTGAAAGCTTGACTCTTAGTCTTGTCCATCCAAATTGGAAGTCCCAAAAACCAGTTTTATTTGTTATTATCTATCGTCCACCTGGTCGTTACTGTGAGTTTCTCTGTGAATTTTCAGACCTTTTCTCTGACTTAGTGCTTGGCTCAGATAAGATAATTATAGTGGGCGATTTTAACATCCACACAGATGCTGAGAATGACAGTCTCAACACTGCATTTAATCTATTATTAGACTCAATTGGCTTTGCTCAAAATGTAAAGGAGTCCACCCACCACTTTAATCATATCTTAGATTTTGTTCTGACTTATGGTATGGAAATTGAAGACTTAACAGTATTCCCTGAAAACTCCCTTCTGTCTGATAATTTCTTAATAACATTTACATTTACTCTGATGGACTACCTAGCAGTGGGGGAATAAGTTTCATTACACTAGAAGTCTTTCAGAAAGCGCTGTAACTAGGTTTAAGGATATGATTCCTTCTTTATGTTCTCTAATGCCATATACCAACACAGGGCAGAGTAGCTACCTAAACTCTGTAAGTGAGATAGATTATCTCATCAATAGTTTTACATCCTCATTGAAGACAACTTTGGATGCTGTAGCTCCTCTGAAAAAGACAGTCTTAAATCAGAAGTGCCTGACTCCGTGGTATAACTCACAAACTCGCAGCTTAAAGCAGATAACCCGTAAGTTGGAGAGGAAATGGCGTCTCACTAATTTAGAAGATCTTCACTTAGCCTGGAAAAAGAGTCTGTTGCTCTATAAAAAAGCCCTCCATAAAGCTAGGACATCTTACCACTCATCACTAATTGAAGAAAATAAGAACAACCCCAGGTTTCTTTTCAGCACTGTAGCCAGGCTGACAAAGAGTCAGAGCTCTATTGAGCCGAGTATTCCTTTAACTGTAACTAGTAATGACTTCATGACTTTCTTTGCTAATAAAATTTTAACTATTAGAGAAAAAATTACTCATAACCATCCCAAAGAAGTATCGTTATCTTTGGCTGCTTTCAGTGATGCCGGTATTTGGTTAGACTCTTTCTCTCCGATTGTTCTGTCTGAGTTATTTTCATTAGTTACTTCCTCCAAACCATCAACATGTCTATTAGAACCCATTCTTACCAGGCTGCTACCATTAATTAATGCTTCGATCTTAAATATGATCAATCTATCTTTATTAGTTGGCTATGTACCACAGGCTTTTAAGGTGGCAGTAATTAAACCATTACTTAAAAAGCCATCACTTGACCCAGCTATCTTAGCTAATTATAAGCCAATCTCCAACCTTCCTTTTCTCTCAAAAATTCTTGAAAGGGTAGTTGTAAAACAGCTAACTGATCATCTGCAGAGGAATGGTCTATTTGAAGAGTTTCAGTCAGGTTTTAGAATTCATCATAGTACAGAAATAGCATTAGTGAAGGTTACAAATGATCTTCTTATGGCCTCAGACAGTGGACTCATTTCTGTGCTTGTTCTGTTAGACCTCAGTGCTGCTTTTGATACTGTTGACCATAAAATTTTATTACAGAGATTAGAGCATGCCATAGGTATTAAAGGCACTGCGCTGCGGTGGTTTGAATCATATTTATCTAATAGATTACAATTTGTTCATGTAAATGGGGACTCTTCTTCACAGACTAAGGTTAATTATGGAGTTCCACAAGGTTCTGTGCTAGGACCAATTTTATTCACTTTATACATGTTTCCCTTAGGCAGTATTATTAGACGGCATTGCTTAAATTTTCATTGTTACGCAGATGATACCCAGCTTTATCTATCCATGAAGCCAGAGGACACACACCAATTAGCTAAACTGCAGGATTGTCTTACAGACATAAAGACATGGATGACCTCTAATTTCCTGCTTTTAAACTCAGATAAAACTGAAGTTATTGTACTTGGCCCCACAAATCTTAGAAACATAGTGTCTAACCAGATCCTTACTCTGGATGGCATTACCCTGACCTCTAGTAATACTGTGAGAAATCCTGGAGTCATTATTGATCAGAATATGTCATTCAATGCACATATTAAACAAATATGTAGGACTGCTTTTTTGCATTTGCGCAATATCTCTAAAATTAGAAAGGTCTTGTCTCAGAGTGATGCTGAAAAACTAATTCATGCATTTATTTCCTCTAGGCTGGACTATTGTAATTCATTATTATCCTAAAAGTTCCCTGAAAAGCCTTCAGTTAATTCAAAATGCTGCAGCTAGAGTACTGACAGGGACTAGAAGGAGAGAGCATATCTCACCCATATTGGCCTCTCTTCATTGGCTTCCTGTTAATTCTAGAATAGAATTTAAAATTCTTCTTCTTACTTAAGGTTTTGAATAATCAGGTCCCATCTTATCTTAGGGACCTCATAGTACCATATCACCCCAATAGAGCGCTTCGCTCTCAGACTGCAGGCTTACTTGTAGTTCCTACGGTTTGTAAGAGTAGAATCGGAGGCAGAGCCTTCAGCTTTCAGGCTCCTCTCCTGTGGAACCAGCTCCCAATTCAGATCAGGGAGACAGACACCCTCTCTACTTTTAAGATTAGGCTTAAAACTTTCCTTTTTGCTAAAGCTTATAGTTAGGGCTGGATCAGGTGACCCTGAACCATCCCTTAGTTATGCTGCTATAGACTTAGACTGCTGGGGGATTCCCATGATGCACTGAGTGTTTCTTTCTCTTTTTGCTCTGTATGCACCACTCTGCATTTAATCATTAGTGATTGATCTCTGCTCCCCTCCACAGCATGTCTTTTTCCTGGTTCTCTCCCTCAGCCCCAACCAGTCCCAGCAGAAGACTGCCCCTCCCTGAGCCTGGTTCTGCTGGAGGTTTCTTCCTGTTAAAAGGGAGTTTTTCCTTCCCACTGTTGCCAAGTGCTTGCTCACAGGGGGTCGTTTTGACCGTTGGGGTTTTTCCGTAATTATTGTATGGCCTTGCCTTACAATATAAAGCGCCTTGGGGCAACTGTTTGTTGTGATTTGGCGCTATATAAATAAAATTGATTTGATTTGATTTTCTTTGATTTTCTTTGAGTACGCAACCACAGGAAAGTAATTGGCACCTCAAAGCACCATAAACTTTGCAACGTTTTTTTCTTTTATATACAATATGGTGCAAAAGTCTTAAGCAACCCAGTTTTCCTGTAGAATTTTGTTGCTGCTGTTGTTTCATATTTTTCTTCTGTGAATAAAAAAAAATTCAATTTAACATTTCCTTTTTGCTTTTTTAAGAGACACTGGACTTTTTTTTAATAAAGAAAGATATGCATGAAAGAAATTAACAGATTTTCAGGTTAATTGAAAAAAATGTGATTGTTTTGTACATTTCCAGGCTAGTCACACAGGATATTTACATTACTGTTAAGTCTTTAAGCCTTAGCACATTTCACGATATCCCTCCTGTAGGATATCCTTGGGTTGGGTGTAGGACAAACCCCCTAGGACAAAACCCCCTCAAAGATATATAAGGCAAGATACTCTTAGTGGAGAAAAACAAATAGACAACAGCAATATTTTATGTAGCTTTTGGCATTTGACAATTAAGAACCCCCTTCAACATGTTTCACCTCTATTATGAGGAACACACATGCCAAAACTTTGCTGAGTAAAACTTCATATGAACCAGGGGGGTTTTGTCCTAGGGGGTTTTTGTCAGGGGGGTTTGTCCTGGAGGGGGTTTGTCCTAAGGGGTTTTGTGCTTACCCCCCTTGGGTCGAGTTGTGGCGATCAGGGACTTTAACTTTGTGGATGATGCTGTGAACTTTACAGAATCACTGGTTATCCTAATTGCACTACTTGAGAAACCAACTAAGGAATCTGAGTATCTGGGTTTGTGAAAGTCCTGGATCAAGATAGTGAGTTCTTTCAGCTTCTCCCTTTTATCATTTGGGGTTGCCACAGCCGATCCGATGTGGATGCTCTTCCTGATGCAAATCCACATTACATGGAGAATGGGTAGGTGTGGTTTTGAACCAGGAAATGACAACCCCAATTCCAATGAAGTTGGGACGTTGTGTAAAATGTAAAGTTGAGTGTTGTTAGAAGGAAAGGTGATGTAACACAGTGGTAAACATACCACTGTCCCAGCTTTTTTGAAATGTGTTGCAGGCATCCATTTCAAAATGAGCAAATATTTGCACAAAAACAATAAAGTTTTATCAGTTTGAACATTAAATATTTTGTCTTTGTGGTGTATTCAATTGATTATAGGTTGCAGAGAATTTGCAAATCATTGTATTCTGTTTTTATTTACATTTCGCACAACGTCCCAACTTCATTGGAATTGGGGTTGTAACCACTTGGCCAAGACGCTGCCCTGTCCCGGATCAAGACAAAGGTCCAACTTTTTAATGACTTCCTGAACATGGCGATCATAAGTGTATCTGTATGGTGTGAAAGTGTCAAAGTTAGAGAGCCATTAGCATATCTTGGCAATGACATCCATGTCTCTGAATCCTTAGTGTTTGAGGGCATGAAATGGCTTGGAACAGCTCATGAAGTCATGAGGCCCCTGGAGAGAGGTGTTTGGTGATACCGGTTCCTTTGCAGGAAAATGAAGGCTTTAACGTCCTGGTACTTCCTGTCTTATTGCATATTTGTTGTACTTGGACACTAACCAGTGATATAAGAAGAGGACTTGATGCCTTTGGTGCTTGGTCTCTTCAGAGGATCCTTGTGTAACACTGGAATGACTTTGTGTCAAATGTATAGTTACTTAGGGTAGTGGTTTGCAGTTCTTGTCCTGAGGGACCCCCAAGGCTGCATATTTTTAATATCTCCTTCTGCTATAAGGTAATTTGCTGATTCAGGTGTGAGTAGCCATTCAAGAGCGAACAGATAACTGAAGGTGCTACTCACCTTTGGCAGAGCAGGGAGAGATAGAAAGTGTGCAGGTTCGGGGGTCCTTGAGGACAAGGGTTGAGAACCACTGTCTTTTTTTTTTACTTTTATTTAACCAGTTCAGTCCCATTGAGTCACAAGGGAGACCTGGACAATTCTAAAGTTTCCAATTCACATAACCTGCATATCTTTTTAACTGTGGGAGGAAGCCGGAGCACCCGGAGGAAACCCACACAAACACAGGAAGAACATGCAAACTCCACACAGAAAGGCTACAGGTGGGAATCGAACCCATGACCTTCTTGTTGTGAGGCAACAGTGCTAACCACTAAACCACCGTGCTGCCTAATCACGGTCTTAGGGAGCCTCAGATGAAGAGCATCACTTGCATTATGAGGAAACATAATTTTGGACATGGTACATTTCTCTGTGCATGAATCCAGCACACAGGTGCCTAAGTGTTGAAAAGGCCGAGAGGATGCTCATGTTTCACCTGGTGGCAGCAGAGAGATAGTTACTTTCATGATTTGGGGATGGACCGTTTGTCTGCCTGGATGGTTGCCATCCAGGACGGTTCCATATTCTGGTAGATGTGGCACATGGGGCACCTGTAAGCTTCCAGTCTTGACTGGTCAGAAATGATTTGATACTTATGCCCCATTCACACCGGACGCAACGCAACCCCACAAATTTATCATTTGCTGCAGGAGCTGCGTCTGAATGAAGGCCGCTTTCAGTGGTACTTCCGCCTCTCTAGGATCCAGTTTGAGGACCTCCTGTCTCATTCATGCGCGCACATGTGAACAAAGAATAAAAAAAACTGGCTGGTGCTGCAGTTCCTCGCTCTCCCCTCCAACTCTGTCATAATTGTGTTATAAACCAGTCACCATTTGTTTTATTATACATCTGTGTATTTAAAATTATCTTCACAGATGATTTGTTAACACGCACATGTGAAAAAAAAACTGTCTGCTGCTGCAGTTCATCGCTCTCCCCTCAAACTCTGTCATAATTGTGTTATAAATAAAGGACAAAGGGGACCTAAGTCCTGCTAACAGGCTGATTGCCAGAGACAGAACATGTCCACATCAAGTATAAACTCCAGACATCTCCACGTCACAACATATCCAGTCCCTGATTGGTCATCATGGCGCGACAAGACGAAAACGTTTAGATTTTTCAACTTGGGGAAGAGGGCGACGCCATGCAACGTGATATCACACCACAAACGTGCCAATCGCTCAAAATCGCTTTATTCGCGTCCATCGTGTCGCATTGCTTGGCTTGGACTTTTGTGGTGCCACAACGCGTCCTTCCATAGGGATAACATGGCAACCTCTCGCGTCGCTCGTGTGGCATATGGTGTGAACGCGGCATTAGAGGCTTTTTAAATTAATTTTTCAGTATCTGTATTTCATGAAACACAACACACACACACACAGATGGCACATAACATCACAAAAGTGCCTCTTGATGATCAAGTTTATACTTTAATTTACTGATTGAATATAACCAGCCCAGTCTCACTTTTTTTTTCATGTCCCCATCACGAAATGAGTCAAATTTTCGTGACAGGGTTTTTATTTACTCACTATTACTATCCCTACTCCTACCCCCAACCCTAACCTTAACTATAACCTAACCCTACTCCTTATCCCCACCCTAACCATAACCACCCTGCTTCACTTTTAATTTCAGCCATCACAGAATGAATTAGTATGAATTTGTACTGGCATGACGAAAATGAGGCGCTTTTCATCACAATATCACGAACCAATAGATTATCAGTTATCAAGTTGTTCACCAATGAATATGGCTTTATACACCCTGAAGAAAACCATACACCCTGAGGCCGAAGGCGGAAAGAATTGTATGTGTATGGTTTTCTTCAGGGTGTATAAAGCCATATTCATTGGTGAACAACTTGATAACGATTTTATCATATACCTATAAATGATAAATGCACGCAGAACACAATGCACGTACTCTCCCTTCGCTCTCTGCCTCCGGGGGTACGGAGGTGGGATCCACAAAGAATCCAAGTCATGGCCACGGAGCTCTGCGGCTGCGTTTACCGAGACCAAGCAGCGGGCGCTGCACATCAAAACAGCGAGCGTATTCTCTGGACCTGTTGCTGCATGCAGCTCGGCACAGCAGACAGAGGGGCGGTGTGAGTGGCCCGCTGCACCGCTTACCGAGCCCACAGACTAGACGTACGTGACACCGGTGGGAAATACACACGTGGAACAAGAGGTGAGGCTCTTAACAAACAGAATAATTTACATCCACTAATGCTTCAGCTGAACTATGCTGTTTCTTTTTTTTTTCTCCCTTGTTTCAGAAGCCATAACTGGCAACTGTCTTCTAGTGTTAGCGGAGGTTAGTTAGCCTGTAAGCTCGCCATCGTGCTGATAATCATTCGAGTATATTTGTTTAATGAAGCTGCTGTAAATGAAGAAATCATCAAAAATTCATCAAAATATCAACGTAAATTGTGAAGGTGTTTTGCTTCTTTCATCATCCATCCACCTCAAGTTCCAAGTGCTGTTTTCTAAGTGAGGCGGAAAGAATTGTACGTGACACCTGATTGGCTGATTACTCGGGTGGTATGAAAAATATTACCCATCTGCAAAAACGGTGTATTGCTATTTATTCTTTAGTGTTTTATCCAATCATATTGGCGTATCATTTATAGGTATATGATAATAATGTATATTTCGTACTGTTGAATCACGATTTGCCGTGAGACCAGTTTGAATATAAAGAGAATATAAAATAATATAATATAAAGTAGAAGTAGAAGAATATAAAACAAAGTCTTATAAAGTAGATGAGACAGCCAAAAAGAATTATTCTTTTTTCAAAGTGAAAATGGCTCACACATAAAAGAAAATGACTTCATGAGATATTTTGCAGTTTTAAATTTATTTTTCAAACCTTTTAGATGCATTAAATGCTTTACACAATATTAAACATCCTCAGTGTTTACCCTTTTGAAGCCGAAATGCTTCTCATAATTCATATGCCATTCTTTCTTTCCTTTTCAGTTTCAACACAGCTGTGTTCTGTCACAAGCTGTCATTTTCTTCTCTCTCCATCTTTCTCTCTGTCTTCCACGCTGCCTTTTGCCCCCAAGGATTACAGTGAAATTTGAGGCAAAGGATTATGAAAATCAATCTTATGTTCAGTCGCAATAACGTTTCCTGCTCAGGATTTGCACTCAGCGGGAGGGATTTGGTGAATGTGCTCACGGCAGCTGCTGGCTGTGCGTGCATGCTTAGGTGCAGCTGAAGTGGTGTTTGAGGTCCGGAACCAGCAGCCAATGTGAGGGCTTTGATGGGAGGGAAATAATGGCAGCGAACTAATCAATACGACACATCCTGCTAAGATCGTATCCTCTCACACGCTCTCGGATGTGGATATAAGTTCAAATGCACACCGCTAACACTCATTTACCACTTTGTCTGACTCTTTGTAGTTCTCAGCACAGTGTGAGGAAGAAGTGGCCACAGTGTGTGAGTGTGTGTGTGTGCACGAGTGTGCAAGGCAACGCTGTTTGTGCCACAGTACTTGCTGGTACACGACTGAGGATGTGCCTGCGGCTGTGCAAGTGTGTCCGCCGGTATCATTAGGATGTGTTTGGCGCACTGCAGTGTAGCGCTGTAGTGCCTATTGAGGATAAAGTGAGAGGCTTCATTAAAAATGTATGGCAGCTCAGACATCAGCCGCCGACCAACAACCCCTGCTCAGAATGGTCCAAACGTCTCGAAGCTCTTCTACTGCTTGTCTGCGATTGTAGATGGATGTGAAAAGGAAAATTGCTTCCACTGTGGGAGGTACGACTGTGTGCACATTAACGGGCCATTTCATACTTTACACCTGTTCAACTGCAAAAGAATGCAAATATCTAATCAGCCAGTCGTGTCAAAAACATGATGCATTTAGGCATGCAGGTCAGGGCTGGATCCAGAGTGAAAATCTGACAGATGCATTTTTGCCCAATGATAAAATAAAAATCGTACGCGTCTTGTTATTCAATAATCTTCATTCTTTTATTCATGTGCAACATACACTGTCACACTTCTTTTAATATATTTATTATACTTCATGGACCATACTGAACACTTCTTATTTGTATAAATATGATGTCCTAAAAAAAACAACACTATAACAAAAATTTACTGTAAACAGGATCAAATTTATTGCCAAAATCTTTCAATTATACCTGAATCTATATATGATTTTTTTTTTCAATTGATAAAATCAATAAAAAGATGACTGCATATATTCTTAATAATATATTGAGATACAGACAGTTCACAGAAGACATTTTCCATTGATACCAATCAAAATTAGAAACAGTCCAGCTGACTAAATATACTACAAAATCACAATTGTACACATATCATAACTGTGATATGTGTACAATTGTGATGTATTTGTTTTGGTATATTTAGATTTTGTTGTGATTTAACACTTTATAAGCTAATTAAATTGAAATTGAACATTTTATTGAGTCTTAAAGAAAATAAATAAGAAATTGGTCACTGGATCCTTAAACTTTGGACATAATAAACTGTACATGGTGGATCATTGATCTCTGGACATAAATAGGAATAAACAAAATCTGTAGTTTTTGTCAAAAGCATTTCCTTCAATTTCAATTTATTTTCATTTCCTTTCAGACATTGTTGGCATGAATGTCTTTTCATATATCTGAGCTGAGCTCTTACAGCTGCTGTGCTTCAGTTCAGGATGTAATTTGTAAAGAAATACAGCACGTTTTATTTTGGGAGGGAAAAAACATTTTAGTCAATTGTAGTTTCTTGTTTGTATTACCACGTTTGTAAGAGGTGTCATTTTATTTAAAGTGGCAATTCAGTTTGAAGTTATTAATTCCGACCGGACTCTGTCTCTTCAGAGAGCCGCGCAGCGTTTGGAGCTGTGACGGAACGGACGACGATTCTCGGTTCTTGACTGCAACAAGACATTGTCGCAGTTAGTGACTTTAATCCACACAAAAGTGACTCACGGTATTTTAATGGCTTTGAGAGGAGTTAAGAAGCGGACTTGCCGCTTCTGAAGAGCAGCGAATCAAAGAACCAACGAGCTAGTGGATCGAAGCATTGCTTCATTGGTTCACGGCTTCAAAGTGGAGTCATGCTGCAGAAACAGTCGATTACAGAGCCACTGCAGACCAAACCTTGAATATCCGACTTTATTTGTACGTCCGTATGACTCTGAAACTCGGAAAAATCCGTATAATTTACGGACTATAGGTTGACATGAAAACCACCGAAAACCTGTGTTACCACGGGGACATGTTTGGCACTATTTGGGATTATTCAAGATTTTTTTTACTGATGACGAACGATGCGTAAAAAAATTTGACCAATGCGACTGCATCGGTCCAAACCGGTCTGGAGCCAGTCCTGCAGGTAGTGTTAGGTGAATATGCTGAAGTATCAATCAAGCATTACAATGTGGAAGAAAGTCGTTTTAAGTGACTTTGGGCCTGGATTGGTTGTTGGTGCAGCACGGGCTGCTTTGACTTTTTCCAAAACTGCTGATCTACTGGAACATGCATGTAATTGTCTAGAGTCTGTAGACAATGGTACAAAAACCAGATAGAAAGACACCAGTAAGTAAAATATTTACCAGTACAACCAAGGAATACAGTAGAGTATCTCTAAAGGTGTAATATGCCAAAGCTTGAAGCAGATAACCAACAGCAGTAGATCAGGTAAGAACAGGATACTAGGGCAACATTGGGCATGGCCTCGCCAAAACTGGACAACGGAAGATTGGAAAAAGTTGCCAGATCTGATGGTATCATCAGAGTTTGGCGAAAACAACATTCTGCCTTCTATCAAATAATTCAGGCTGCTGGTGGTGTACTGGTGTAACCAACACCTTGTTCAATCTATGCTATGAAGAAATAAGGCAGGTACACCAATTCTGAAGGTACAAGAGGGTCCAAACCGCTACAAGAAAAAGGTAGAAATGGAAAATCTGTGCCCATGCTGCATTCCATCTGATGAAGGAACTCAGATTTTCCAACATCCAAGTAGGACGGGTCAAAGAAAAGACCCTTCCAAAAATGCCTATGGTCAACAACATGATTGGATTAGAATCAACAAACAGTATAGTTTAGACAAACAAACAGTATAGAATCAATAAACACTCATGACTGCTCTCCGACCCATCTCTCAAACATCAAAAAAAGGTTTGCAGATGATACCACCGTGATTGGGCTCATCTCAGGGGGGGATGAGTATGATTACAGAGACGAAGTCAGTCGACTGACAGCATGGTGTTCAGCTAACAACCTGCCGCTGAACACCACAAAAACAACAGAAATAATCCTGGACTTCAGGAAGGGCAGGGCTGACCCAGCCCCACTCTACATCCAAGGGGACTGTGTGGAAAGGGTCAGCTCCATCACGTTCCTAGGAGTGCAGCTCTCTGACAGCCTCTCCTGGGCTGACAACACCACAGTGGTGGTGAAGAAAGCCCAGCAGCGTCTCCACTTCCTGAGGGTGCTCAGGAGAAACAATCTGGAAGAGAAGCTGCTGGTGTTGTTCTACAGAGCTCCATTGAGAGCATCCTGATGTACTGCATCACTGCGTGGTACGAGGGGTGCTCAGCAGCAGACAGGAGAGCGCTGTAGAGGGTGATGAACACTGCCCAGAGGATCACTAGCTGCTCTCTGCACAGCCTGGAAGACATTGCCAGCTCTCGCTACCTCAGCAGAGCTGCCAGCATCAGCAAACACACATCCCACCCTAGCAACCACCTGTTTGACGTACTACCCTCTGACCGATGGTATAGGTCAATCAAAACTATGACAAACAGACTCAGGGACAGTTTTCTCCCCAGAGCAATCACTGCACTGAACAAAAACAAATCACTCTAATCTGCACTTTTCAAAGTTCTTGTGCAATATCTGTAAACCATGTGCAATATTATGCACATAATATATGTAATTCATTATTATCAGGTTGTCCTAAAAGTTCCCTGAAAAGCCTTCAGTTAATTCAAAATGCTGCAGCTAGAGTACTGACGGGGACTAGAAGGAGAGAGCATATTTCACCCATATTGGCCTCTCTTCATTGGCTTCCTGTTAATTCTAGAATAGAATTTAAAATTCTTCTTCAGCTCCAAATTCGGATCAGGGAGACAGACACCCTCTCTACTTTTAAGATTAGGCTTAAAACTTTCCTTTTTGCTAAAGCTTATAGTTAGGGCTGGATCAGGTGACCCTGAACCATCCCTTAGTTATGCTGCTATAGACTTAGACTGCTGGGGGGTTCCCATGATGCACTGAGTGTTTCTTTCTCTTTTTGCTCTGTATGCACCACTCTGCATTTAATCATTAGTTATTGATCTCTGCTCTCTTCCACAGCATGTCTTTTTCCTGATTCTCTCCCCTCAGCCCCAACCAGTCCCAGCAGAAGACTGCCCCTCCCTGAGCCTGGTTCTGCTGGAGGTTTCTTCCTGTTAAAAGGGAGTTTTTCCTTCCCACTGTCGCCAAGTGCTTGCTCACAGGGGGTCATTTTGACCGTTGGGGTTTTTCTGTAATTATTGTATGGCTTTGCCTTACAATATAAAGCGCCTTGGGGCAACTGTTTGTTGTGATTTGGCGCTATATAAATAAAATTGATTTGATTTGATTTGAATATTCCCGTGCAATATTATTCCACAGTGGTACATAACTCTCATTTTATATTTTACTTCTGCCCACATTTTATTTTAGTTGTACATATATTTAAATAATTTATTTTGTTAAATTTCATTATCTTTTATTTGGCTAACAATTATTTGCACCTCGGAAAAGCACCTTTTGGAGTTGCACTCAAATCTCGTTGCAGTATAAATTACAATGACAATAAAGGCGATTCTGATTCTGATTCCATTTCACACCGGGGCCACCATAGAGTTGCGTATTGCAGCATACTACGCTGAGTTAAGCAGCTGTATACCGAGTTTTTGCTCCCCTACGCAGCAGTATGCTGAGGGCTACACGAGGTGGACACAAAAAATGAAACATGTTTATATTTTTTTCAGCGTAGAGCACTGGACACAAAAAGTACACAGTTTTTAAGTAATTCTACACAACACGGTCTCCGCAATTCTACAAGCCAGGATGAAAAATCCTTTAATCAGTACATATCTGGATTGATAGATTTCATCCCACTGGACTTTGCTGGCAGTAAAGCTTCAACACCACGGAAGAAGAAGAGGTGAGCCAAGGTTCCGTGTTCAGAGGACATGTCCACCATTCACTCCTCATGGACGGATCACGCGCAAAGATTGTGGCAAATCAAATAAAGTCCATTAACTCCTGCTCATGGACAGATTGCCAGCGAGAGTGTTATGTTTCGGACGCGGTCGGAGCACCGACCCAGCGTTTGAAAGGACCCAGCAGAAAATAAGCAGAGCACGGTTCAAAGGATAACAGAATTTAATAAACATAACAGTGAGATGCAGTGCTAAACAACTAAAAAAGTCCGCGGTCTGGTGAGGTGGAAACACGGCGCGCTCTTAACAGCGCAAACGGTCCGGAGCCACAGCAGTTCGGACCCAGGGACCCCGCCAACACCCCCCAGGTGGCCGCGACAAACCGAGTCTGTGAAGAAAGAAAACATGAGGTGAGTCCAACTCCACACAGAGAGACACAACTCAAAGGTGCACGCAATCAGCAAACACTTCCTGGCTTAAATCTATACATCAGCTTCTCACCCTGCAGGCACGGAACAACTCAGTTCAAATCTCCACTGCAGCAGAAGCTGATTAGACAATTAGCATAACGTGACAGCTCGATACAACAAGGTGTGAGGGACACCAAATCCACTGTCATTACTTCATAAAAGTCACCAAAACCAAATTACCTCAGGAAGTGTGCTGAAGAGCGTGACACCTCACCCAATCCTCCTTCACAGACTGTGGTGTCAAACCTGGAGCGGTCTCTGCGTCCGTGATGGTGAGATTGTTCTCCTGACGTCGATCTCACACGTCTGCTCACAAGGTCGAGTCTCTGGCAATCACACACTGTGCATTCAAGGTTTAAATGCAGCAATCTCTGATTAAGACAAAATACACCACAGCTGTGAGTCCTGATGACCTGCATGTGAAAACAAGCCTCAGGTGTTCAGGGTGAGGTCCTAATGCCCAGCCACTCAGTCCTGAATGCATACCACCTGGTGGGAGAAACAGAAAACAAAAACCAAGCCAGCCAAACACCCCAGCCCACAACAGAGAGGACATTTCCACGTCCACTTCTCATGTATGGACTGCGCGCCATCACTACAGCACGCAGATTTCTTTCACCTCCTCCAGTTCTATCAAGATTGTGGCAAGTTAAATATGAAGTCCATTAACTCCTACTCACAGACAGATCGCCAGTGAGAGGACATTTCTACATCCAGGTTAACTCCTCATGGACAGATCGCTAGGGAGAGGACATGTCCACCCTCCACTCCTCATGCACGGAACACGAGCGCGATTGCCGGCTGCAGATCTACGCACTTTCACCTTCTTAAGTTCTCTCATGATTGCGGCACGTTAATAAAGTCCATTAACTCCTGGAAATAATGTCTTCTGACTTTTTCCAGTGTATCAAATCCATCTGCATGTCAGTCTGTAGCGTCATGGAGCCAAACTTTGCACCCCTGACGCGTAACTTTTCTCTCTCTCTCTCTCTCTCCCTGCATGCAACGTGAGTGCTGTTCATGTACCGATTTGAGAACGGAGCGCATTTCAACAATGTAAAAAAAAAAAAACACAAAAAGTTGGCACGAGTGGACTGTAAGATGCAGAAAAATAGCAGCGAGGGCTCCATACGTGGCAGTAAGCAACTAAAAGCAAGATGAGGAATGCAGTCACATGCAATCACACGTAATCATATGCAATCACACAACAGCCTACACAGGGACTACGCCAAAGTCCTCAGTGGCTGAGGAGGAAAGCCTGGCTCATTTTGTTCCTGAAATGCTGAAGCTACTGTGACATCTAGTGGCTGAAAGATTATTTAGAGTATCTTTAAAGAACATGGGCACCAGGTGTGAAAACCATAACCTCACCTTGCAGCGGAAATTATTATAAAAGGAGAAAAACTTAGGGAAGTGGAATCTGTCAAATATTTAGGTGTGATATTGGACAGGACACTGTCCTTTAATAAGCACATTTCTAAACTAATCAAAAGTGTAAAATTTAATTTACATAACTTTAGATATATTCACAGTCAGATGGGCACAAGATGCTGCCAAGCTTTACATGCATGCAATGATATTTTCACATTTTACTTATTGCATCACATCCTGGTCTTTATTGACCAACACAGCATTACAGCCACCAAAACGTCTTTATAAACAGGCCCTTAAAATTTTAGATAAAAACCTTTTTCATACCACTATTGTAACATTGTGAAAAATATAAATTATTAACATTTAAAAATTTTATTTTCTTCTCCACTGTTAGTTTAGTGTATAAAATTGTTCATAGCCTCTGAAATTGTTTGTAAAATGGTGTGATGAAGCATGACGGAGAACAACACGTTCCACCTCTAGAGGAGATTGTTTTGTGAATTTTAGGTTCTCAATATTTGGACAAAACTGCTTCTCTGTCAGAGCTGCAGGGATGTGGAACTCTTTACCTTTGACTGTTCGAGAGAGAGAGACACTCTGCAACAGTTTAAATTTTACACAGAAATGGTTGAAAGATCGTCATATTTGTGAACATTAATTAATTGTGAGTAATCCGCTGCTGGTGTTTTTTGTTGGTGCTTGTGGGGGTTGTATCTATTTTTAGATTTTGTAGTATTTTGTACATTGTGACCTGCTGTTTCTTGCTTCTGCTACAGATGAAAATTAGCTTGTAGCTCAATCTGGTCTGTGCAACACATTTGTTGTGCAATGTCCCTGTCAAATAAATAAATAACTGCATCAGACGGATGCACTGTTTTCCTCATTTGCACAGAGTGAATGATGGCTCCATCATGAAGAACAAGTACACAATATCACAGTTCTGCTGAAATTTTGATCGGCTCTAGTCATTTCACTCCTATCGACGTGCTTTGCCACTATTGTGATTTTTAACTGAATATTAAACCCCAGGATTATGGGGACGGAGCCTGTCTCAGTGACTATATTTTCATGCAGCTAATAACCCTTTCATAACCCTTTCATAACCAGAATATTAGCAATAACCTGGTTGCGCACGGCCATGTAAACACTCGCAAAAACCCGAATATGCTCATATTCTGTTTTTTAAAAACCCGAATAAGACCCCTGGGTTACTCCTTTTCTAACACGAATATCAGGTCATATAAACGTGCATCGGGATACCCCCATAGAAAGGAACATTATTTTGTGTTCTGCGCATGTCCTATCCGCAAGGAATCTTGGTCTTTTGAGTACGGCAACTACTTGTATGCGGCACGCGCAACCCACCGGACATCACAGAAGCAGAGGTAAACAAGCATGGGGAAATCCAGACGTGGCAGCACAGCACCACACTTTTGGAGTGAGGAAGAAACCAAGTACTTCATTAGTATCATGAAAGACATGAATATAATGTCTTTTATTGATGGTAGAAAGTACCGAGATAGCGACATTTACAAGAAGGTGGCCGAAAAGTTACGCAAAGCAGGATTTGCACTAATGCCAGACCAAATCAAGCACCGGTGGAAGACGTGCGTCGCTGTTTAGATGGGGATATTCCAAATGATACACATGACCATGTAGACAGGAGTAACTCTGTCTGCTTAAGCATGTAAATGGGTTATTCCTAATGATTCAGAAACCGGAATATTGACCTTATCCCGAATATTAATGGCATGTAAACGTAGCCAGTGTACATTGGGCAACAGGTGGGGTGAACTCTAGATAGATCCTAAGTTCATCACAGAACTCACACACACTCATCTTCAACTGGTTACCCAAGATCAGCTCGTGGGAACTGGAGCATATCCCAGCAGTCACAGGGTGTGAGATGGGGTACACCCTGGACACGATGCCAGGGCCACATATAGACAAACAAACACGTTCACACACACACCTACGGACAGTTTAAAGTTTCCAATTCAAACCATGCTAACCACTAAGCCACCGTGCCGCCCCATCACAGAACTAACAGAGTCAAACATTCCAGCCAATATCGATTCACCAGTTCATCAAATCTGCATTTCATTGATCTGTGCAGGAAGAACAGACGCTCCACCTGCTGACTCACATGAGATTAGAAGCTGAGTGCCCTTGTGCAGCACATGATACCTCAGGATCACACCAGGCATCTGGCTTTTGATGCTCTCTGACACCTTTGTCTATTCCAAGGATAATGTTCCGGACAAATTTCTCTCATCCTCCACACAATACCTGCTGCTCTTCGCTGGAATGTAAATGAGACAAATGAGGGGTTACTCAGGGAGATGCAGATAAATCTTATTAAATGCATCAGAAGGCCCATTATGTGGCAGTTTTGGCACATACTGAGCATGATCAAGTTAACAGGTGCCTCATGCCTGAGCCCCTCGGCGACTGGATCAGGCCACTGGTAACAGCTGGCAAAAAAAAAAAATAGGCTGTTATTTTTGGAAGATGAGGACAGACTGCATGTCTGCCTGGGTGGTCATCAGTTGGAGCCCAAAGCGTTCCTGTCGTGGCAGCATCAGGTGCATGCTTACAAATATGACCTGACCTCCAGGAGTAAACCAGAACCTCCAGAATAAAACATGCAAGCAGGTGCAGAAACTTCACCGCTTGGATCAAACCAGGACTTGCGTTCTGTGAGGCGACAGTATTCAGCAATGTGCCAGCAGTCTAATCTGAGCTCTTTGATATTAAATATTGTTGGGTGCAAGCTGATATTTGTCTTTGTTAATAATACTACACAACACACCACAAAGCTTGCATTGAAGTCACTGTAGAGCTATTTAAATCTGTTGAACAGCTGAAGAATTCTAATAAGAAAATGCAAAAACATTCAAGCATTGTTGATTTAACCTTTCTCTTTGCTATATCTGTTCGTACAAATACCATGCAGCAGTGCGTTACAAAGGTCCTAGAGTAAACAAATAAAAAAAAACAAATCTGAAAGGTATACCATTTTATGAAATCGCTGCCAGTATGGACATTTTGAAAAAAGCCAGGGTTACCAGGAATATTTCCTGCTGTTTGCCTTAATAATGCATAATTGGAGAAAATAGTGAATAAAGCTGTTTTTGTGACTTTGAAGACAAGGCAAACAAAAGGATTTGTTTGCCTTGTCACCTGAATAGCTCCTTGTCATTTGATTGATAATTGGTATGTTACGTGATATGGATCATTCGTACCATTTGCCATTGTGTTCCATTAACTGTGCAAATGTGGATCCATCTACCGTGCAATTTTGGTTCCATATGTTTTCTACCATTGCACGGTGCCACCACCGCATGTGCTCACACTAGTGGCAACAGTGCTTAGCTTAAAAGATGGAATGTTCCATCTTTCACCGCATGAAACATTCTTAGGGCCCCTTCACACATAGTGTGAAGTTTGGTCCAAGTACGTGTGAAGCAGGAATGATGTGCAAAACGTGTAAAATCGTCCCTGCCTTGAACGCCTCGTACACCTATTGCTACAACTATTTGCACACACCAGCGGGTGAAAGACAGAGTGTGTACTTTGCGAACCCATTGATCCTTCTCAGTGTCAGCCAAATTCCAACTAACACACATGAACATCTAACACCGCTCGTTTGGCACTTTGAAAATGTGTGGCCATTTGCCCTCTTGGCATGTCAACAGTCTGCAGACAATCACTGTCGTGCTGGCAGTGAAATTTGTCTAAGTTCCCTAAGTGCGGCTTTGGTGTGTGCGCTGAACTGACAGGAGGTCCATGTCTTTGTTGATTCCAGGCATTTTCCCTGCACTGTTTACAGGGCAGTGATGGTAGCTCAGTGGTAAAGTTTGGGGCTGGCAATCAGTAAAGTGCAGGTATGAATTTCATGGGTGGTATATTTCTATTTTTTTATTTATTTCACATCAGCGGAGTGCTGTGATTCCACAGGTACCACCTGGTTTTCAGTTTTATTTATTCCACATAAGCGGCATGATGTGGTTCCACAGCTACCAGCTGTTTTTTTTTTTTCCACATAAGCGGCTCGATGTGGTTCCACAGGTACCAGCTGGTTTTTATTTTTTTATTTATTCCACATCAGCGGCGCGATGTGGTTCCACAGGTACAAGCTGGTTTTTATTTTTTATTTAATCCACATCAGCTGCGCAATGTGGTTCCACAGGTACCAGCTGTTTTTTTTTCCCACATAAGTGGCTCGATGTGGTTCCACAGGTACCAGCTGGTTTTTATTTTTTATTTATTCCACATCAGCGGCGCGATGTGGTTCCACAGGTACCATCTGTTTTTTTTTCCCACATAAGCGGCGCAATGTGGTTCCACAGGTACAAGCTGGTTTTTATTTTTTATTTAATCCACATCAGCTGTGTGATGTGGTTCCACAGGTACCAGCTGTTTTTTTTCCCACATAAGCGGCTTGATGTGGTTCCACAGGTACCAGCTAGTTTTTATTATTATTATTATTTATTCCACATAAGTGGCGTGATGTGGTTCAACAGGTACCAGCTGGTTTTTATTTTTTATTTATTTCACATCAGCGGCGTGATGTGGTTCCACAGGTACCAGCTGGTTTTTATTTTTTATTTATTCCACATCAGCGGCGCAATGTGGTTCCACAGGTACCACCTGTTTATTATTATTATTATTATTATTATTATTATTTATTCCACATCAGCGGCGCAATGTGGTTCCACAGGTACCATCTGTTTTTTTTTCCACATAAGCGGCGCAATGTGGTTCCACAGGTACAAGCTGGTTTTTATTTTTTATTTAATCCACATCAGCTGTGTGATGTGGTTCCACAGGTACCAGCTGTTTTTTTTTCCCACATAAGCGGCTTGATGTGGTTCCACAGGTACCAGCTAGTTTTTATTATTATTATTATTTTTTCCACATAAGCGGCGCGATGTCATTCCACAGGTACCACCTGTTTATTATTATTATTATTATTTATTCCACATAAGTGGCGTGATGTGGTTCCACAGGTACCAGCTGGTTTTTATTTTTTATTTATTCCACATCAGCGGCGCAATGTGGTTCCACAGGTACCACCTGTTTATTATTATTATTATTATTATTATTATTATTTATTCCACATAAGTGGTGTGATGTGGTTCCACAGGTACCAGCTGGTTTTTATTTTTTATTTATTCCACATCAGCGGTACAATGTGGTTCCACAGGTACCACCTGTTTATTATTATTATTATTATTATTATTATTTATTCCACATAAGTGGCGTGATGTGGTTCCACAGGTACCAGCTGGTTTTTATTTTTTATTTATTTCACATAAGTGGCGTGATGTGGTTCAACAGGTACCAGCTGGTTTTTATTTTTTATTTATTTCACATCAGCGGCGCGATGTGGTTCCACAGGTACCAGCTGGTTTTTATTTTTTATTTATTTCACATCAGCGGCGTGATGTGGTTCAACAGGTACAAGCTGGTTTTTATTTTTTATTTAATCCACATCAGCTGTGTGATGTGGTTCCACGGGTACCAGCTGTTTTTTTTTTTTATTCCATATAAGCGGCGCAATGTGGTGCACCTCGCACTGAGTTCCTGCTCGAAAGGCACCATCACGTGCACTAACCCTCGCACCAGGATTGTGCACATTTGCCCATCGGCTAATTTGAACTGTTTCACCATATTCGACCAAACTTCGCACTATGTGTGAAAGGGCCTTTATCGTTGCACTCATAAATATTCAATATTTGTACAGTATTTAGGGCAGCATGGTGGATTAGTGGTTAGCACTGTTGCCTCCCAGCGAGAAGGTCATGGGTTCAATTCTCGTGGCCTTTCTGTGTGGAGTTTGCATGTTCTCCCCGTGTTTGCGTGGGTTTCCTCTGCGTGCTCCGGTTTCCTCCCACATCCAAAGACATGCAGGTTAGGTGGACTGGAGTCTTTAAATTGTCTGTAGGTGTGTGTGTGTCTGTGTTTGTTTGTCTGTTTGTGGCCCTGTGACAGACTGGCGTCCTGTCTTGGGTGTACCCCGCCTCGCACTCTATGAAAGCTGGGATAGGCTCCAGCCCCCCGTGACCCTTAATTGGACTAAGCGGTAGAAGATGAATGAATGATTGAATGTACAGTATTTAATGCAAATGCATAAAGGACAATTATTCAATTTCAATCAGGACTTTAAAGTTTGAAGTCTTTGAAAGAAGAAAAACTAATTTCATGATTTTCAGACAGGTGGTGATCATCTTTTAACTTGTCGTTTTTTAGGTCTTTTTTAAAACCTATGCATTAGACATTCATTCAACTTTGGTGGCTGACCTTCAGTGTCTTGTGGGATTTGGAGTATTGCACACTGCTATACAAGAGCACCGTCTTTGAAGCATAACAAAACCTTTATTCACATCATTCTTACTGAGCTGATCCATCATTATACAGCAGTACCTGAGTACTGTCACGCTTTGCTGCACAAAGATTCTGTTCATTATTCCCCTCTTCAGCTCCAGACTCACACTATATTGAGTTTCAGACAGACTCACTTGCTCTCCCTGCTGAATATCTACTTGCTCTAGACAAAGGCTGAGTCTTAGGGTCCGCTTGAAGTCATATCTACTGCACAGCATTTAACAACAGTCATCAACAATTCCCACATTTGTTGAGATCATCCCACATCTGACTGCAAAGAATTCGATTGTAAAATTCGACATCAGACTATTGAATTTGGTTGTGTATGCAGTGAGCATGTGTGTGCTGTACTTGGTGCTTTTGTTCTGACCATGAGGGAGGAGGTTCAACACCACAAAGAGAAAAGTGACAACTACAATGAGGCCCAAAAGTATTTGGACATCAACACTTTTTTCTTTTTTTTTTCTGTGTGGACCACGACATTCATTCATTAATTTTGTATACCCACTGACTCCAATCAAGGGGGTCTGGAGCCTATCCCATCAATCATAGGGCATGAGGTGGGGTACACCCTGGACAGGATGCTAGTCTATTGAAGGGCTACACACACACACACACACACACACACACACACACACACACACACACACACACACACACACACACACCTACGGGGAATTTAGAGTCACCAGTTCATCTAACCTGCATGTCTTAGGAAGAGGGAGAAGGGATCCCATGCAAACATGAGAAGAACATGCAAACTCCACACAGAAAGGACCAGGTGGGAAGCCTTCTTGCCTTCTTGTTGTGAGGCAACAGTGTTAATCTCTAAGCCACGTGCCACCCTGCACCCCCACAATGGAGATGAAATTAAGCAATCTAGATGAGCTAATTAGACATTCTACTTTAATTCAAGGGGTTTAACCAGTTAGAAATTACAGCCACTTGCATACATAGTGCCTCCAATTTCAAGATATATATAAGTAATTGACCAGCCTATTATTTTTTAATACGGATCATCAATTTTACAGCTAGTTATCTTTGGATAAATCAGGAAATGGATACATGAACAATTCCAAATCACTGAATATGTCTTGCAGTTCATTTACATCAATCAACAACAATTACAAACAGCACTAGCATGCTGCCCGTGGGGATCCACGGGCTCTAGATTGGGTAGTGTTTATAAAAAAGGTAGCTGACATTTTTCAAGGGTGATAATAAATTGTGCAAAGTTTTTATACTGAGTTGGAATGGTGTGTGTTTTGTATGCAAATATAATATGGCTTTAAGATGGCGCCAGTGTGTGCGGCACGCCGTCTGTTGCTCCTACTTTTGTCTGTGTTTTTAATGTTTTTAAGTTTTAACACCTCTCAGATCGAGTCTCTGCTGGGGTATGATCACAAGTCGCTCTTGGTCCCATGACAAAATGTCAGAAACTTAAGTGTTTTTAATCATAATGGACAAAAAACTTTACCTCCGCTGTTGTCGGAGATTCCGACTTACCTTCTTCAGGCCTCAGCAGTACTTTCCCGGTGGAAACGTCATCACCGCGGTAAACGCAGCGGCTGGATGGTAAAGATAAGGATGTGTCTGGCATGTTCCTCGTATGAGTCCCGTACTGCACAAGGCTCATGGTGTCCCCTCACGGTGCCCCGGCGCTTCCTTGATCCCATTGACAGCTGTCTGGTACCTGTCTCTGGTTTGGATGACGTCAGCCTGTTCCAGCTACGTGGCTGTCAATCCCCGTGGCTCCACCGCTGTGGAGTAAATTTCCACAACCCGAGGGCACCGCTCCCTGTTCAGCATTTTGCTGGGCCACAAGTTCCTGCCATGACTAGAATTGGTCTGGTTAATGCCAGATCGCTGGTAAACACAACTTTCATCTTAAGGGATTTATTCAACTCCCGTGATCTGGACTTCCTTTGTATAACGGAGTCGAGGATGAACGTTGGTGAGTGCAGCCCGCTAGTGAAACTCTTACCGGCTGATTGTTCTTAACGCTCCATGGGCGCTGAGCCAAGTGGAGGAACGGCGACTGTTTTTAAACAGTCTTTTAACTGTAACAGTGTCCTGCATGCTTCTTCAGTTTTGAAGTTGGTCGCTCGGATCCGGTGCTCTGTGCCGTCATCCACCGGCCTCCAAAATATAATAAGGAGTTTATAAGTGAGTTTTCAAACTTCCTTGCAGGAGTGATGCCTAACTATGACCGTGTCCTTCTTGTCGGTGATTTTAATCTCCATGTCTGCTGTCCTGATAAGCCTCTGGTGAAGGACTTTTTAAACATCGCAGACTCTTTTAATTTGAAGCAGTGTGTGTCTGGATCCACACACGAGCACAGACACACACTAGACTTGTTTTTTTTCTTATGGTCTGACTGTGCCAAACTTGGAGATCGGTGACTGTGTGTTTTCTGATCATGCACCAGTTTTATTTAGTGTTGATTTCTCCTGTGTGGCAGCTAAATATTGCGCCCCTGTCAGACTCTGTCGTGCTTTTAACCCCCCTCACTGACAGAAAATTCTCAGCTGCCTTCTCTGCTGTCTGTGTGCGCCCCGATTCAGCCTGTGTTGATACAGAGGAGTTCTGCTCCTAGTTTAATGACAGAACCCGTGCAGCCTGACGGGAATGTCGCAGAGCTGAACGCAGGTGGAAGAAGGACAAGCTGCAGGTTTCATTTCAAATTTTAAAGGACAGCTGGTGCTCTTATCAAGACATTGTTAAGGAATCCAAAAGAGAGTGTCTGTCAAGCATAATCACAGAAAACTACAAGAACCCTTGTGTACTGTTCAGAACAATTGACTCTGTTCTGAACGTCCCACAGCCTGTATGTCTGGAAGCATCCATTGATGTGTATAATAGTTTTCCGTACTTTTTCATTGAGAAAGTTGCTTCTGCGAGAGCTCTCATTTCTCCACCCACCTTTGACCCCTCTGTCTTTGTTCCTTGCTCAGGGGTCTTAAATGGATTTGAACTGGTGACTCTGTCACTGTTAGAGGATGTGGTGCCCCACATAAAACCATCAAGTTCTCCTCGTGATGTGGTCCCTCCTCGCTTCTTTAAAGAAGTTTTTTTCTACCTGAGGGCAATCGGTTGTGACCATTATAAATAGCAGCCTGTCCTCTGGTACAACACGAGAGGACAGACTGTACCTGTGTTGCTTTAAACATGCAGTAATACAACCTCTGTTGAAGAAGCCTGGCCTTGATAGCACAGTTTTAGTGAATTTCAGGCTATTCTCCAAGCTGCCATTTGTTTCTAAAATTCTGGAGAAAATTGTCTATGCACAACTTAAAAACTTGATGAACACAAAATCATGAAGGTTTTTCAGTATGGTTTTAAAACATTGCATAGCACGGAAGCTGCCTTTTAAAAAAATTTAATGACATTTTAATGGAAAATGATAATGGCCGCTATGTTGTTCTTGTCTTGCTTGACTCGACTGCTGCCTTTGACACTGTAGACCACAGTATTTTGTTACATTGTTTGCAGCAGCTAGTGGGCAATGGTGGTAGTGCCCTGGACTGGTTCAGGTCCTGCTTAACAGACAGGACAATGAGCATTGGTCTTGGGGTTTGTGAATGCTCCTCTGCTCCACTCTTACACGGGGTCCCGCAGGGTTCAATTTTAGGACCCTTGCTCTTCTCCCTGTATATGCTTCCGCTAGGGTCTATCCTGAGAAAACATGGTGTCGCTTTTCATTGTTCAGCCTCGGTCCCACTGAATAATAAGCCATGAATAATGAGCCACGCATGGGTGTGTCAATGATTATTTGAAGAATGATCCACGTTTTAAGCCGTCACATATGCGCTACTATGGCACCTTTATGTGCCTCTCTGTACCTCGCATGTGCCAGATATCAGCCTCTAGTGAGCCACGACTGACCTGTCATTTGAGCCCCGTCCAGCCTCGAATGACTTGTGTTGCTGGATATAATCAACGTCAAGCCACATATGATCCATATAGCTCCATGATAATGCGACGTTGGTGCACGTTTAGGCATGGGTTTGGTTCAAACCTCCAGCCCTCCCACACTTGAGCCCTTTAAAGTGTGGGTTTTCAATTCACAGCATCCATTCAAGATGTCACATTTTTTAAATGCAAGCTAAAAATAGACCCTCCAGTACAGTCCTGCCAGTGTGCACCGTGTGTCAGGCTGCTGTCCACCTGTGTTCCAGATTCATTAAATGCACCAGACCAGCTAGAACTGATCCACACGTTCCTGGACCGCCGCCTCTGTGCTTCCTCTCGCTGGCTTTATTTCTTTTGACACCGTGATCCCACTTTTAACTTTGTGTTCGTCCATTAATGTCTGCAAAATCGCTCTTTTGCGCTGCCGTTCTATATTCCTGGACAGCCGCCTCTGCACTCCTTCTCACTGGCTTCCTTTCCATCCGTGGCTTGCTGGCTTTATTTATTCTGTGGCTTTAAACACACAGTCATTTTCACACCGTGATCCCACTTAAACTTTGTGTTCGTTCATTACTGACTGCAAAATCACTCTTTTGTGAGCTGGCATTCTGCCTAAATGCTTGTTTTGAGCACGAGTCAGTTAGTGCACACACAGCGGAGCTTCTGATCCATTAGCAAGATATTAAATCTATCATAGACATACTTTTACAGTTGATTATATAGAATGAATGAACGTGCAACTGTTTTACCAAGCTATTAAAATAAAAGCATTACGGATAATTATCTTTTAACATCTTCAAATCTATTCTTCACTTCATGGTGTAGGAGAAAGGGAGGAAAAAATCAGTTGGAATTGTGTGCGCAGGAGGGCTGAATCACTCCAAAAATAGCCTCTCCCGGTCCTCGTAGCTGGTAGGTGCTCAGATAATGGGCTTTTACAGCCTTGTCCTCACCACAAACATGCCTCTATAATCCTCGTTAGTCCTCGTACACAAACTGCCCCACGCTGTTGTTGCTAAATTTTGAACATCTTGAAATTAGCTCCACGCTCAGAGATGAGCCTCGTTAACTGAAGACGCTGCCTCTAAGAGCCTCTCAGAGCCACCATTCAACCACGATAGTTGAATAAGTCCTCTTGTAGCAAAAAAAACAAAAACATGCTGCATGGCTCATTATTCATCCTTCATTATTTGGTGGGACCAGGGCTTTATGCTGATGATAGCGTTATATGTCCCCCTGAGGAAAAATGAGGCCTTTTCTCTCAAACCTCTGCTGTTATGCCTTCAGAATATTAAAGCTTGGATCGTCCTAAATATCCTAAATTTTAATGATTGAAAACAGAGGTAATTGTGTTTGGCCCTTGCCCTGTTGATTTGCGTCCATTGGCAGCTTATGCGAAGAGTACTGTTACTAATTTGGGTTTTAGAATGGACAGCGATTTTAAATTGGATCACCAAATTAGTGCACTAGTTAGGCCAAGTTTCTTTGACCTTAGGCAGCTTGCTAAGTTGAAGCCTTTTCTCGCACATCAGCACTTTCAAAGAGTAATCCATGCCTTTATTACCTCTCGGCTGGATTACTGTAATGCACTTTATTTTGGAGTTAGCCAGTCCTCCCTTGCATATCTCCAGTTAGTTCAGAACGCTGCCGCTTGTCTGGTAACTGGAGTATGAAAGAGGGAGCACATTACACTGATCCTGGCCTCCCTCCACTGGCTGCCTGTGCACTTTAGAGTTCATTTTAAGATTCTTTTATTCATTTTTAAATAATGAAATGGCCCTGCCCTACCTCGCTGAGCTACTTCACCTCTATACCCCTGCACGGTGCCTCCGGTCAGCTGATCATCTGCTCCTTGAGGTACTGAGGTCCAAGTGAATGCTCAGAGGGGATCGAGCAAAACACTGAATTCATCTAAGTACGATTGAATAAGCAAAAACAAAGTATTAACAAATACATACCCTGAGAGATGCATCCCACTGAGTTCTCCTCCCATGTTCACAAACGGAGCCATGTGGTTCCACATGACTCTGTATGCAAATGAAGTCATTATCTTCTTTCAAAACTTCCAAACTGCACAAACACATGATGGTCAGTAAAGATTCTATTGTGTTGCTTCCGTCTGTCATTTGTCCATCCACAGTGATTGATCTGATCAGCTGGTAATGCTGTTTAACAGCTGGGGGCTGGTTTAGTTGTCCACTCATAGCTCTCCTGTTAAGATTGCAAGACTACAACAGCTGTCACCCGCAGTCACTTTCTCTCCGAGTCTTTGTGGTCACATTTATAAACACACAGGAAAAATTGTTCTTTCTCTGCAACTCCAGGCTCCCAGCAGAGTGTGTGAGAGAGACAGACATTTCATTTCTGTGACAGTGGCAAAAAAAGTATGTTCTGTTCCACGCTTTCAGGAGAGGCAACACAGTTTGTTAGAATTCTGCTGGCCACATAAATTGAAGGAATAGCATCCTTGTTTAGACCAAAGTCTTTTTTGAAGCTTTATCATACTATGCTGGCTGTAATTTTTCCACTCTTTCTGGGAGGTGTGTGGAACCCAGTTCCATTTCAGCCTCCAAACAAACTAATGTGCAACTAATAAACATCATGACTGGTGTTGCTGGACCTTGTAAAAATACACCAGTTCACCATTCCGAAGTATTCCGACAAAAAAACACCCATTTCAAATTGCAAAAAATTCCAGTTTTCCCATTCGTTTTGATGAAAAACACAAAATGGCTCTGGAGGGGAGTTCATAAGGTGGTGTCGCTGAAATCAACATTTCATGAAGGCTAGCAGATCTGAAAGTTTCAAAGCAGCAGGTGAAATCAGGTCGAATTCCCCATTTTTATAGTATAATTTCTCAGGGTATATGGTACCAAAAATAAAACATGATACACCAATATTTTCATAATTCCTTCCACATTTTGAATAGTCAGCGCATTATGACATTTCATTTAAAAGATATGCACTTCAAATTACATAGAGCGAACACAGAAGAGATGTCAGAGTAAACCACCAGAGAACACAGAGAATATGTAACACTAGGGAGAATAATAGCAGAGAACACAAAGAGAACTGACTTGTAAGAAAATCTCTAAAAATCATTGAAAACACCAGGATAATAATGCCAATAATAATAATAAGAAGAAGATGAATATGCAGAAGATAATGCACAGAGAACTGAACACAAAACCTGACCACTGACAATGTCTAGGTAATGACAGATTCTACAGCTTTTGAATGATTCCTTATAGTTGCTGTCCACAGTTGGTAATTTGGCAAAATGTGGAAATAAAAAGAGGGTACATAACCTCTTTTATGTCTATGAAGCTGCTTGAAATTAGCCTTCACTGAATGAGTCATCTGAATTTAGTGAGAAGAAATATCTTGGTTGGTGTCCTACTAATTGAGCCATTGGGATGTTGTGTATAAGGCTTGACACAGTCCTCTCTCTCAAGAATTGGGAATATGATGAGCACGGCTGCAGTACTGCAAACTCTTATTACATTTTGTTTTTTACAGATATGTAAATTGATGTTCAGCCAGTGATTTTCTTGCAAGTAATTGTCAGTTTTTAGCAAATGGTTATGCAAGTTAGATTTGGCAGAAGTGCCTCTGGTTTTTGAGTGATTGTTCAAAGAATCTCAGCAGCACTGAGGATTCTGCTGTAAAAAGTAATCCACTCATCATCACCAAACATATGAGAACATGCACTTTCACAAACATCATCGGAAGCTTATGAGGCATGTAAGGAGGTTGGAGTGATGGAGGAAGTTCATCAGCAAACTGCATTTTCATAAAGCATGGTGGAAAAACCATATTTAAAACTGCAATAGCCCCAAAAAAGATCCTTTTTGCTTTTCAGTCAAAAGCATCTTACTGTGCATCAAACTCAATTTTTTAATGTCTCTCCACACATTTTATCAACTTTGCTTATTAACCTATCAACATAGAGAAATTGGGGCAATAGGAAAGTGCGTACCTCTAGTTAGACTGATAATACCCTCTCCCACATTCACAACACCATCATATGTGTCCTGTCAAACAAGGACAAACCAAAGGTCATCACTGACATTAATAATTGTACTATATATGAGGAGTATGAGATTCTGACAGACACATGATGATGTCAAATGAAGTAAATAATAGACTTCAGTTACCTGAAAGCATTGTTTCTGTTTGTGTTCACACTTCCAAGAAGTGCCTGTTAGGAACACTGAAGTGATATCATGGAATGACATATGTAGTTACATTTGATATGTTTTGACTTTCATTTGCTCTTTTTAAGCTTTAAAACTAGAACCGGACCCACATACTGGTCAGTCGATAATTTCTGCCGATATGCGCTTCTACATTTTTTGACTGTTGGAAATGGCGCCATTATGTAGGTTATCTGGCAGAAGGTGCTCTGGCAGCACTGTTTACAATGCTGTCAAGCATCACTGCTTGGCCGCATTAACTCCAAGAGACAGAAGCAAATCGACAAGCTGCCATTCATTTTCATTCGTAGTGGTGTTATACAACCCTAATTCCAATGAAGATGAGGTGTTGTGTAAAATGTAAATAAAAGCAGAATACAATGATTTGCAAATTCTCATCAACCTATATTCAATTGAATACACCACAAAGACAAGATATTTAATGTTCAGACTGATAAACTTTATTGTTTTTGTGCAAATATTTGCTCATTTTGAAATGGATGCCTGCAACACATTTAAAAAAAGCTGGGACAGTTGTATCTTTACCACTGTGTTCCATCACCTTTCCTTCTAACAACACTCAGTAAGCATTTTGAAACTGAGGACACTAATTATTGAAGCTTTGTAGGCGGAATTCTTTCCCATTCTCGCTTGATGTACGACTTCAGTTGTTCAACAGTCTGGGGTCACTGTTGTCGTATTTTGCGCTTCATAATGCGCCACACATTTTCAATGGGTGACAGGTCTGGACTGCACGCAGGCCAGTCTAGTACCCGTACTCTTTTACTACAAACCCACGCTGTTGTAACACGTGCGGAATGTGGCTTGGCATTGTATTGATGAAATAAGTAGGGACGTCCCTGAAAAAGATGTTGCTTGGCTGGCAGCATGTGTTGCTCCAAAACCTGGATGTACCTTTCAGCATTGATGGTGCCATCGCAGATGTGTAAGTTGCCCATGCCATGGGCACTAACATACCCCCATACCATCACAGATGCTGACTTTTGAACTTTCGCTGGTAACAATCTGGATGGCTAGATGGTCTTTTTTCCTCTTTTGTCTGAAGGACACAACATCCATGATTTCCAAAAACAATTTGAAATGTGGACTCATCAGACCACAGCACATTTTTCCACTTTGCGTCTGTCCATTTCAAATGAGCTCGGGCCCAGAGAAGGCGGCGGCGTTTCTGGATGTTGTTGATGTATGGCTTTCGCTTTGCATGGTAGAGTTTTAACTTGCACTTGTAAATGTAGCGATGAACTGTGTTAACTGAAAATGGTTTTCTGAAGTGTTCCTGAGCCCACACCGTACGATCCTTTTATACAATGATGTTGGTTTTTAATGCAGTGCCACCTGAGGGATCGAAGGTCATGGGCATTCAGTGATGGTTTTTGGCCTTGCCACTTACGTGTAGAAATTTCTCCACATTCTCTGAATCTTCAGATTATATTTTGGACTGTAGATGATGGAATCCCTAAATTCCTTGCAATTGAACATTGAGAAACGTTGTTCTTAAACTGTTGGACTATTTTTTTCACTCAGTTGTTCACAAAGTGGTGATCCTCACCCCATCTTTGCTTGTGAAAGGCTGAGTCTATTGGGGATGCTCCTTTTAGACCCAATCGTGACACTCACAATTAGTGTCCTCAGTTCCCAAACGCTTATTGAGTGTTGTTAGAAGGAACGGTGATGTAACAGAGTGGTAAACATACCACTGTCCCAACTTTTTTGAAACGTGTTGACGGCATCCATTTCAAAATGAGCAAATATTTGAACAAAAACAATAAAGTTTATCAGTTTGAACATTAAATATCTTGTCTTTGTGGTGTATTCAATTGAATATAGGTTGAAGAGAATTTGCAAATCATTGTATTCTGTTTTTATTTACATTTAACACAACATCCCAACCTCATTGGAATTGGGGTTGTAAAACAACCTTTTCCTCCATTTTCTTTGTTGTCTGGTTGTCAAGTCCAGCTCGTGATGATACCAGCACCTTTCTGAAAATTTCAGAAATGTTCAACTTGAAGCTAAAGCTGAAGCGCTGTCATAAGAAAAAGATATTGGCTGCAGTACTTTTTCTCTTGGAGACCACATGCTGCCATATATGCTCTGTTCTCATTTGGAAAAAAGTAGCTGGGGCTCAGGGAGGGAAAAATACAATGAACACAAGCCCCATGTGTTTACATGGCTAACATGGTCTTTTAAAATTGCATTTGTCGTTAATGCACTGTCTTATGGGTTCAACTAATCAATGTACACTTGCGTCATAAAGGTTCCTATTGTGTATTGTAGGAACTAAAACACCCCCAGAGAGTGGCATTCTAAGAACTATGATTATCTCCACTTCCATGTGGTGTGAACACAAAAAAAAATGGTCTCCTTCGTGCAACCATGGATCTCGAAGGCCAAAGTGTCTTTTAAAGTCAAACCTTCACACATCACATGATCCCTGCACATCTGTCCATCATTCCCTCATTGATCGGCCATTAAAAAACCATAGCTCTTCCTTTTCCATTCTGCCAGAAAGTGGTCTTGGTGTTTGTGTCTGTCTCCTGAACCTCTTGTTTATTTACTTATGTACTTAAAAGTGTGTGACTGTTTCTGGAGGTTAGGACCTGCTGGATGTATCTTGCCTGCTTTCATTCCTCTCTCCTGATTGTTAAAAATGACTGTCTGCTCCCCTGTTGTTAAACTGTTAAATGACCTTTGATCTTGTCATGTGCTTGACATCTCTATTGCATCCTTGTTGAAGTATTATAGTATAAATCAACATTCATAGGCAGGAATAATAGTCACACCTGGCTGTAAACGCATTTTATGCAATGCCAAAAGTGAGTATGTATGCAGATGAATGGCTGTTCTTTACTGAGCACTCATTGCTGAGGTAAAGTTGGGGGGGTAATAATGACACATTTCTAATTACAGAATCTAACATTCAGAGCTACTCAGCAGCATCTGTCTGGGGAATTCAGTCTGGGGTGTAATGTCTGCTTATCACGCCTGTCACACATTTAAGGGTCACAGTGCGCACATACACAAACACACACAAATGTTTGTGTGCACACATGCACACAGGTGCACGTGGCAATGCTCCCTCACTCACTCCCTCTCTGTTATTTGGGCAGATGTCACGCACAGAAATGAAACCACACGTACGCAGGAACTGTCATGCTTAATTCTGACCAGAATTGCAGTGTGACAGCAAATTGGCCAGTTAATTTGCAGGCGTTGAAAGCACCAAGTAAGCGCCTGATTCACTGCGAAATGAACACACATCAAGGCTGCGACCGATACATGCCACAAATGTCACTTTCATATAACAAAGTCACCAATCAAATAGGAAGAGAAAAACAAAAGACGGCACATTACAAATCGTAGACAGTTATTTGCAACAGAAAAATAACACTTGTATTACTTTGATGCTGCTCAGTTATGGAGATTTTCGCTTCAAAGTGCACAACATGCACTTAAGAAGATTACAGCAGTCATCTTTTCAAAGCCTTAAAGGTATTAGTTTTAAGATAATTGGGCTATCATTAAAACTTAGTTGTTGAAATTACCCAGTTTTCATTTAAAGTTATTTGTCAAGAGTCTAGTTGTGGATTTGAGAAAGACATGAACACATTAGACTCTGAACTCAAAGACCAGGTTAGATATTAATACCTTCCCATCCAGAGGGAATCGTAGACTCTCTGCTGCTTCATGCTACAGAATTCAGAGATAAGCACCGGCATCAATGGGCCTCAGGGCCTATATCGGACTTCGTCTGTACACAAATAGTTACTTTTAGATTATTCTGTGTTAGTCATATCCATCAAAGTAATCACACCACACTAATGCTAGCCCAGGTTTCTAGATCCCATTTGAAGATGGGAGGGAGCTCTTTAAGAGAACTATTGCATGGGCTGAACTGAATGGAGCCATTTCGCATTTCCTTTTTCTCAACCCCTGACCAACACAGTCATCCTGCACAAGGTGGGGTGAGGCAAGACCCTATCTTCAAGCTACACAAATGAAGAGGGGTGCAAAACTGCTTTGGCCCAAGAAAGACACTGATGGCATCATGTTAGGGTGTTGATAACACTTGCAGATTTAAAGGAGAAAGTGGCATCCAGTAAAATTAAAATTGCTGCTACACACCATCTCCTTTATGAAAGAAGGGTGGTATGCACCAGTGGTTCATGGTGAAGTTGAATAAAACTTGGTTGCAGTCAACCCAGGGGTGGGAGATGATGGTGAGCAGAGGCCATTTTTTAATTGCAGCTCGTTGTAAACTGGGTGTAAGACACCTCCAAGACTATGCCCAGGAAATGATATGATTTGATATTCGTTGTCAAAAGTTGTATGTATGGAAATGGAGACAATGGGTAGAAACACCCTGTGGAGGTTGTAGAGCACTTGATGACCTCTCTACCTGGCCAAAGCTACATCCATTTAAAAATGGTTAAAACGTGGCATCTTTCCCATCTTATCTAAAATAATCAGGCTATCATTAGAACTGTCTTGTTGAGATAATGTGCATTTAAAGCTGTATGGCCTTTGCGATTTGTAAGATTTGAGTCAGAAAGAAGAATTTTCTTTAGTACCACTATAGTTGTATTCCTTAGCATTTACCATAAATAAGGTATTGACAGCATAATATTGCCAATATGACCAAAATTTGCACTGTCTGGAAACAATTTACAATTTTGACCCATGTTGGTCAAAATTCAAGAGATCAGATGGCATAAGCTACATTTGGTAATGGATGCTAGGACAGACATGGCGACTGCCAGTCATGGTAGAGAAAGGCAGCATGACATCAGCTGGCTGCTTGCTTCAACAGAACAAACTAAGATGGCGGAAAATGCTCCGAAACAACTTATTTCTGTATAAATCAAATATGTTTTTTCATCTATTTTGTTAAAGGTAGCGAAAAATAAACACTTCTAAATCTAAAAAATGCTGTTGTTGTAACTAGATGACACCTCTAAAGTGATTTACAAGACATCTTATGGATGTTAGCGTGCATGCCCCAGGAATGCACATCAAGCAAGTGGGTCAGGTCACAGGTAATCTCAAAACCACACACATGCTTCCTCCTACAGTTCATCCGCACAATGGCATGTGAAGAAAGAGACAATATTTGGCCTAGAATTCCCCCCAGATATATATGTTCTGCTATTAAAATCAGCTGTAATTTTGCTTGGATTTCATAGAAACTAAATGTTGCCAGTTTTGTGAACTTTTGAAAGGCTGTACAGCTTTAAAGTTAATTGTGAAGCATCTGGCTGACATGCAGGCAGTAGTTTGAATATACATCAAAGAGTCTGCATGGTACTAATGCTAACTCAAGTTATTAGATTCCATTTGCATTAGTTTTATCTAATATTATTAAATGTCTGAAAACCATTCAGTGTTTAATCAGCATTTTTGATGCAATTTCCTCTGCAAGGCTAAATCTTCAGTTTTAGTTTCCACAGTGCTTTCAATTATTAATTGCTTCCTCTCATTGTAAGGGTGCATCATTTGTCAATCAGGCCTTCAGCATGGCACATCCTGTCCCCCTTTTGGAAAGTTAAATTCATTTGCTAGTGTGTCAAAATGAATGTGCTGAAACGTAGTTTGAACAGGATTATTACAGTGCAGGGTGTAACTGCCTGAGTACCAGTCTCACAGTGGGTTTTTTCTTTCTTTCTTAATATTATTCTTTATGGTGCTTTTCTTCATAGTCGGCAAGATCAACATGTAACTGTGTCAAAATGATTGGTAAATTACTAAATATAGACATTGTTGGAAAAGTAACACCATGGAGGATCTGAATATTGATATTTACAGTGCATCCAGAAAGTATTCACAGCATTTTTTACACATTTTGTTATGTTACAGCCTTATTCCATAATGGATGATTTTTTTTTTCCTCAAAATTCTACACACAATACTCCATAATGACTATGTGAAAATTTGATTGTTTGTTTTTTTTAGAGTTTTGCAAATTTATTAAAAATGAAAAAAAAAACTAAGGGCAGCACAGTGGCTTAGTGGTTAGCACTGTTGCCTCACAGCAAGAAGGTCATGGGATCGATTCCCACCTGTATAGAGTTTGCATGTTCTCCCTATCTTTGAGTGGGTTCCATGTGGGTGCTCCGGCTTCCTCCCACATCCAAAGACATGTGGGTTTGGTAAACTGGAAACTTTAAATTTTCCGTAGCTGTGTGTGCAGGTGTGAATGTTTGTTTGTCTGTATGTGGCCCTGCGACAGACTGACATCCTATCCAGGGTGTACCCACCAAATGCCCTATGACTACAGGTATAGACCCCCCCATAACCCTTAACTGGAGTAAGGGGTTGAAGATGAGTGAGTGAGTGAGTGAGTGAGTGAGTGAGTGAGTGAGTGAGTGAGTGAGTGAGTGAGTGAGTGAGTGAGTGAGTGAGTGAGTGAGTGAGTGAGTGAGTGAGTGAGTAAAAAAAACACAAAGAAATCACATGTACCGTACATAAGTATTCACAGCTTTTGCCATGAAACTGAAAATTGAGCTCAGGTGCATCCCGTTTCCACTGATCATCCTTGAGATGTTTCTACACCTCAGTTGGAATCCTCCTGGGGTAAATCTAGTTGATTAGAAATGATTTGGAAAGGCACACACCTGTCCTATATATAAGGTTCCACAGTTGACAGTGCATGTCAGAGCACAAACCAAGCATGAAGTCAAAGGAATTGTCTGTAGACCTCCAGGACAGGATTATCTCAAGGCACAAATCTGGGAAGGTTACAAAAAAATTTCTGCTGCTTTGAAGGTCTCATTGAGCACAGTGGCCTCCATTATCCATAAATGGAAGAAGTTCAGATCCATCAGGACTCTTCCTAGAGCTGAGCGCAATAAGTTAATAAATTGTGTTGCGTGTGCAACCCTTACCTATTTGACTGTCTCCTCTCAGAATTTTGTGCACTCGAGTGGACACATCCATAATTGCATATTCATGAAGGCAGATGTACTCAATGGACAATACACAATCTTTCACACATTTGAAAGATGCAATCCTCAGTATGGACTGTTAGTAAGTCAGCATGCACGTTTGTCTTTTTTTGCTAGTGCTATTGTGTTTGTGCACATTTTAACACATGTAGACCTTCAGTAGATCAGGTCGTTAATCTTTTGACATTATAAACCTGTCTGTAAAAAATGGTTGCCAATGACTGTGCTGGGACTCTCACTCTTATCAGTACTTGAGATGTTGACGTTGGTAATATTATAAAAAGAAAGAAAGAAAATCAGCCCTGCTGTTTTTTTTCTGTAGTAAATCAGTGATTTTGAATAAGATTTCCATTTGTTGACCTCAGTCCTGCTGACTTTGCCTCTGCCCTGCAGGTGTGTTTGCAACATCGACTGTTCCCACATCAGCTTCAACCCTGTGTGTGCCTCGGATGGCCGTTCCTATGACAACCCCTGCCAGGTGAAGGAGGCATCCTGTCAGAAACAGGAACGAATCGAGGTCAAGCACTTGGGCCACTGCCAAGGTCAGACACATACACAAGCACATATATTCAGTGTGAAACAAACACACACGCATACACACACACACACACACAGAGGCAGACATCGGTTTGTCTGTGTCAGATTGTCGGCTTCCGTTGTCAAGTTGAAGAGAAGCTACGGAGCAAATGAGGCAACCTGCAGAGCTAAACACACACAGCATGCTGCCATGTTTCCCAAGCTGCAGTCAGCCAATCTGCATCTCAGCCTCATGTTCCAAACACAAGGATTCATCCCATCAGTACAGATATTTTCACTCCAAACAGCGTGCGAAGATAATCCTCCAAACCATGCATAGGCCAACGCCACTCTGTATATTGATAATTTCACTGAAAGCTAATCCAGGCCTTTTTTTAGTGAAGCGTTTCATTTGATTGCAGTATCTGTGGTGGTTCAACAGATAAAGTTGTTTTTAATCTTCTCTGCATTTAAATCCCCAAACTGAGTCATGATGATAATCCATGTGTGAGAAAACAAAGGCAGAATTCTGCATCTTTTGATTTTGGCTTTGATGAATCACCAGTATATTCAGCATTTTGTGGGAGACATTTGTGCTTTATCGGACGTTACTGGAAGATGAAGTGATTTGTAAGTTTTTAGATATAAAGACAGTGATATATTGACAATTAATTGTTCTTTTTGCAGTTTATTTTCTGTGTAGCCATGGTGCAACGTAGCTCCTTTAATGCTCGCCACTTTAAAACGAGTATGCTGTAATTCAAGTTCTGTATTATTACTTCCACCAAGGATGCAACAAAATCATTACCATTTATTCATTGCTTTTTCATTTTCAAGCTAGCCCTGCCAAAGAATGGTCAAAATTCAAATATGAAATCACAAGAACAGTGCAGAAAAGTGAATTCCTTCCCACTGTTCTTCAGTTGTCATTACTCTAAAACCCATTATTTTCAATCAGAAGCTTCATGCAAAGCGCGTCACGGAACAAAGCGGCAAAAACTATGGCTGCATGAAGGACGGCACACGTATACGCGGCATGCATCACTCTAAAAGCGATTATATTCAATGAGAAGCTTTGTGCAAATTGGCGTCGCGAAGCAAAGCAACAAAAAATGTCACCCACCATCGCTTGACGTCTGCGCACCGCAATCAGTGTTCAACCCAATCCAACTGTCACCGCAATGCACTGTAACGTGTCTTTGCACGGCCAACAGAAATCAGACATCCAGCCCAAAGTGCAGAAATGTGTCAGGAACGGTCAGAGAGCTCCTGATAATTTATACACAGCAATTTTCTATAGAAAAATCCTTATAAATGTGTATTTAACCTCAAGATTAATTTTTGATTCGTTTTCATTTAGAAGTAAAAAAAAAAATCCTTCTGTTAGCAAACTCTTGATTCTCTGTAGTTAATATTAACCACTTGAAGTTAAAATTGCATTAGATATGAGATAAGATAGCTCTATTGTCATTGTGTAAAATGAAATTGAGTGCAGAAAAACTTTGATGTTTGTCTGTAAATTGATACCATAACTTGTCTGTTGATGTTGTTTCAGATTAGATTATTTGCCATGAACATAATAATGTACACTGGACATTTATTTTTAGACTAATAAAAGCATTAAGGTAAAGTGTACATTTTTAAGTCTGGCAGAGTCATTCATTCATATCTGTATTTCAACTGGAAAAAACACAGTAAATAATAAATATAAACATTTATTATCATCCCAACAGGAAATGGTGTAACATCGGATAGGTGTCCCATCTCGACGGGGCCCAGAGGGTTTTGAACATGTGCAGCACACTCGGGGCTGCCGGCCGATTTGGACCAACTGTGTGGACTCGAACGTTTTCGAACTGCAACTTGAAACTTTTCGGATGAAGGCCGAATACACTCTAAAACATTGCAGCACATTTAGTTATGTCCACTTGCTACCTCTCTTTAACATAAAGAGCTCTTACAAGTTTTGGATATTTTGCTGCAATGTTTTAGAGTGTAGTCATTAAGCCCACATCACACATAGCAAGAATGTGCAGGAACCAGGCCGACAAGGCAAATATGGTCATAATCTGGACACAGTCAGGAAGGAATGAGGTGTGGTCAGCCGTGTCAGAACCGGACCCGGCGCCACGAGGGGGCGTTTGGGGGCGACACCCCCTCACGTCATCAACCTCGCCCCCTCGGATGTGAGAGTTATCAAAAATAAAAATAAAAAAGAAAGAAAAAGAAATACTAGAAAATATTGCGCCTCTCAGTTTCGCGGATTTTTTTAGTCCAATTTTGCATGCTTCTTTTTTTTTTACAGCGCATTGTGCTCTGTGTCCTCATCAAGCAGGCCGATGTTCTGTCGAGATGACGGGACACCTGTTGCAACACCGCGAAGTTAGAGTACGCGCATTGTGTTCTGCGTGTCTGTTTATAAGAATCTTCTCGCCCAGAAGAAAAAAGAGCGCCAACAACTACCCATAACTGTGTTCTTCACTCGGAAAAGACACCTGTACCGAGGTGTGAGTGGAAAAAGGCACGACAGTGGCGCGACTCCAGGACGAAGAGGCGCGATCAGAGGAATTGTGAAATACTGGTCAGTCACTATTAATAATTTCTTATGTGTCCAACCTCGTAGGTTTATCATTAAAATTAAATTTGTTAGTTCTAAAAGCCATCATAATTATTTATAGGAAAACATTCTAGAAAATTATTTATAGGAAAACATTCGATCTTAGAGCTCAATCAGCTGTGATCAGATCATTTCAGATGCTGTTTTGATGCCGTCAGAATATGCAGACTGCGATCAGATGATGCAAAAACTGCACATAGATGTGCATCACATCTCAATGGCACCAAGAGTGTTTTGAACATGTGCAAGACACTTGGGACAGCTGAGTGAATGGGACCAAATATGTAGATGCTCACAGACTACCATCTGTTGGTCTTCAGACCACACCTCAATATTTCCCAAATGTGGCCAGTTGTGTCATTGTGACACAATTCGGCCACAATCGGCCTATGTGTGATGGGGGTATTAAAAAGCAAATGCCCTTTTCTTGTCTTGAATTATGTCATAGAATGTGCATACTTGAAGATTGTTTTTAATTTTCAAATTTGCATTTTCATTCCAATTATGGCCACAAGATGCTTCTATAATGGGAGGATTTGGCAGCTCATTTCTACATAAAGCTCAGAAACACATGAATTTGATTCTGTGAGTTTTGAATGTTTTTGATGTTTGCCTACCTTACAGTTGAAATGAATGGACTGCTGATTTACAATATGATGGAAGAGATCATAAAAATGAATGAAGCAATTAATACAACTGATATTTTTAAAATACAAATGCAGTCACCAGTGCAGATCAGTCAACAAACCATGCCACCAACGTACTGCCAGAACTGACTCACAAACCTAATTACTCTGACAATGCAAGAGCCTCAGTCATATTAACTGTTTCCAAAAACTAAGCCGGCCACAACAGGGTGTTCCGGATGATGCCACCAGCCACTGGGCCACAGCCATTTTGGGAAGCATGTAGACATGCAACACAACAGGAACATAACAGAGCCTGGATTATTTCCAGCTCATGAATGATACCAACAAGGTTCTCCATCATAAAAATTGAATGCACATGTTTTGGTTGTGCAGCAGACGGTTAACTGAATATTCTATTTGTTTCAATTTGAAGACAATAGAAAATTCCTCTACTGCTAGCTGTGACATGGTTTTGTACCAAGTAATTAATCATTTACCGTCTGCTGCTGTAGATGACCGTAAGCAGCATAAGTTGAAAAACTGCTTTGATTGTCATTTGAAAGGCAAAGTAGAACTGAGAAAAAAAACTATGAGAACTGATCTGTTATTATCTGACAAAACAACTAATACTAGGTGGTTAGCTTGTGTAACGGAGGCCAGCAGGTGTCACTGTGCATATGTAGTTAGTGAACCTCACTCCCAACAGCTCAAAAGGATTCTCTGATCACAAGACCAGAGCCCTGGTTTTTAGCCTTCTGGTTATAGAGTCCGGCTTCCATGCCGAGGATTGTGAGTTCACATCAATGATAATATTCTTTGCACTGAAAAAAAAAGGCATTCTTCCCTTCCCCTCCCTTCCTGAAGTGAAAGGGGGAGACATCCTGACATGGTCTGTGAAGTTTCTTGCCTTGACGTGTGGCCATTAAACCTGTTTGATAACTTACACTGGTCAGAATTTCACCAATAACAGGTTTCAGGGACAGCTTTGAAGAAAACTGAACTATGAGTACGATCCCTTCTGCTAGGAGTATGACAGAGTGTTTCAAGAGACATTCCCAAGTGGCACCAGGAATTCAACTCAATGGTTGGTGTTGCTCTGTACACTTTTCTTGCAATTGGTGGACAATGAAGATCATGTCTGGTGGTCAGAAGCCGCTCTGGGATTCAGGAAGGTTGTTTTCTGCTGGTGGTATCAGGCAATATGTAAGAACCTTTCCTGTGGTAGACAGTAAGGAGATTCGGCAATGGTTTCCACAATCAGACCTGTCTACTTTATGCTTATAAATGGTGACAATCATTGAGTCTTTCAGCTCTGCTGGCATTTCTTGTTGAGTCCAAATTTTGATGATGAGATGACCTCAACAGAAATGTTGCCTCCAGTGAGTGCGGAAACACAAACCAAGCCAGACTAAACCGTTCCAACCCGTGCCATACTGACCCGAACCGCTCCGCGGAAACGGGGCTGTCAGCATACACTGACTAAATCGTCATGGTGTGACGACGTACCCAGCGTATTCGGTGCATTTTTCATAAATAGGCATATCCTGGCTAAGAGATTTGACTGACTTAGATTTTTTTTTTTTAACGATCAAGTAATCAGACCTGAAGAAAAACATTCACAACCACGAGAATAGTTAAATTCATATTTTACTAATTATTCTGCCCTGATTATATTAACAGCAATCACATGGTCTATGAGGACGTAATTAAATGTTGAAATGACTAAATTAAAAAAAAATGCTTTTATCATGAGATTTATGCCACTTTGAGAAATCCTAATTAGACACACTGCCGTCATTGTTACATCATCTCCTGTTGTGTTTATAATAAATATTCATATTTATTTACAGCATCTTTTTTTCCTGGTTGAAATATTAATATGAATGAATGAATCTACCAGATTTAAAAGTGTACACATTAGTTTTCCTGCTATTTTATTTGTCTAAAAATAAATGTCCAAAGTACATTATGATGGCAACCAAGAAACCATCTCATCTGAAACAACATTTACAGACAAGTTATGGTTTTAATTTGCACATTAACACATTTCTACACTCTATTGTTTTCTGTATTTTGGCCTGATGCCTCTTTTCTATTGGATGCATGAAGCTACGTCATAGTAGCACTGCGGTGAAAGTTGGATTAATTTGAACTTTGACCGTGGTGAGTTTGATGTCAAGCGACGGTATGTGCTCCAAGCAGAGCATCGCGCAAACTTGGTTTTTGTGACGTACTCCTGTACTGCGACACGGCATTTGCAAAAATCTTCTCATTAAAAATAATGGGTTTTAGAGCGATGCACGCCGCGTTTGCGTGTTGGGTGTGAAAGGCGTTTTACTCTCACAAATGCCACTTAAAAGTTTAATATGAAAAAAAAGAAGCCCTATCTTTAGTTTGGACAGAAGTGGTGTCGATTTCTCTGGGCTTTCAGGCATCTGGGTTGGTCCATAACATAGTCAAAACATGTTTTGTGGTCAGATAAATCAGTATTCCAGATCTTTTTTTGGAAGAAATGGACACCATGTCCAAAGATGAAAAGGACAGTCCAGACTGTTATTAGGAATAAGTCCAAAAGCCAGGGTCTGTCATAGTCGGGGTTGTGTGAGTAACACTGACAAAGATAATTTACACATCTGTGATAGCAGCATTAACGCAGAAAACTACACAGAGATTTTAGAGCAGCAATCTGCTGCCTCTGAGATGACAAGAGACATTAATGTATTTTTTCGACAAGACAATACAAAACCACATCCTGCACACAGTACAAAGGCACATCTCCAGAAGAGGAGGGTACGGATACTGGACTGGCCTATCTGCAGTCCTGACCTGTCTCCAAAAGAGAATGTGTGGACAATTTTGAAATAAAAAAAAAATGAACAATGACACCGTACTGTTGTACATCTTAATAGATGGATACTGGACTCTACTTTAGACCAGGTTTTTGGTGGTCTATGAGCCGCACAAATGAGCATAACTACACTTGGTATTTACACAGCATGGGCATTGGACATGAAAACCATAACTGTGTTCGGTGGAACCTAACAATGACGACTGCTTCAGTTGCATTGTGTATTGATTTTCACTGGGTGGAACAAAGGCAAAGAAATCATTTCATTTAAATTTGATTTAAGTGGCTGTCATACGTACAACAGTCTAGACACTCCTAGTCTACATTTTACCACAAATTGTTCATCACACCCTAGTCTACATTTTACCACAAATTGTTCATCACACCCTGGAGATTATCATCACAGAATCAGTTTGTAGGAAATATGTTCATTAACCACTGGGGCAAAGTAATCACCATGAGAAGATGGAGACTTTTTTCTTTTTATCCACCTTGAAAAGAGGACTTCAGTGTGAGGTCAATAAGAAGAAAAAATTCATTATTTCCCCATTGGGTCTGCTTTCTCCCGTCATGGGTGTGACGACACATTTGAGAAGATGGTTTGTAAATTTTAAACCTTTTTTTTTTTTGGCCATTTTAGCTGAACACGTAGTGTCGACTCACATTCACACTGGCTTTACTTTGAGTGTATGACCCATAATGTAGGAGATAACTGCAGGGAAAGGTTGTGCTGACCTGAGCACAGTTGTAATGTGTGACTGTGGCCTTTCCAGGGGACATCATCAACGGGAACAAAGCCGGAGACGGACACTTTGCACGGACCGACTACACAGGTCAGTGCACGTGTCATCACTCGTAGATTGACAAGTCTGGAATCACTTCTGTTTTGGTCCATTTTATCTGTAACTTCTAGTTTTCTTCCCCACATTCATTGTCAGTTTTGTGATTCATCTCCGTCGGTCTGATTCAAAACTGCATTTCTAAGTGCACAGCTGAGCACATATGTGCAAGTGTGCAAAGTATTTATGGGTATTATGTGTGTGTTTGACTAATATTGCAGAGGACAAAGAGGACCCAAAGAACGAACTGGCCCGTGGTCTGTATATCCCCTGTCCAGATCACTACAAGAACTACTGTGTCCACGGAGACTGCCAGTTCCCCAGCATACTGGCACAGCCGTCCTGCAGGTCCACACAAATGTTAACACTTAACAAAACTGAATACTGCCAGTTTTCTTCATACATATTAAAGCTTTGTACATATTCAAACCTCTAACAATGTAGAACAATATTAAATACACAGTCCATGCATAATACCACAACATTAAAACATGTATTTAAATATGTAATGTTTAATGTACTAGTTTAAAAAAAAATTGCAAACCAGACTGTGTTGACTATTACAGTAATAACGAATGTACCGGCACACTTAAGAATCAATCATAATGTTTTAATGAGAATTTTAAGTAGGTACAATATTTATATTAGCTATTATCAGCTCCCTTGCTAAGATGAAATACCAATTTGTGTGTTACATGTCAGTGTTATATATATATATATATATATATATATATATTAAAACACCCAATTTGTGTGTTACATGTCAGTGTTATATATATATATATATATATATATATATATATATATATATATATATATATATATATATATATATATATATATATATATATATATATATATATATATATTAAAACACCCCTGACGTTGTGGGTTTGAGGGTCTTGTGCAGTATCATAGCCGTTCCTGGGACTGTACTCTGGACAGACACTTCTGTTGATAAAACCTGAAATCTTCTGGAGCATTCTCCCAGTTTTTGTTTTTTTGTTGTATTTTTTTGCAGGGGGGCACAGTCCCAACAGCTCCTATTACCAGTGGGGACCACTGTAGCCTTCACCTTCCATAGCTTTTCGAGTTCTTCGTTCAGTCCCTGGTACTTCTTGATCTTCTCATGTTTTTTGTTTTTTTTAAGAAGAGGAAGAAGAAGGGTCTATCTGGAAAGTGCAAGACAGGGGCAAAACATTTAGGGGCCTCACTTGTAGCAGGGGGCATAACTTGTAGCAGGAAACATATTTTGTGTCATAAGTGTTGCCTGCACATCTCCCAGTCTAAACAGTTAATCATATGATGTGCCCTAACCCAAACCATATCCCTAATCCCTAAGGTGTGTCTCGTAGTCTGGCCTTTCCTGCTTCTTGCTAACCACCACTATGTCAGGTTTGTTGGAAAGCATCTGTTTGTATGTAGATCTTGAAGTGCTGCAGCACCTTATTTCTGCTCACCCATCTTTGGTGCTGTTCCATACTTGAACTTTGGTACCCCAGTCTGTATTTGGCAGAGATGTTCCTGGACACTATCATGGCTACCTGGTTGTGCCTCTCAGTGTATGCTGTCCCTGAATACATCCTGTCACTATGTGATGGACTGTCTCATGGGAACCATTGCACAGTCTGTACCTCAGGTCCTGTCTGCTATAGTGCCGCATCATATTCCCCCACACATGACTGTCCTGATGCAGTGCGTTACCGCAACAATATGAACATGCCTTCAGTGTGGATCGCTTTGTCACTTTTAACCCTGACAAATACATAAATGTGACTCAAAAAGCAAACATGCTGCACAACACGTGTGCACAAACACAAACTGTCATACATGCGTATGTTTGTGTACAGCACAGTACACACAGAACACAGCAGGCACAAATGCAAGCGCAAACATCACAGATCCACACCCAAACTCCACATGCACAGAAGCAGCACACATTTACATAAATGCACAGCGCCACATGGATAAGTGAATGTTAAATAAATAAATCACCTGTGTGCACACACTCAGACACTCACATATACACTCAGTGCTTGCGTGTGCAGCTCAGACTTGCCATCTTTTTACGGCCTGATAGCGTCGCAGCCAGGGGGTCTTTGTATCTCTCGCTCTCTCTATCTCCTTCCCTCCTTTTCTCTCTAACCTCACTTGTCCCAACCCACCAAGCCAGACGTTCTGCTTGCATACAGAACACACTGCTTAGCAGAGGGAACGTGAAATGTCTCTGCTGCCCCCTGCTGACTGCAACTTTTACTCTGTGTGTGGTTTAATGAGAATTTTTATAAGATGCAGGGGTGTGTGTGTGTGTGTGTGTGTGTGTGTGTGTGTGTGTGTGTGTGTGTGTGTGTGTGTGTGTGTGTGTGTGTGTGTGTGTGTGTGTGTGTGTGTGTGTGTGTGTGTGTTCCAAACAAGGATATGCAGGTGATGGTGGGTAACAACCTCCCCAGAGATGGAGAAAGCAGGATAAGAAGACACAGAGAGAGAGAGAGATTAAACGAGATACCATTTTAGCTTCTCTCTGAGGACAGAGATCATCACTAGTCTCTCTCTCTCTCTCTCTCTCTCTCGCTCTCTCTCTCTCCCTCTCTCATTTGTGTCTTTCTATCTCCCTAATTTTCTCCCTAATATTCTCGCTCACTCTCCCCCCGTCATGTTTATCGGATCCAGGAGTGTCCGTCACACTCACACTGAGGGCCGTGTAGAGATGTGAAAATTAAAGGACTCTCATGCTTCCGCCAGCGAAGTTGGAGGAGGTTCTGTTATCACCCCTGCTTGTTTGTTTGTCTGTCTGTGAACAGTCTGGAGCCCACATTTTTTCATATATAGTTATGAAATTTTTACTGAAGATTTATATCCTGATAGGCAAGAACTGATTAAATTTTCAAGGTCACATGGGAAAGGGCAAAGTCAGGAAAAACCTTGGAAAATTTGAAAAATCCCTATCTTGAACACTGAGCGAATTTTCAAAAAAGCATAACTCTGTTAAAAAAGATCAAATTTCATTCATATTTGAGATCATTATGCAGGATGGTATCCTTTATCGACTGACAAAGCTTGATCCAAATCTGATCCAGATTACAGATTTTGTAGCCATTTAAATTTAACATTGAAACCTCCATTTAATGTATATTTTACATTATATCTTAATCAAACGTGCCCCAATCACTCTCATATTTGAAAGTGAGGTGCAGAGGGGCACTCAATATTGCCTGACAAAGGTTGATCCAGATCTGATCCGGACTGTAGATTTTGTGGACATTTCAATTTAATATTGAAAAGCCCATTTGGTGTATATTTTGCATTATATCTCAATCAAAAGTGCCTCAATCTGTCTCAGTTGTGACAATGAGGTGCAAACTGGCACTCTCAATGAACAGGCTAAGTTTGATCCACATCTGATCTGTAGTGTATTTAGTGGATATTTGATTCTTTGTAACATTGCAAAGCCCTTTAGATCTATATTTTGTATTATAATTTAGCCCGTGAAAAGCCACTTCTAACAGGACTTTGACCTTGACAATTTTTTCCAAGGTAAAAATTTGTAGAATTGGAAACTATTGTTGGTGGAGGTTTGCGCTCTATGAGGGCAAACCTCTTTTTTAGTCATCTTTTTTTGACTATGAAATGTACTTCAAAGACTTTGAAATTCTGCAAGAGCATATGATGAAATTATCATTAATAAGTGTTTAAAACACTCAATGCATGCACAGTCGCCACAACACACAATGTGTAATGTCAAGGAAGGCAAATTCAATCAGAATATTCCCCTACAACTTTACTGTTGCTTGATTAAAAAAAACAAAGAAAAAACTGGTTACCATTTTCCATGATTAATCTCTGGTCGAAGTCAGTCTAACATAATTCACTCTGATTTCAGGGTTCTTGTATGAACACAAATGTACATGTTAAATTTTACAGCAAGCTTTCGTGAACTTCTCCTGCTTGTCTGTGACTGTCAGTAATAAATTACAGGGAAGGAGGTTCGTGGAAATGTGACATTGTGTGCCGAACACCCCACAGCATCAAAAATATGATATTGCACGCAGTTTTATTGCGTTGCCTCATAGCAAAATACTGTAAGTTGACATACACGTCAACAGCAATGTGATTAGGACTTTTATTTTGAAAGGTCTGAATGTAAGTAGTGTTGCATTGTGTTTGACTGTGAAAGAACCTCTGCTGCATTTTGAAGCAGAACTGTCCTGAAAATAAGCAAAGAACAGGAGAAAGTTACCAAAATAAGAGATATGGTGCAAAACCATTGATGGATTTCAGATGTTGACAAAAAAAAAAAAAAGATACATTTTTTCAAAGAGTAATTTTTCAGCTTTAAATATTTAATATTTTTATTTTCTCAGGAGATGAAAAAATGACTACAGATGTGCCTCAGTACCAACAACAGCTACAACGTATAATTTCTAACTGGTCAGCTGGGTTTGACTGTTGTTTGTTGCACATTTTATCCACAAAAATCTGAAACCGGTCTTAAGGGCCTTTCACACAGAACGTGCAAACGTGGCACGCATTGCTCTACAACCCATTATTTTGAATGAAATTTTTGGATTGATTGTGTCTGGTTGATTGAGTGTGTCTCTGGCTGGCCGGCTGCTTCAGGTCTGCCAGCCCTCACTCCGAACAGTTGCTGAAAAAAGTTCCTCCCAGCAGCGTGATGTCCATCACTCGTTCTTCTGCTTTTTGCTCCTCTTCTTGTGGTTGTGACTCACAGGCTGTGTTTTGTTTTTTCCTGTCACGTATCCATGATGTCAATTGTCGGCGTTGTTCACCGGACAGTGTCTGATTCTAGTTGTGAATGAAGCTCATTACTGTCTTAACGAGATGCAAGCTTTAACGAGGTCCAATTAATCTCACTGTCCTATTGCACCATTATCATGTCTCTGATTGGTTTTGTGTTCTAACAATAATTAAAACACAACTCGTGATCTGTTGCCGAGCTTTGTGTTGACTGAGTTCCGTTTCAAAAGCAACAGAGAGGAGACGGAGGGAGCAGCCCGAACAGGGAGAAAGAGACGTGCATAACTGAGCCTCAGTACCGAGCTGGTGAAATTTTCCACAGCCTGGACTGAAGTGGATTAAAGGTGCGGCCCGTGGTGAATGGCACTTAAAGTGTGTTTTATTACTGGAGTTCAAAAAAGCTGCACCCCACATGTGGAGCTGAAGGAACACTGAAGAAAGTGAGTGCACATAATGAGGGAAATGATTGCTGTAGCTTTCCTGTTTGTTTGGTGCTCTCGGCATGGGCCAGTGCCAAAGTCATGCCGCTGCAAAAATAACCAGAACTACATACCGCATATATATATATATCTGGCACCTATCTCAGCAGTCATAGAGCGTAAGTTGGAGTACAGTCTGGACAGGACGCCAGTGTGACGCAGGGCCACATATAGACAAGCGAATACATTCACACCCGCATGCATACCTTTGGACAATTTTTTTTATTTTCCAGTCCACCTAACCTATGAGTCTTTGGATGTAGGAGGAAGCCGGAGCACCCGGAGAGAACCCACGCAAACACAGGGAGAACACGCAAACTCTGTTTTCACTTGTTAATGCGATATCTCAAGAACCACTTGACAAATTCCATTCATATTTAGAGTAAGGGTGTACTTGGGTGATCCCCAAACACCAGTCAGTTATGGTGGTTTTGTCATTGCCACCCTTGTTAGTACGATATCCCAAGAACCATTTGACCAAATTCATTCATATCTAGCATAAGGGTGTATTTGGGTGATCCTTTCGACAACCCCAATTCCATTGAAGTTGGGACGTTGTGTAAAATGTAAATAAAAACAGAATACAATGATTTGCAAATCCTCTTCAACCTATACTCATTTGAATACACCACAAAGAAGATATTTAATGTTCAAACTGATAAACTTTATTGTTTTTTGCAAGTATTTGCTCATTTTGAAATGGATGCCTGAAACACATTTCAAAAGAGCTGGGACAGTGGTATGTTTACCACTGTGTTACATCACCTTTCCTTCTAACAACACTCAATAAGCATTTGGGAACTGGGGACACTAATTGTTGAAGCTTTGTAGGTGGAATTCTTTCCCATTCTTGCTTCAACAGTCCGGGGTCTCCGCTGTTGTATTTTGTGCTTCATAATGCACCACTGTGCTTCATAATGCACCACATTTTCAATGGGCAAAAGGTCTGAACTGCAGGCAGGTCAGTCTAGTACCTGCACTCTTTTACTACGAAGCCACAGTTGTAACATGTGCAGAATGTGGCTTGGCATTGTCTTGCTGAAATAAGCAGGGACGTTGCTGAAAAAGACGTTGCTTGGATGGCACCATGTGTTGCTCCAGATGTTGCAGACAAAATATTTCAATGAAGTGACTTGGGGTGCGTCAGATTGGCAATATGGACAAAGCTGGTTGCTCATGCTGTGAATCACTATATCACAAAAAAAGCAAATATCTCCAAAGCAGATCCATCAGGACATGGAAATGACATTAGGGAAGGAGTTCCCGTCTTAGTTAAACCCTGGTCAGCCGAATTCAAGCGGGGACGAACAAGCATCAAAGATGGAGCAAGATCAGGAAGATCCAGAACTGCCACCTCAACCGATGTGATCCAGAAGATTCATGCTATAGTCATCACTGACAGAGGAGTAAGTGAGCCACTACTTTAGGCATTTCCAAGGAGAGAGTTCATTTAGTTCTGACAGAAAACCAGAAATTATGAAACTTTCAGCACAAGTTCCAAGTTCTCAGAGCTGATCAAACGCATGAGGTTCAAGATGTCCAGGGAGAATGTTCGGCTTTTTGAGGCAGATCCAGAAAACGTCATATGATGATTCATGACCATTGATGAGACCTGGATCCAGCACTTCGAACTGGAATCCAAACAACAGCTGAAGCAATGGAACCATGGGTTCTCTGCCGCTGAAGAAAGTGAAAGGTGTCTCATCTGCTGGAAAGTTCATGGCCCCTGGTGGACTACTACCTCCAGAAGGGACAGCTGGAGCCTATTATGCTTCCCTTTTTTGACAACTGCAGGAGAAAATAAAGCAGAAGTGGTGTTGAATACTCAGATGAGGTCTTGCACCAGAACAATGCTTCAGTCCACACATTAGACACCTCAGTGGCTTCCATTCATGAATGTGGCTTCGAAGTTCTTCCACACCCACCTGATTCCCCTGAGTTGGCTCCTTCAATCTTCTATCTTTTTCCAAATATGAAAAGGCATGTTGCTTGAACTCATAATACTGATAATGATGTCATATCTGCAGTGGGTGCACTGAAAAAAGAGAATGTTTGAACCAACTTTAAAAAAGTGTTACAGTTTATAAAAACCTGCATGAATTAAATTGTTTGAACTTAAATTTCAATGTTAAATCAACTCTAACTTACAAACTTAAGTTCAAACAACTTAATTCATTCAGGGGTTTTTTTTACAAATTGTAACACTTTTTTAAGTTGGTTCAAACATTCTCTTTTTTCAGTGTGATTTCCGGGAGCTCCAGAATAAGACCTTCTACTACAGTGGTATCCAAAGTATACGAGAAAGTGCCAAGAGGGTGCAGGTTTTCTTTGCAGCCACTGACTCCAGAAGGTGATTTCACTGATGAACTCATCCCATCTGCTCAAAGCGATCACCTGCTGGAGTCACTGGCTGCAAAGAAAACCTGCACCCTCTTGGCCCTTTCTGGTATACTTTGGACACCACTGCTCGACAAGAACGGTAGTAAGGCACTGCAAAGGAGTGTGGACTTTCATGAGGATTATGTTGAGAAACAAAGCAGGGGTGGTGGCCAAGTGCTTAGTGCACTTGGCTTCAGCATGGAAGGTTCCTGGTTCAATGCTCACAACAAAATCACAGTTCTCCATGTGCAGTGAGGCAAATAAGTATTTGATCCACCATCGATTTTGCAAGTTTTCCCACCGACAAACAATGGAGAGGTCTGTAATTTTTATCATAGGTACAATTCAACTGTGAGAGACAGAATCTAAAAATAAAATTTAAAAAAATCATATTGTATGATTTTTAAATAATTTATTTGTATTTTATAGCATGAAATAATTATTTGCTCACTTACCAACCAGCAAGAATTCTGGCTCTCACAGACCTGTTAGTTTATCTTTAAGAAACCCTCCTATTCTGCACTCTTTACCTGTATTAATTGCACCTATTTGAATTCATTACCTCTATAAAAGACACCTGTCCACACACTTAATCAATCACACTCCAAACTATCCACTGTGGCCAAGACCAAAGAGCTGTCAAAGGACACCAGGGACAAAATTGTAGGCCTGCACAAGGCTGGGATGGACTACAGGACAATAGGCAAGCAGCTTGGTAGAAGACAACAACTGTTATGATTATTTATTAGAAAGTGGAAGAAACACAAGATGACTGTCAATCTCCCTCGGTCTGGGATTCCATGCACGATCTCACTTCGTGGGGTAAAGATGATTATGAGAAAGCCCAGAACTACACAGGAGGACCTGGTCAATGACCTGAAGAGAGCTGGGACCACAGTCACAAAGATTACATTAGTAACACACGATGCCGTCATCGTTTAAAATCCTGCAGGGCAACAAGGTCCCCCTGCTCAGACCAAATTTCAGACCCCTCCATGATTTGTAAGTGGGAGAACTTGCCAAATCGCAGGGTGTTCAAATACTTGTTTTCCTCACTGTATTTGCCTCACTGTAATGGCGTTGCGTCAGGAAGGGGTTCCTGTGTAAAACCTGTGCCAAATCAATATGCAGATCCACCTTGGATCTGCTGTGGTGACCCTGAGTGAAATCAAGGGAGCAGCCGAAGGGTCTTACTATGTCGAAAAAAAAAGCATTCCATTAACTCAGTTCTGATTTCTTCTTGGTCAGGCTCAAAACTTTTCAGTCACCTCTCCTACCATATGATTTTCCCATTTGCTGCATGCTTCCCAAATATTGACAAACTGTATTACAATAAACAAAAACAGAAACATGCACTCAAATCATCATCGGATTTGGTCTGTGGTCTTCACCAAAAAATAAATTTGGAACCTGCTCCTGGAGTTTGACACCTGATCCATACAGTCTCATTCAAGAAAAGCCACCACACACACACGCACACACACACACACACACACACACAATCTGTCACCTGAGTTCATTGTTCCACCACAAGCTCCTTATCACACAGGTTCTGCTATTTCAATTAGAAACACAAAAACAGTTGAACGCCCTCTCCGTGCAAAACAATGACTCGCTTTGTTTTTCTTTCTCTTTCTTCTCTCATGTTTTCTTTATGATCCCAGCTGTCACTCTGGCTTCAGCGGGCCCCAGTGCGACACCAAAGAGTACAACGTGCTCTACGTGGTGCCAGGCTCTGGCAAAATGCACTATGTCCTCATCGCCTCTATCATTGGAGCACTGCAGGTGGTCATCATCTGTGTGGTGGTGCTCTGCATTACCAGGTGAGCCATGCTGTTGCACACACCCGCATTCACACACACACACACACACATGCATGTGCCCAGGTTACTAATGAGCCTGGAAGCAGCTTTATTTCATTTTGCATGTATTTGGAAATCACATGTGGAGCCTGTGGAGCTCCCGCGCCCGGAGGAAACAGCTAAAAGGTCACCTTGCTTACACCACAGAGAGACACCGCTGTCACTTTAGCTGTGACACACACACACAAAACAGTGTGTGTGCACAACCACAGATGCTCACCAATAGCTGTGCAAGCAGGCATGCACTCTTATGTTTGAACAGACATTTTGTATTCACAGTGTGTACCTGCTGCACACATGAATCGCCTGCAGCTTCACTGCCTCTGGCTGACCTAAGCAATTTATGACATTTAATATAAAAAATATATATTTTAAAGTGTTTTTACAGAGACAAAACTGCTCCTCTGAGCAAAGAAGAGAGAGGAGGAAGGACAAAAGAAAGCAGGAGCTGTTCTAAAGAGACAGAGGAAATGAAAAGGAGACCAATACCACAGAGGAGCATCCTGCTTTTTAGAAGCCAGCAACATACGAATATGGAGCTCTGAGGAACACCACAATATGGAAATGTTCTTCCTTGTCTTGTAAAAGAGCTTGTACTCATTTTCTCCAGGCACTTGCTCTTGTTTTTATTTTGCTAGTGTCTAGTTGCCATAACTCATCATTGTTTCGGACTCGCCAGATGCCTATAGGACAAACAGGTTGCAGTGAAAAGGTCATGTCTATTTTTTTGCCTCCTGTGTATCATATTCTGTCACAGCTTGGAACAGGTCTGTTCAAATGTTTTAGAATTGTCTTGGGGTCGTACTCTAGGAAATTGGATTTGAAATGAAATGGGAACAAGGTTAAAATATGGACTTTCAGATGGAATTTGAGAGAGATAATGTTCACATCAGGTTAAGACTGTCGGTATTACAGATTTTTTCACATAATAACTCAAAACACACTCATTATCCACTCTGGATCTTTAAATTAAACATAGAAGTTAACACTGTAAACCAGACATCTCAAACTAGTGGCATGTGGGCTATTTGTGGACCCAGACAGTTGTGGCCCAATCATGGTACAACACCAGAATTACAAGCATGGATGCAGGTATTTTCTTGCCTCCAGAGCATTTTTAGGGATGTTCATGTTTGTTTCAGTGGTAATCGTAGGGAGAATTGTACATATCAATAAAACTGCCTAACAGAAATTGGCTTTATTTAAAAACATCAGTATGTTTGCCGTCATTTAAGTCAAATGACATTTAGGCCGCTATCTGCTACACTGCGAAATGCAGCCATACACCTTTAATACTTTCCAAGTTATGCAGTTGTCATTTTCACGCCCAGCACTCATTCCCTTCCATACTAAATTCACTCGTGTTCATTTGTATGTCCACAGGTGTGTTTATCTAAAAATGAGGTGTTGTCAGGTGAAAAGCTGGCACATTCCTATTATCCACCACAAGAATGCAATGCAGAGTGGACCATCGAAAAACAGATCTAAACTCTAGAACAGTGACTTTGTGGGGTTTTAAATGTGCAACACTCAGACACAGTTTGCAAAAGTGGGTTCACACCACACACATCTTAGCCTGGTTACTCTTTTCCAAGAGTGACCAGGTTAATCATATTTCAGGCTAATCACATACTTTTTAATCTCAGTGAGGCTTTTACCTGGTTAAACAAAGGATATATATATATATATATATACACACACACAGCGGTGGGCACTGTTCAGCTAATACAATAACCGATAATTATCGAAGATAGTGTTTTTGCTAGCAGATTAGCTTTTCAGATAAGTTTTAAAATCATCATCAGACCAACTGTTTTGTGATAACTTTCAGACCACTAACATTTTTTTACATAGCTAGTAACCTTGAAAAACATTTATAATCTCTTTGGCTCTTGTCTGCTATGTAATGAGGTAGCTAAAAGAAGCTGAGCTCAACTCTGCTCCCAGCAGAAGGAGCCTCACCGCCAAACTACCACAAAAAAGTAATTATTCCTTAACACCATATAGTGGTCTAGCCATGAGGCAGAGGTCTTGAAATGGAAAGTAGGTTTGACTTATGGTTTTGATTTATAAATCAAATTAATCTGGATAGAATAACTACATTAATGTAAACTCTTAAAATGTACAAAGTGATATATAACACATATCTGTTAATTTTAAAATAATGCACTAATTCTGAAGATTTGAACATTAACACACAGATGCCCAAAGGGACTATGGGTAAAATTAGCCTCTGCTCATACTGATTTGTTGACTAATTCATTCTATGTAAAAACCAACACAAATGAATCAATGTAACGTGTGTTGGTGTTTACAAACAAATGTGCTTTTGTAAAATATGTAATTTTTTTCATTTGTGTTTAAAAAAAAAAGCATTTGCAAAGCCAAAACGTCTGTTAAATTGTGATTCAGGCCATGTGATATAACCGGTGTCAAAATGCATAGAACACTTCCATCTACTGGTGACCCGTTATATCACAGTGTTGTCAACCGCAGGATTTTAAAATTATCTGTAGGTTTCCAAAACCTGAGAGACCACAAACGTGGAGATAAAAAATCATAGATCTGACAGGTTTGATCATACAGTGTGTGGTGTGCAGCCACACGGTAAAAACAACACACCACACATCAACAGATTTCATACAAGAACATTCCCAGGTCAGACAGGAAATCTTGCAAAATGTCTCGAGATTAAACGTGACTTCAGAGTTAACAAATTGAGGTACTTTGTGGACTGTTTACAACAGAGGAAAAAAAATGATACAAAAAGAAAAAGAAAACATGTTCTTTAAAGGAGTGGAGACAGCATGACCACCAGACTTTCTGGTAAACCCTTTTGATTTTAGATTTTGCTCCGTGCGTCCATCACCTCGCTTTCTGATTGGCTTCACGTCACATTCATGTTATGTTATGACGCGTCACGAAGCAACTGAATGAAAATCGCAAAGTTCAACGACCAAAATACCAGCATTCTGGGCGCAATGAACATGTTTTCATTATTATTTGATTTCTTTGTGCTACTGACATTGTTATTCAACCATTCAAAATGCTATTCCTATTGCCACACAACTCCAACCATGCACAAGAAAGTTTTTTGACAGTTCTTGTTGAAAGAAACCATGTCTCCCTAACCGGATAGAGTTGTGACGTCATCACGCATGCCCTTAGGCGCTGTCTAGCGGGATCTTGAAAATCCTCCATTGCAATTTAACAGACTTTTCGGCTTTACAAATGCCTTTTTTTTTTTTTTTACAAAAATGATATATTTTACAAAAGCACATTCATTTGTAAACACCAACATGTAACATTGATTCACTTGTGGTGGTTTTTACACAGAATGAATTAGTCAACCAGTCAGTATGAGCGGAGGCTAAGTTTACCCATAATCCACTTGGGCATCTGTGTGTTAATGTTCAAATCTTTAGAATTAGTGTATTATTTTAAAATTAACCGATATGTGTTATATATCACTTTGTACACTTTGCAGTTATTCTATCTGGATTAAATTTTCACAGGTTGGCTCTCACTGCGGTATTGTATCACTTCCTATTCCGGAGCACAGCAGTGTTTTGCTGTATCTGTTAGCTGTTTAATCTGCACAGTTAGATTGATCTAGTTAACTAGTGATTTGCTTCACAGTGTAATCTTCACGTGCCTTAACTAAAGCACTCCCTCTGCTGAATCACCTCTAAATTATTTACACATTATTCACTTTGTGTGTTTTTAGGAATCCGCTAGCTTAGCGCAGCTACTAGCTCTTAGCCGGTTTAGCATGGCGGCTTCTCCTGTCTCTCCCGCACTTTTCTGCTCTGGGTGTGAAATGTTTAGTTATTCCTCGGCCTCCTTTAGCAGTAATGGTACTTGTAATAAGTGTAGCTTATTCGTAGCTTTGGAGGCCAGGCTGGGCGAATTGGAGACTCGGCTCCGCACCTTGGAAAATCCTACAGCTAGCCAGGCCCCTGTAGTCGGTGCGGACCAAGGTAGCCTAGCCGCCATTAGTTCCCCTCTTGCAGATCCCAAGCAGCCGGGAAAGCAGGCCGACTGGGTGACTGTGAGGAGGAAGCGTAGTCCTAAACAGAAGCCCCGTGTACACCGCCAACCCGTTCACATCTCTAACCGTTTTTCCCACTCGGCAACACACCCACCGAGGAACAAACTCTGGTTATTGGCGACTCTGTTTTGAGAAATGTGAAGCGACACCAGCAACCATAGTCAATTGTCTTCCGGGGGCCAGAGCAGGCGACATTGAAGGAAATTTGAAACTGTTGGCTAAGGCTAAGCGTAAATTTGGTAAGATTGTTATTCACGTCGGCAGTAATGACACCCGGTTACGCCAATCGGAGGTCACTAAAATTAACATTGAATCGGTGTGTAACTTTGCAAAAACAATGTCGGACTCTGTAGTTTTCTCTGGGCCCCTCCCCAATCGGACCGGGAGTGACATGTTTAGCCGCATGTTCTCCCTGAATTGCTGGCTGTCTGAGTGGTGTCCAAAAAATGAGGTGGGCTTCATAGATAATTGGCAAAGCTTCTGAGGAAAACCTGGTCTTGTTAGGAGAGACGGCATCCATCCCACTTTGGATGGAGCAGCTCTCATTTCTAGAAATCTGGCCAATTTTCTTAAATCCTCCAAACTGTGACTATCCAGGGTTGGGACCAGGAAGCAGAGTTGTAGTCTTACACACATCTCTGCAGCTTCTCTCCCCCTGCCATCCCCTCATTACCCCATCCCCATAGAGACGGTGCCTGCTCCCAGACCACCAATAACTAGCAAAAATCTATTTAAGCATAAAAATTCAAAAAGAAAAAATAATATAGCACCTTCAACTGCACCACAGACTAAAACAGTTAAATGTGGTCTATTAAACATTAGGTCTCTCTCTTCTAAGTCCCTGTTAGTAAATGATATAATAATTGATCAACATATTGATTTATTCTGCCTTACAGAAACCTGGTTACAGCAGGATGAATATGTTAGTTTAAATGAGTCAACACCCCCGAGTCACACTAACTGCCAGAACGCTCATAGCACGAGCCGAGGCGGAGGATTAGCAGCAATCTTCCACTCCAGCTTATTAATTAATCAAAAACCCAGACAGAGCTTTAATTCATTTGAAAGCTTGTCTCTTAGTCTTGTCCATCCAAATTGGAAGTCCCAAAAACCAGTTTTATTTGTTGTTATCTATCGTCCACCTGGTCGTTACTGTGAGTTTCTCTGTGAATTTTCGGACCTTTTGTCTGACTTAGTGCTTAGCTCAGATAAGATAATTATAGTGGGTGATTTTAACATCCACACAGATGCTGAGAATGACAGCCTCAACACTGCATTTTATCTATTGTTAGACTCGATTGGCTTTGCTCAAAATGTAAATGAGTCCACCCACCACTTTAATCATACCTTAGATCTTGTTCTGACTTATGGTATGGAAATAGAAGACTTAACAGTATTCCCTGAAAAACCCCTTCTGTCTGATCATTTCTTAATAACATTTACATTTACTCTGATAGACTACCCAGCAGTGGGGAATAAGTTTCATTACAGTAGAAGTCTTTCAGAAAGCGCTGTAACTAGGTTTAAGGATATGATTCCTTCTTTATGTTCTCCAATGCCATATACCAACACAGGGCAGAGTAGCTACATAAACTCTGTGAGTGAGATAGATTATCTCGTTAATAGTTTTATATCCTCATTGAGGACAACTTTGGATGCTGTAGCTCCTCTGAAAAAGAGAGCCTTAAATCAGAAGTGCCTGACTCCGTGGTATAACTCACAAACTCGCAGCTTAAAGCAGATAACCCGTAAGTTGGAGAGGAAATGGCGTCTCACTAATTTAGAAGATCTTCACTTAGCCTGGAAAGAGTCTGTTGCTCTATAAAAAAGCCCTCCGTAAAGCTAGGACATCTTACTACTCATCACTAATTGAAGAAAATAAGAACAACCCCAGGTTTCTTTTCAGCACTGTAGCCAGGCTGACAAAGAGTCAGAGCTCTATTGAGCCGAGTATTCCTTTAACTTTAACTAGTAATGACTTCATGACTTTCTTTGCTAATAAAATTTTAACTATTAGAGAAAAAATTACTCATAACCATCCCAAAGACATATCGTTCTCTTTGGCTGCTTTCAGTGATGCCGGTATTTGGTTAGACTCTTTCTTTCCGATTGTTCTGTCTGAGTTATTTTCATTAGTTACTTCCTCCAAACCATCAACATGTCTATTAGACTATGTCTATAAGGTTACAAATGATCTTCTTATGGCCTCAGACAGTGGACTCATCTCTGTGATTGTTCTGTTAGACCTCAGTGCTGCTTTTGATACTGTTGACCATAAAATTTTATTACAGAGATTAGAGCATGCCATAGGCACTGTGCTGCGGTGGTTTGAATCATATTTATCTAATAGATTACAATTTGTTCATGTAAATGGGGAATCTTCTTCACAGACTAAGGTTAATTATGGACTTCCACAAGGTTCTGTGCTAGGACCAATTTTATTCACTTTATACATGCTTCCCTTAGGCAGTATTATTAGACAGCATTGCTTAAATTTTCATTGTTATGCAGATGATACCCAGCTTTATCTATCCATGAAGCCAGAGGACACACACCAATTAGCTAAACTGGAGGATTGTCTTACAGACATAAAGACATGGATGCCTCTAAGTTCCTGCTTTTAAACTCAGATAAAACTGAAGTTATTGTACTTGGCCCCACAAATCTTAGAAACATGGTGTCTAACCAGATCCTTACTCTGGATGGCATTACCCTGACCTCTAGTAATACTGTGAGAAATCTTGGAGTCATTTTTGATCAGGATATGTCATTCAGTGCGCATATTAAACAAATATGTAGGACTGCTTTTTTGCATTTGCGCAATATCTCTAAAATTAGAAAGGTCTTGTCTCAGAGTGATGCTGAAAAACTAATTCATGCATTTATTTCCTCTAGGCTGGACTATTGTAATTCATTATTATCAGGTTGTCCTAAACGTTCCCTGAAAAGCCTTCAGTTAATTCAAAATGCTGCAGCTAGAGTACTGACAGGGACTAGAAGGAGAGAGCATATCTCACCCATATTGGCCTCTCTTCATTGGCTTCCTGTTAATTCTAGAATAGAATTTAAAATTATTCTTCTTACTTATAAGGTTTTGAATAATCAGGTCCCATCTTATTTTAGGGACCTCATAGTACCATATCACCCCAATAGAGCACTTCGCTCTCAGACTGCAGGCTTACTTGTAGTTCCTAGGGTTTGTAAGAGTAGAATGGGAGGCAGAGCCTTCAGCTTTCAGGCTCCTCTTCTGTGGAACCAGCTCCCAATTCAGATCAGGGAGACAGACACCCTCTCTACTTTTAAGATTAGGCTTAAAACTTTCCTTTTGCTAAAGCTTATAGTTAGGGCTGGATCAGGTGACCCTGAACCATCCCTTAGTTATGCTGCTATAGACTTAGACTGCTGGGGGGTTCCCATGATGCACTGAGTGTTTCTTTCTCTTTTTGCTCTGTATGCACCACTCTGCATTTAATCATTAGTGATTGATCTCTGCTCCCCTCCACAGCATGTCATTTTCCTGGTTCTCTCCCTCAGCCCCAACCAATCCCAGCAGAAGACTGCCCCTCCCTGAGCCTGGTTCTGCTGGAGGTTTCTTCCTGTTAAAAGGGAGTTTTTCCTTCCCACTGTCGCCAAGTGCTTGCTCACAGGGGGTCGTTTTGACCGTTGGGGTTTTTCCGTAATTATTGTATGGCTTTGCCTTACAATATAAAGCGCCTTGGGGCAACTCTTTGTTGTGATTTGTCACTATATAAATAAAATTGATTTGATTTGATTTGATTAATTTATTTATAAATCAAAACCATAAGTCAAACCTGCTTTCCATTTCAAGACCTCTGCCTCACGGGTGGACCACTGTATGCTGTCAAGGTAAATAATATTTCCCTACACCACTGGGCGGGGTGCACAAAGACATAAGCGCTGACTCATTGGCTGTGTTTGGGTTTGAAATCACCTTTGATTTGAACAAGGATCTATTTAGGTGTTATATAAATATATCACTCACTTACTCATTTTCAACCGTTTATCTGTGACTGGGCAAATTTGGTTCCATGTGTTTTGTACCATTGCACACTGCAAACCCCGCCCATGAACACACTAGTGGGGGTAGCATTTAGCTAAACATTTAAACTATTTAAAGTTCGTGTTGAAATGTTGATGTCAAAGTACCAGTGACGCACAACAAAATGTAGGTCCCTTTTCTGTTGTTTAGAAATTACTATAATATCAAATGACAAGCATCTATTTTAGCCCTCTTATAAAACAAATAATGAAAGTTTTTACATTCTTTCAATGGAAGAAATATTTAATTCGGTGAAAGCTGGAATGTATCACTCAACTTGGCTTCGCCTCGTTGAACTGTCCATCTTTTACCTCATGAAATATTTGTCCAATTGAACTCATAAACATTCATTATTTGTATAATATATTTATATACTGAAAATTCATCCATCCATTTTCTATACCTATCCCAGTAGCTATAGGGTGTGAGGCAGTGTGCATCCTGGACAGGATGCCAGTCTGTTGCAGGGCCACATACAGTATAGACAGAAAAACTAATTCACACATGCATTCACACCTAAGGGTAATTTAGAATCACCAATGCATCTAACCTGCATGTTGTTGGAGGAAGCCTGAGCACCCAGAGGGAATGCACGCAAATATGAGGAGAACATGCATCTCCACACAGAAAGGCCTAAGTGGGAATTGATCCCATGACCTTCTTGCTGTGAAGCAATAGTGCTAACCACTCAACCACTATGCTGCCAAACTGAAGAAATACCAGGAATAGTTAACGCAAAAACACAACTTTATTAATTCTGGTTTGTACCGTATTTTAATACAGCTTTTGTTCCTCCTTTCAACCGGGGCTGTGTGGAGATTGAGCTGACAAATGAGGAGGATGTAGTTTTCACAGGGAGTCTGGATGTGAAACACTGAAACAAAAACATGTCTGGTGATAATACAGCATTAAGATACATAATAAGCCATGCTTCCATACAAAACACATTGCAAACACCAATCACATACTCCAACCTTATAACAGACAAAGAAAGCTCCCCCCAATTGTGTCACAATGCACAGATAGTGTACAACAGTTTACAGAACAGTTAAAGACATACAAATAGTTTTCAATGAAAAGTACTGCATGCAACAAATCCATGTGCACAGGTGAGGCATATACTAAGATGACATAACTCATCTGTGCACATGCAACAAGTCCATCTGTACAGATGAGATATGTCACCTTAGTACATGCTTCATGCCCAGTAGTTAGTGCCCACTCTTCACACAGTGACGTAAAAGGTGTTAAGGGCCCCTTCACACATACTGTGAAGTTTGGAGGAAGTGCACACTTAGTGCGCATGACGCAGGAATCGTGCAAACTGTGTAATGTCTTCCATGCCTCCAACGCCTCGTACACCTGAAAGACAAAGTGTGCGTTGTGCGAACCCATTGCACCCTCTCACAGCAGGTGCTGGCCAAATTCCAGGTGACATGCACAAACATCTAACACCGCTCGCATAGCACTTAGAAAATGTGTGGCCAGTCACACTCTTGACACTGCAGACAATCACTTTCGTACGCGAGAAATTTGTCTAAGTCCCACACGGGTGTGGCTTTGGTGTGTGCGCTGAGATGACAGGAGGTGTGTCCTCCCACTGAAGCGGCTGGGGAAATCTGTGGATCTGGACATTCCAGCTGGACACCACGTACTGTGTTTGGACGGACATAGACAAACAACTGCCGATTGTGATCCACGTGTGTCTGTTTGCTGTTACCAAGTGGACATAAATAAAAACATATATCACTGTGGCCACATGCTACAGCGCACACACAGACAGGCTGTTCCCAGGTTGAAACGGACCGTCAGATCAGAACATGTAGCAGGCAATCTCACTGTCATGTCACCCACGTGAGCTCTCTCCACATGACGTTGTGTCCAGTGGCGTGTCATCCACAAGTCATGCGTGCACAGCCAGTTGGAGATGCGCCAGCAGATGTGGACATGAATGAAGTGAGCGAACTGCTTCACATTCTTGTCATTTCATGACTGTATGTCTGTGATTATGGGTCATTTACAGAGGAACAGACGGATCATATTTGTATTGCTCACTCGATAAATGTGGTGTTTTATATGGTGTGTGATTTTAATTATTTTGTAATACTTCCATGTCCTTCCTGATATGAGGCAGATAGCTGCAACTTTCAAAGAACATCTCTGTAGCTCAGTGGTAAAGTCTCTGACTAGTAATCAGAGCTTTTGGATGGCGCAGGTTCGCGTCCAGTGGGTCGTATGTTTTTTTTTTCAACTTAAGCGGTGCATTGTGATACCACAGGTACCAGCTGTTTATATATATATATATATATATATATATATATATATATATATATATATATATATATATATACAAGGTTGGGTAGGATTACTTTGAAATGTAATCCAAAAGTAATCCGATTACAAGTAATCCAAATGTATGTACATACATACATGTAATCCACATGTATTCTTTCAAAGTAATCCTACCCAACCTTGTATATATATATATATATATATATAGTTCTAAGGCTCCCCATGAAGGAGTAATGCATTAACTGCATTATAGTGAGCCTTAGAACTTTTCAGCCTACCCTCGTATATATATTCCACATAAGCGGCACACTGTGTCTCAGCTGGCACTATGTGTTCCTGCCCGAAAGACACTGGCGCATGCATGAACCCTCGCACCGGGTTCGTGCATGACTGCCCTTCGGCGCAATGTTTTGTGATGTGCTAATTTCGAGCTGTTTTGCCGTTTTCATCCAAACACTGTCCAAACTTTGCACTATGTGTGTTGGGGCCATAAAGGATGCAATATTCTTATAGGCAAAATACAGCATGATATCTTTCTTGTCAGATGATTCTCTCTCAGAACAAGAAATCTTGTCTACTGCATCCTTTCAATTCCACAGCGCTGTGCACTTTTTGCTCCAGTTTCAGAGGTAACACTGTGACTGGTTGGTTCATGACATGCCACCAAAATGCCAATCAGCAATTTCCAACCGTTTTGCATGCTGCACCCCTTTGTGTTCATTTTGTGCACCTCATAACATCGTGACAAAGGACTTGGTCGTGCCCCAAATGGATCTGTGTTCTGCATTTTAGACTGTGCATCCTATATCTTCAAGATAGGGCCCTTGGCATTTGCTTTACTAAAAATGCTGTTTGTTGCTGTATACTTATTGCTGATAATTATGAAGTAGCATTTCACATTTGTGGTGTGAGGCAGTGTTACGAGTGTAGCAACGCAAATGTGGGCTTGATTCTTTGCTAGTAATCGTATTATTTTATATATTCTACATTGATATGACATCACATCCTTATTTCAAATTCTCTCTCGGCATACCAGTTCCGAAAACTAACGCTTCCTACTGCTTCAATTCTCATGGCAGCACTGCCATCACATGGAACTTAAGTGTTATTACAATATGAAATCTTGTGTTTTTCTGGAGGAAATTCAGACAGAATATGTTTAAACGCTCAACGTTTAGTTCCATGAAACTGATTTATTTTCCTTCAGTTATTCGAGTGGGCTCCTAATTTGAGTTTAAGAATGTTTTTTTAGGTATGTGTCACAATGATGAACACACATCACTGTCTGAATAGAGTTTTTTTGTTTGTTTGTTTTTGTAACTCCACATTTGTGTCATGAAAATTTTTAAATCAGTATAATGGAATTTTAGTTTACATTATGGCAGTTTTTCGTTGATAGTAAAATACTTCCTTTAATATAAATTGACGAGAAAACTAGAGAGAAATTATTAATAAATTGGTGATAAGTGCTGAAACTGCTGTATGATTATTAAATTCCTCTGAACTACTAAATGCACACTAAATAGTTTTTCATGCAGATTATTTTAAGAGCTATGTAGATGTTTTGTTTTTGGAAAATATGACCGTAATGAGCCCTAATTATCAAACAGTTAAAAGAACCGTGTAATTAATTTAGCAGCTAACCTCTTTCATGTTCCTTTGTGTGCCCTTCTCTGAACAGAAAGTGCCCACGGACCAACAGAATCAACCGGCAGAAGCAGAACAATGTCCACTACAGTTCAGAGAACACCATGCGCGCCTCCACTCGACTTATCTGAGCCCCAGGCTCCCCAGACTGAATCCCTCAAACGGTGCACTGCGGAGATACATGTTCCCCCTCGTAGGCCAACCCTGAAAATTAGGATCCGCTTCCCCTCACTCCTCAAACCCCTCTCCCGGTAGAAACTTGAGGGGTGCCCAGGGGAGGATGGTGGCACACGGATGACTGAGCTGGCGTAGGGATCCGTGGTGAGACTCACACGTGGATGTCATCGGTCGCCACTGCTAGAACGCTCCCCCGCCCCGCTCCCACTCACCGTCCCTCCTTGCAGCTGCCGATGAGTTTGCACCTTGATGCTCTCGCCCAGGACTTCCCGAGAAAATTGAACCACGGGATGTTGGGTGGAGGAGGCCGGGGGGTGCACCGAGGACACTGAGATGTCAGTTTGTGTGAATGTGTCTTAGCCGTGTGAGCGTCGTCATAGGTGGGGTAGCTGGTGTCTGTCATTTATTTGTAGCTGAGGGGTACAAGCAGCTTGGGTTAGTGCACAGCAGGGTTTAAAATGAGGTGTGTGTTGTTTGGTCTGGGATCGGGGTAAGCATAGGGGTAGGGGCAATGTTTTGGGGCTACACGTGATGCCTTGCACTTTGTGTTATAGGAGACCTTTGACCGAGGGCATGATGTTATTATAGAACTCTGTTTTGGTTGCGACGATGACGTCAGCTTGGGTTCTATTTCCAATAGTTATTACTGCGTTGTCTTGATGGGGTCATTTTTCTGTAAATGTAAATAAATAATTTATATCACAGATATAACATGCTGTGTCCATGTCTTCTTTTGAGGGCCTGCAACACATATATTTAAACATAACTGTTATGTGCAGACGCGAGTTGAGGAGCGGACCAGCGTCTGACTGAACCCAGCGCTAAATAACCAGAAAGCGGTTCCAAAAACAAAACAAATTTATTTCCCTTCTGTGCAATAATTTGTGTACAACATAAATGTGCGGTTGTCTGGCGAGGTGAAGGACAGCGCGCTCTCCAGCGCCCAAATGGATCGAAGCCCGACGCTTCTGGACCCAGACTCACCGCCGAACACCCCCCAGGTGGATACGACAAACTGACTCTGTGAAGGATGGAAAAGGTGAGGTAAGTCAACAGCTACAACAAATATCCTTCAAAGGCACACACTATCAGCAACACATTCAGGTCTGAATTTAAGCTTTATGTAAATGAGCAGCTTCTCACAACAGGTGGAGGATCATCATTCTGTACGCCACGGCAGTGAGAAGCGAGCTGCACAATTCTCATCAATGTTCGAATATACTGCGTAACAAAATACCAAATTACTGTTAACACTTATTCAGACAATCATCACCTCTGATGTGTGCTGACAGCATGTGTCCCTCACCCATCCTCCTTCATAGGCACGATGTGTCAAACCCAGGCGCGGTCCTCAGCATCTCACAAACGAACGTCACAAGGTCGAGTTCCCGGCAATTCTGCTCGAATCACTCATGGCTTAAATGCAGAACGCCATCTCATTATCTGCTTCAGCTGAAAGTCTTTAAGTTTGCACATGAGCATCATCCACAGGTGCTGCAAGTCATTAGGCCTGCACGTGAACATCCTCCACAAGTGCAGCCAATAATGCTGATGAGGGTGAAGGATTCTTCCGCCAGCACCTTCTCCACAGAAAAAAAACAGTTTGCATACCACCTGGAGAGCAAAGAAAAGAAAACAACACCAAAATGTCCAGCCAAACCCCCCAACACACAACAATAACCTTTGCATCAACCGTGTTTTGGAACATTGTTCCAGAGTCAGTGTGAAAAGTAAGACCTCACATGCTGTGCTAAATTAGGCCTCATAATGTCCATGTTCCACTTGATTTCCCACCTGTGGTGTTGGGACATAATAAAACAGAAATGAATCAACAGCTGCACTCACAGCATGGTCGGTACGTGCACCAGCATATATGGTGCTTGTATTTGAATGTCATAGAAATAATAATCATTCACAAAGAATTCAGTGATTTGATATATTTTATAGTTTTTGGTAAGAGAACACCAAAATTATTACATTGTTTGAAGTTGAAGATATACAGATTTCATACATTTCTGGCATATAGAGTCCAGTATAGCTCAAAAAATTATAAATATAAAGCAATGTGAAAATACCCTCAGCCATACGAGCATTGTGTTCTTTAGAATTTGCAGTTGTTTAATTAATTATTAAGATCTTATTGTGTTACACACAATTTGTACATGTTCACATCAAACCATCATTTGTTCATGTGCAAATCAAGGAATATTTGTAATCACCCTCTGTACATTTGCAGTTATTAATGAGACAAATTTAACTCCATCGGAAGTTAGTTTTGAGTTAGCAAATGTTACCGGATAAGCTAACGTCTGCAAAATGTCTTGTAAATGACCCCAGGGGTGTTAAGATTACAAAAACAGTATTTTCAGTTTTAGAAGTGTTTATTTCTCGCTAGCTTTTGCATAATATACCAGAAACAAAGCTGTTAGCAAGTAGCTACACCAGAAAGTAATGTCACCATGCTAACCTTGGCAAAATGTCTTGTAAATAAGTTTAGATGTGTAATTAGGTAAGAACATTTTCAGTTTTAGAAGTGTTTATTTCTCGCTAGCTTTTACATAATATTTGAGAGACTGACGTCATGATGCAGCTGTACTCTGATTGGCTGTCACCTCCATCACTCAAAAACAACACAGATTAGATTGTAACAGAATGTGACTTTTTAACCACTTAAAATACATGAATGTCAGCCATCTTTGAACTTGTCCAAGGTCTGTGTCCCAGGAATGTTCCCTGTGAATTTCAAGAGCCTGGCAGTCATAGGACTGGACTTATGCTGAGCACAGACGGACAGACAGACGAAACATTCACAGTACCCAGTGGCTATATTTGATGGCCTCGGGTAAAAATGGCATGACTGTACTGTGTAATGCACTAACGTATCAGTCAAAATGACTCATCTGTTTTAGCCGTGTGATACAGGCAACTCAATTCTACAAATTTGTATGTTTTTCGAAATTCTTCATATCAACATAAAGAGTTAAAAAAATATATATCTGTTTAAAACTGAGTAGGCTATATCAGGCTAAAACAGATGTGGATCACAAAGTGAAACTCCTTTGGTGACCCTGAGGAAAATGGAACTGTCTTACAGCTGCTTACTGTAATTGAACAGCGGGACAGTACTGTAATCTTTTTACAGTAACAAACTGATATATGTTACAGAGAGCACACTGTAGAGTGAATAATCAATAATAATAATAATGCTGCCAACTCCAGCTGTCAGCAGGGCACTGTAAATTAAAACAGAAATTTGTTAAAGTGTACACTCTGCTTGCCTGCACATATCATTGGCAGTCATCTGCAACAGTGTGTTAGAGGGCATAAACAAGCCACTATGACAAGCATCAGGTTGAGTGCCTAATCAAATTTATAACTAATGGTAATTCAATGATCTGCTGTCCATGGGAAAGTATGCTTGTAGCATCACAGTGCTAAACGTCCGCAAAACAATAAATTTAAGTGTGAAGTTTGCTCACGTGTAGTTTTCAACTGGTACATTACTTCAATATAGTACTGTACAATTTTGGGAATAGCAATATATGAACATTATTTTGTACTGACTTGTAACATCACGGCTGTGTCCCAAATCAGTGGCCGCACCCTTCCATAGCCAGCCACAAACGCCATAAGTGGTGTGACGAGACTGTCCCATTTCAAAGCCTGCTTTCTCCCAAAACTGAAGGATACACTGTTTGAAGCCCGGCAGTCTTTGTAGGGCACAAACCTTTGAAGTATGCAGACCCTGAATTGGGACACAGCCCATAACTGCTGTTGGTATTCAGCAACTTGACAGTAGAGGTGGGCGGATCAATCCTAATATCGATAATATCGATATCAATACTGGTATTGATATTGAATGATCCTCGTGTATAAAGATCAATACTCAAGCTTTTTTTCTCTCCCGTGCGCACCGACTGCTGTGCATGCAGATTCATCGGTCTACTCTCTGTCTGTAAGAGCCGCGCTGTGTCACACAACACGGAGCAGCACACCCTCCCCCCTCTGGTCTTTTGTTGTTGCGCCGTCACGTGACTCAGCGGTGCCAGCCAATGGCCATGCAGGTAGGCTCAGCCTGGCCCACCCTCTACCTCAGGAGATTTTAAATTGTGTTGAGTGATATTTTTTAAACAAAAATGTTGATTGTGATAATAAAGTATTTTGTTGTCACATACAATGTTTGGTGAAATTCTATCCTAAGTCTTTTAGATCCTTTGGATCTATGAAGCTTAAAAATGAAAAAGTATTTGTATTGGTATAGATACCAGTGATACTGGGCCTGTATTTACTTGGTATTGGATCAATACCAAAATTCCCGGTATCACCCACCTCTACAGCGAAGCATCAGGGAAATGCTTGCTTTAAAGCATATGGTCACTTTTTTACAACCCAAATGATATTAAATTATGGTCAGCAATCAAGCCTCTCAGTGTTTTACTCACTTTGGACAGTTGCTTCATTTGCAAGAAATCCTGTTTGAGAAATAAGTGTCGTCAGTTAATCAATAACAGTAAGAAGGCCGCCATCCGAGGAATTAATAATCCACAATATGATCAAAATACGTATGAAATTATGCTAACAACCTACTTTATAGTTGTTGACACCTTAGTGAGAAAACACCTTATGAACAAATATCTCCCTATCACCAGATAGGCATTAATTAAAAAAATAAAATAAATAAATATATAGTTTACAGCTTGGGTCGATGTAACGCACAATAAATGGCTTCAATAATAATTGCAAACCATTTTAAAATGTAAAACTGTTATTTTAAATGTCTTTGGGGTCACAACAGGTAAAATCCAAATGTAAGAAGAAAGTAAGACTATAATCTGAGATAGGCTTTTTGTTTACATTGACTTCCAAAAAAAGTAATGCCTGTGCATATTGTGTTTGTGGGCTATAACTGATATTCATAGACTGTCAGGTTATAAAGGCTCACTGCCACAAGGTGGTGGTGTTTCATTACAAGGAGGATTATATTCAGTTATTTTTGTGCCGTTAATTGAAGGCATTGTTATGTGTCATTGAACTTGTTACAGCAGTCATAAAACATGATTTCTAAATAAAAACTATCTACAAAAAAAGGCAATAAATAATTCTCAGGTGATTCTTCTTATTAAGAAGGTGTCCACAGGGGTATGCATATACATGTATTTACAGTATGCAATGTGGGTTGTGTCATCTTGACTTTTTGCAGATTGTTCATGGTTCATGGCCAGGCTGCCCATAGACCTGATTACACCAGGGTTTCTGAGTGTGTTGCACTTAGACTTTTCAAGGAGTACAAAGAAGCCAGAAATAGGCCAAAGGACACAAAGGAGAGGATATTTGCAATTCCGCAGTCGATCGTCATGACATGCTGTCATGTAAATCAATTGATAGAGGATTGCAATGAAATACTGCAGAACAGCAACCTGGTACTTGTATCCATAAATAACACCACAGTCTCCTTCTGGTGAGTTCATTTTACAGCTTTGTACAGTCACTTCAAGGAGTGGAGCTTCCTCAGCAGGTCCACATGGCAAAAGAATCCCTCCTGGCGGCCCTGGACCCACCATCTGAGCCTGTTCCACATGGGCATGCAGATGTGGAGTTCCAAGAACCTGAAAATCATGAGGGTGAGCCGGTCATTGGCAGACGTCACCATGCAAGAATAAAAGTTTCTAAAGATGTTGGAGGAGATGACGCTTTCCCTGCTTCTTCTGACCAATCTCAACCACAGAGCTGGTCCCCATACCAGCTTCCTTCAGCATCCCACACTCAGGGCTGGTGGGGGCCCTCATACCAGCCATCACCCCCAACAGGTCATTCTCATGGCCGGTCATCAAACCTGCCACCGCCCCCACCTCCAACAGGTCATTCTCAGGATCGGTCTTCAAACCTGCCACCACCCTCACCTCAAACAGGTCATTCTCAGGGAAAGGCTTCAAACCTGCCACCGCCCCCACCCCCAACAGGTCATTCTCAGGATCGGTCTTCAAACCTGCTACCACCTCCAACAGGTCATTCTCAGGATCGGTCTTCAAACCTGCCACCGCACTCACCTCAAACAGGTCATTCTCAGGGAAAGGCTTCAAACCTGGCACCGCCACCACATCCAACAGGTCATTCTCAGGATCGGTCTTCAAACCTGCCACCGCCACCACATCCAACAGGTCATTCTCAGGATCAGTCTTCAACCCTACCACCGCCCTCACCTCAAACAGGTCATTCTCAGGGAAAGGCTTCAAACATCGCCCCCACCTCCAACAGGTCATTCTCAGGATCGGTCTTCAAACTGCCACCACCTCCAACAGATCATTCTCAGGATCGGTCTTCAAACCTGCCACCGCCCTCACCTCAAACAGGTCATTCTCAGGGAAAGGCTTCAAACCTGCCACCGCCACCACATCCAACAGGTCATTCTCAGGATCGGTCTTCAAACCTGCCACCGCCACCACATCCAACAGGTCATTCTCAGGATCGGTCTTCAAACCTACCACTGCCCTCACCTCAAACAGGTCATTCTCAGGGAAAGACTTCAAACCTGCCACCGCCCCCACCTCCAACAGGTCATTCTCAGGATCGGTCTTCAAACCTGCCACCACCTCCAACAGGTCATTCTCAGGATCGGTCTTCAAACCTGCCACCGCCCCCACATCCAACAGGTCATGCTCAGGATCGGTCTTCAAACCTGCCACCGCCCTCACCTCAATCAGGTCATTCTCAGGGAAAGGCTTCAAACCTGCCACCGCCCCCACCTCCAATAGGTCATTCTCAGGATCGGTCTTCAAACCTGCCACCACCTCCAACAGGTCATTCTCAGGATCGGTCTTCAAACCTGCCACCGCCCCCACCTCCAACAGGTCATGCTCAGGATCGGTCTTCAAACCTGCCACCGCCCTCACCTCAAACAGGTCATTCTCAGGGAAAGGCTTCGAACCTGCCACCGCCCCCACCTCCAACAGGTCATTCTCAGGATCGGTCTTCAAACCTGCCACCACCTCCAACAGGTAATTCTCAGGATCGGTCTTCAAACCTGCCACCGCCCTCACCTCAAACAGGTCATTCTCAGGGAAAGGCTTCAAACCTGCCAATGCCACCACATCCAACAGGTCATTCTCAGGATGCTCACAGGGGGTCGTTTTGACCGTTGGGGTTTTACATAATTATTGTATGGCCTTGCCTTACAATATAAAGCGCCTTGGGGCAACTGTTTGTTGTGATTTGGCGCTATATAAAAAAAAATTGATTGAAATTGAATTGATTGACATCCAACAGGTCATTCTCAGGATCGGTCTTCAAACCTGCCACCGCCACCACATCCAACAGGTCATTCTCAGGATTGGTCTTCAAACCTACCACCGCCATCACCTCAAACAGGTCATTCTCAGGGAAAGGCTTCAAACATCGCCCCCACCTCCAACAGGTCATTCTCAGGATCGGTCTTCAAACCTGCCACCACCTCCAACAGGTCATTCTCAGGATCGGTCTTCAAACCTGCCACCGCCCTCACCTCAAACAGGTCATTCTCAGGGAAAGGCTTCAAACCTGCCACCGCCACCACATCCAACAGGTCATACTCAGGATCTGTCTTCAAACCTGCCACCGCCACCACATCCAACAGGTCATTCTCAGGATTGGTCTTCAAACCTACCACCGCCCTCACCTCAAACAGGTCATTCTCAGGGAAAGGCTTCAAACATCGCCCCCACCTCCAACAGGTCATTCTCAGGATCGGTCTTCAAACCTGCGACCACCTCCAACAGGTCATTCTCAGGATCGGTCTTCAAACCTGCCACCGCCACCACATCCAACAGGTCATTCTCAGGATCGGTCTTCAAACCTACCACCGCCCTCACCTCAAACAGGTCATTCTCAGGGAAAGGCTTCAAACATGCCACCGCCCCCACCTCCAACAGGTCATTCTCAGGATCGGTCTTCAAACCTGCCACCGCCCCCACCTCCAACAGGTCATTCTCAGGATCGGTCTTCAAACCTGCCACCGCCCTCACCTCAAACAGGTCATTCTCAGGGAAAGGCTTCAAACCTGCCACCGCCCCCACCTCCAACAGGTCATTCTCAGGATCGGTCTTCAAACCTGCCACCACCTCCAACAGGTCATTCTCAGGATCGGTCTTCAAACCTGCCACCGCCCCCACCTCCAACAGGTCATGCTCAGGATCGGTCTTCAAACCTGCCACCACCCTCACCTCAAACAGGTCATTCTCAGGGAAAGGCTTCAAACCTGCCACCGCCCCCACCTCCAACAGGTCATTCTCAGGATCGGTCTTCAAACCTGCCACCACCTCCAACAGGTCATTCTCATGATCGGTCTTCAAACCTGCCACCGCCCTCACCTCAAACAGGTCATTCTCAGGGAAAGGCTTCAAACCTGCCACCGCCCCCACCTCCAACAGGTCATTCTCAGGATCGGTCTTCAAACCTGCCACCACCTCCAACAGGTCATTCTCAGGATCGGTCTTCAAACCTGCCACCGCCCCCACCTCCAACAGGTCATGCTCAGGATCGGTCTTCAAACCTGCCACCGCACTCACCTCAAACAGGTCATTCTCAGGGAAAGGCTTCAAACCTACCACCGCCAAACAGGTCATTCCCAGGATCGGTCTTCAAACC